>NC_073692.1:173286328-173607385 GCF_029784155.1 Uranotaenia lowii | reverse complement strand
CAACCCAGAAATGAGGAACTTAACCTACGCAGGTTATAGATTGGCTTGCGAAAGAATCAAATTTTAGCTATTGATGTGGCTCTTATAAAGCTATTAAGCTATAACGCATTGAAATGACCAACGCTAGTTGATTGCAAAATCGAAGGAACCAAAATTACGCTATGTTGATGGATTCACAATGTCATGTATTCCAAAAATTCAGGTTTGTTTTCAATTAATTTGATTATGTTTGCGATGTCACTATGTTTTATTTTAAGTTATATTTACTGAAAAATGCTTTTCGCGAAAAATTTTTAGTTTTATTTTTCTGGTGACAAAAATTAAACAGCATATTCATTGTATTGAAGATTTAAAAAATATTTAGGATGACGTTTCTAGAACAAGGCTGGATAGCCAGATTTTAGCTTTATTAGAGTTCTGGTGATGCATAGAATGTATCTTACTGTTCAATCGAATGATGTTCATCGTTTAGCTCTTGGTTAACGAGAGGAGCCTCAATAGCTTCGATGTTCCCTAAATGCATTCAATATGTCCAATTAAATCATTGCCACAAATGAGAATGCATCAGAACAGTTTTAAAAATCATTGAATATGGAGTATTATTAACTGTTGAATTAGTGGTATTACTTAGCTCTCAGTTGATGGAGATTGAGGCAACTGACTCACACGACCTTCAACACGTTTAAAGTTTCCTTTATGGACTCTCAAAAAGCGACAAAGAAGCAATTACTGGAAATCGGGTACCTAAATAAAATTTTTAATTTTTAAGCTGCATGACTTCAAAATGTATAACAAGTAAAGCTTTATTGCTTCTTCTAATCAAAAGGCTGAATTTGACATTTTAGGGCTTAGAAGGTTTTCAAATAACTGATGATTGAGAATTGGTATGAACAATATTTCACAACTTTCTAAAAAATACATGAAACCCATGATTAAGGCATCCTAAACTTAACCATCCATTAAAATGTTACATAAAATGACTTTAAAACAAACAAACAAAATTCTAAGGAGAGTATTCGAAAAAAAAATGCAATACTTTGTTTTGTGAATAACTAGGAAATAAATTCCTAGTTATGTTACGTTCATATTTGCACATTCTTGTGATGGTCTTTTAAGTGATTTTTGAGATAGCGTACTCTTTAATTTTTGGGCAACAAAATAACTCACAATTTTTCATTTGGTCGAAGTTACAACGAACTCAGCCGATTGTACTTCTGCGGCACAAAAACAACATATTTGACTTATATTTAAAGGTTTGAAGAACCTCTTAGCTGAATGAAACTATAATTTCAAAATAGTCGATGATTCCTTTGAATTCAGCCACAGTATTTGAAAGACCCAAATACTAATATTTCACTAGCTACTTGCTAGCATCCTCAGTGGGTTATCGACGGAATTAACATATTTAACTTAATCGCTGCAGTCTTTCATCGCAGAGAGTCGCTCTCTCTACAATTAAGTTAGTTTGTAGGATCTAAGATTATACTTTTTGTTTTGCTCTACAGGATATCTTCTATATATCAAATGCTGTATTGCTATAGCAAATTTAAATCAAATAAACAATGTTTAGAATTGACTGAATCCAAGAGTTGAACTGATCATAATTGATCTGAACACTAAATTATATTAATAATGTAACTTAAATTTAATGATTAAAAGACTAATAAAGACATATTAAAAAAAACATATTTGACTTTTTATCACTCCATCATAGTTTTTACGTAATGGCACGATTCCAGACCCAACTATAACAGAGTATGAACTTTTTGGGACCTATTATAGTGCTTTGCAGAGAAAATAGTCGCATTTGGAGGCAGTTTTCTTTGTGTATTTATTTATTCATTCATCGTGTAAATCGTTATGAAACTTTGCAAGATTTTCAGTCTCCACAGATCGTTAGACTCCTTAAGTAATAGACATTGAATTTTTCAAATATGTCTCCTTGTTTATTTCTGAAAAATGTAGGCGAGATTTTTCAACGAAAAGTTTCTGGCTGGAAACCTGCCAGGTGAAAGCTTAAGAGTTCGTTTTGCTGCCATTACGAAATTTTTCAAAATGTCTCCCCACTATCAGTTCGAATATTTTGCGCACGATTCGACCACCGTATTTTGTTTTGTTTATTACTGGTGGGCATATTTTCGGGTTGAGTTTGAAAAAACCTGTTACATTCCGTAGCTTGATGGAATCAATCATCATCTCTTTTATTCAAATTTTATCTCGCTATTGGCTCCTCTAGGATTTCTTGGACGATTGTCTATGTGAAGTTTGGTCGAATAGTTAATTTCCAGCTGTTTCCGGGTCTCCCACTGGGACTGGACCATCATGGATTTTTCTCGATCCTGCCCGAAAAATTTTGTCAATGAACTCTTGGGCGATATCTCAAAAACCACTGGACAGATTTTCACCAAATTTTGTACACGTACTCATTACATTACTCTTTAGCTTCGCTAAAAATTTCATCTATTTGCATCCAAAAGTTATTCAAAACACAAAGTGTTGCATTTTTTCGAATACACTCCTTATTAACACGTTCGTCGCCAAGCGTCACCTACTCAAAAAATGTCCAACATCAACAGGAAATATCATTTCGGCTCGAAAACAGAATATAAAAAATATATCTCCAGGTTTGTGTTATGAAGTTCCAAATTGAGACGTATTTTGCGTCACCCACTCTTGGCGACGAATGGGTTAAAAATTACACCAAATTTTTGACAAAAACAACGAAACAAAAAATTAAATCAAAAAATGTTTTACACACGTCAAAAATCAAAAATAACCATAATGAAAGTTGTAATCAATCTTTTCCCAAACAGTTTAGTCACTTTGGGTAATCGATTTTGGCATTCGCAATTTATCTTCGAAACAAAAAATCGATTTCCTTTGGTCCCCCCTTTGAGGATTTTCGAGGGTCTATATAATCAAAATATCAGCGATTTGAGCGCACTCGTATATGTGTGTTCTATTCTATTATATTTTGTTCATAGAAGCTTACACACGTTGTAGTATGGAAATGCCATGGTTAATCTATTATCGCTCTCAAGTTTTTCTTACTTGCTGTATAATCGAATTGAAAAAAAAAATTAAAAGAATAGTTCCTATAAGGGTATATACGGTCAATGGAATTGATGGCTGGTTGGCCTCAGCCATAACTTCGAAATTTGATTGCGATTTGGCCTCATCAGAGTTGCCAGCTTTTTTTTATGACATATAATATCAGGGTTGCTAGCGATTTTTCGTTTTGAAATTCCAAAGTTTTTCCCGGTTTTTTCCAGGTTTTCTTCCGGTTATAAATGCTGATTTTCCCGATATTTATTATACTCGTTTTTGAAATAAAATCGTGGTACATAAAAAACTCAATATAAAGGGCTTCAAATTTCTACTAATTGTATCCCAAAACTTGTTAAACGGTTAGAAATCATGACAAACACTTCGGCGTCTTCTAACACGTAGTCTTTTCGTATCAAATTGACAGGTTTTCATGATTTTGTTTAACAAATCTAACGAACTCCACAATTTAAACAATTTTGAAAAAATAAGTTCGGTTAAATTGATCTTGAAACTATAATGTAGTACACAAATAACACACGACGGTAGTAAAAACGTTAAGTGTCGTGTCCTGTAATACGCCGTGTGTTATTTGTGTAGAATAAGTTTTTATGTTTAGCACAACCAGTAAAATGAGTATAATATAGTACTTTTAAGCCGATATAAATTTTCTAGAATTTTTAAAGAGTTCTAGAAAAAAAGGTCGAGTATGGTGCGGTAACAGTACGACCTAAGTGCTATCGGATTTCTAGACAATTTTGCAGTTGTTTTTCCAAAAAACCAAGAGCAACATTTCATTCCTTTCATTCCTGCTGTCAAAACGTACTCTTACCCTCCCTCTGGGGAAAAAGTTCGAATGATGTGGGGTAAACGTACAATCATTCAAAATTCCACATTCCTGCATGAAGTCAAGAGGAAAACTATTTTATACCAATGTGCCTACAGCAGCAGCTTCTGTGTTCATTTCTGATACAAATCCTTTACATAGGCAAACAACCTGAGCTAATTCGGAGTTCTCCACTAATTGTTTATATTCGTCTGGTTTACGAAGTCCAGCTATCATCGTATTTGAGCAATTTTTCGCGCTAGCAGGTTTTTGTAGATTCAAAAATATGCGCTGGTGTTTCCAGTGCATTTTAAAAAATGTTAAAACTTTGGATTCCGAAGATAATTTGTACTTTTGCCCCATTTGCAGTTTGTACTTTTGCCCCTTTAAGATTTTTTGTGATTCCTAAATGCAACTTTCTCTCATTTCATGTCTGGATGTAGGCAGTAGGCAGTCCAAATCATTATCAATCCACGCCAGAGTTTGGAATTTTGCTGTTCCCAGTTTGTGACAATCTTTAAACGTACTCGTACCCTATTCGTACTTTTACCCCACCTTACTCTATAATTTGTGTAGAAATATGTTAACAATACATCGAAACATATTATAAAATCAACATGTATAGAGATTTGTCCTTAAATTATCAGATTGCAGGGAAATATTTATTTATTTTCTAAATGCAGTTAATTTTAAGATATATTTTTTAAATAAATGTTTTTTTTAATACAAAACAATGAATAACTTTAATAGAAGTCATTTGAACTGAAGCTTTAATTTTTTGAGTGTAAAATATTATTTTTTATTTTTTTTATTTTTTACCTTAGATTTCGTAAACTTCAAGCAACAGCTTAACGTAGAATGGATTTAAAAACTTAACACTTGCAATGTAATGCTTCGTTTCTCAGGCCAATTCAAACGAAATACACAATAACAACAACAACAACAACATTAGAAAACCAATACCTTTTTCTGCTGAAAAAGAGGTGTAACTCTACTTGAAAACGTGTCACGCTGCCAAATTATTTGCTTGCGGAGAGCGAAAAAATAAGATATCTCAAATTTCTCGGCAATTAGCTAAAAAAGCGATTCAAACTTCGTTTGTTTACTAATGAACGAAAATAAGCGTTTATGAGAAAATATCAAACATGTCAATTTTCCCGGTGAGGTGCCGGAATTCCCGGTATTTTCCCGGTTTCCCGGTGACGTGATGAAATTCCAAAGTTTTTCCCGGTTTTCCCGGTTTTCCCGGTTCGCTAGCAACCCTGCATATATTAATATTTGCTCGCTTTTTATTTCTCAAATATTTTAACTCAATTTTCAACTAGGATCGATGTTTCCTACACATTTTATTGCACCTTTGCAGATTATTAAGATTCAGTAGATAAAGAAATGTGAAATTTTAAAGCATGGTATCGTTGAAAGTTTTGGGGGTTTTGGCAATAGTGGGTGATAGAGAACCTAAAAATGTTTTGTTTTACGGTTCAATCACTACAAGTTACAGGGAGTATGTGCATATTTCAAATTAATTGCTGCAGGTTGTATTCAAAAAAGTAACGAATCTAAACAAATTGAATACGGACTTGAGAAATGAAGTCACTACTGAACATGTATACATTTTACGTTAAATTTATTACTTGAACTGAGACGTAAAAAGAAGACTTTTCGAAACATTTTGGAATTTGCTTTAACTTATGGTTTCCATAATTTTTTTTCAGATGAGATTTGGCTCCATCGGGTAGCATTCAAAATCAAAACAGCTCAACCAGTTTCTCGAAGGGGCAAAAACGGCAATTTTGTCTTGGGAAAATCACGATTTTGGTACGTCCTTTCAATAAAATTAATCGTTTCGTCCTCGTTTAGAGTTTATGGCTGAGGCCGTTCGTTAAGGTAGTGTTCGTTAAGAAATCCTAATAGGCAATGTTTTCAATCTTCCCACATCTCAATTTATTACTGCGAATATTGGGAAAATTATAGTTGATGTTAAAAATGGTTGTTTCATCAAAAATAAAAATTAAAATAAATAAAGAAACAAACCTAGAAATGCTTTTCTCCGAGATATGAGTTATTTTGTAAAATAAACGAAGATTCCATCGATGGCAGAATATCTAAGTGTAGGGAAATCTCTTATGATTGTGATGACTTACCGTTCGCACCACTTCACTGAGTATCGCTGCCTTGTCCGGTTTGCATGCGGTCATATCCCGCTTGTTGATCTGGAGAAACTCGCCGAGCTGTTCGATGTACTCATTCTCCAGCTCCCGGCGCCGTTTCTCGTTGTTACATTTGTTGATCTGCGACTGGGGCTGCAAGAAGTTTAAAATACAAGGGAAAACAAAATAAATACCAATTTTGTAATTGAACAAATCAAGAAAAGTTACTTACTTTTGAATCAGGTTTTCTTCGAATTTTCTTGGAGGCTGCCGGAACCGACACAGCCGGAACTACCGCGTTCATTATTTTTGGCTGCAGTTGTTGTTGTGATGCTGATGGGGCGGAATGTGGCTGTGATTGTAGAGGCAGTGTTGACAGTCCACCCAATGACGATGCTGCTGATCCAAGGTTCGGTTGACTGCTGATGATGCCGGAGGTGTTGGTTGACTGCTGTTGGGATGATTGCGAAAGCTGTGCATGGACGAGCCACTGGTCAGGCAGTTCACATGGACCAAGCCTGCGAAAAGAAAGTAGAATAGTGTACAGATTATTAGCTTTGTTGACCGGTTCCAGAAGGGGGCAGTTTAAGTCCTGTGATATATGATACATATGTACGCCTAATGCTTATATCTGAGCATCAGAGAGGTTTTAACTTTTATTTTAAAATTTTGTGAATTCAAACGTTTTTTTTTTCAATTTCAAGACAAAGCTAAAAAGTTTAGTGAAAAGTCTTTGAAATTTAGGTTTGGAATTGTTCCTATGAATAAATATGATGATAATCAACAACCCAGGATGATAAAAGGTAAACTCGTTTACCATCCTTTCAGCCCAATTAGGTACGCTATCAAACAATACCAAATTAAAAATCGAAATGAATTATGCTGACAAATCGATTCAATGCTATCAAATTAAACATCTGATTCGCTGATTTAGAGGCTCGATAGTACTTTCCCGGCTCTGTCGTATTTCATAATCACAAATCAAACCAGAACAGAGTAATTAACAGTCGACTATATCGAGAAGGAAAAAAAACGGACAAAACTTCTACTTTTTGTCGATTGGAAAGAGAGCCACCAATTAACGGAATTATCCGGAATCATCATTATCATTTGCTGCCAACCTAGGCATGAGCTGAACATTCGCAGGATCAGGCTGAAGTGAGTCAGTTAATTGGCCACTCACTCACTCACATAGTTGTAGCCAATTTGGGCAATCAACACACCACAACCTTGCTGCTAAACATCACCCCCCTGATTCTCTTTTCCTCCTCAGTTTAGAAAATAGAAGAATGAGCCTTGGTTGTTAATTGCCTGTCCATCGATTTAGTGCGTTTTGCATATTTTATCTGTGACATACGAGTTTGGCTGCTGATATCATTTGGCATGGCAGTAAAAACGTTCTTAAGAATTTGGATTCAATTTAAGTCATATCATAATTTTTTTCCCCATTTCTATTTTTTCTGTGTAATTTATGAAAAATCTATTATAATTTAATTTAAAAAATTATTTTGTGCTGTGTAACTAATGATCAACTTTAAATATGAAAAAATAAATTAAACGGCGCACACAGGGGAAAAAGACGATCAAAACTATTTTCTGCCGAAACTATGCGTTTTAGACCTATAGTGTCTTCGAGACAAATGACCAACATTACAAGGGCTAAAAAATTAGTCTTTTGAAAAATTGATTAATCCACCTAGCAGTCAGTTAGAAAAACTAACTTTTTTAATATCCATTTTAGAGCTTTACTGTCTGAGAAAAGTTTTTAGCTTGTACCAATTCTAGCAACTTTGTCAAAGGAGTCATTACTGTATCAATAATAGTTTCAAAGTTATGACATTTTTTAGAAAAATATCATCAATTTTCAGTTTTTTCAACATAACTTTTTTGCGAGCGATTTTTCATATGAAATATGTTCTAGAGAGTTTTGGAGACAGTGAAATTGCACACTTTTGCTGGATATACTATATAAAAATTTCGAAGTTCAAACGAGATATCTTAAAAATACTTAACAAAAATAGTCATTTTTAACTGATTATATCTCCTGAGTTCGGACGAGTTCGGTTACATATTTTACAGTTTTATACATATACATATACAACTCAAAGTGGCCAAATATGGTCTTCATAGTGTAAATGTCAATAGAAGTGAGCCAAAAACTAAGTTTTTATACTAATTGAAAAAACTCTCTAGAACATATTTTACATGAAAAATCGCTCGCAAAAAAGTTATGTTGAAAAAACTGAAAATTGATGATATTTTTCTAAAAAATGTCATAACTTTGAAACTATTATTGATACAGTAATGACTCCTTTGACAAAGTTGCTAGAATTGGTACAAGCTAAAAACTTTTCTCAGACAGTAAAGCTCTAAAATGGATATTAAAAAAGTTAGTTTTTCTAACTGACTGCTAGGTGGATTAATCAATTTTTCAAAAGACTAATTTTTTAGCCCTTGTAATGTTGGTCATTTGTCTCGAAGACACTATAGGTCTAAAACGCATAGTTTCGGCAGAAAATAGTTTTGATCGTCTTTTTCCCCTGTGTGCGCCGTTTAATTGGGTTTAGAGATAAAACCCCTTCTTCCCCATGCGGTTCGAGGACAAGTTAGTGAAGCATTTTACTCTACACCCAAAATTTAAATTCTTAATCGAATTCGAATGATTTAGTAAGGTTAATTAGGAGCAACAATAATGGCGTAGAACTGATGTCAAAACCTCAAAAACTTATCCCAGGTTCAGAATTATGTTTCCATTTTTCAAAATTTTCTCACCTTATGATTGAAATTAATTTCTGAATATTTAGTTCGAAACTAAATTTGGGTTCTGTATCCATTTAAAGATTCTTGATTTTGGATTCGAATCACCATTAAAAGAATTAAATCAAAAAGTGTTTTTAATTCGTCGTTCGAATTTGGTTTTTTATTCAAAACTTCTCTTTATTTGATTTTATTCAAAATTCTATCCATGATTATCCAAACTCGTTTGTAAATATATTTTTAGCTTATAAATTATCCGAATATGGAAAAAACTGAAATAAGAAATCGTTGTAACTTTTTGTTTCATATTGAGATTCGAAGTTCTTAAACTTAATTTTTATGCAGAAAACACAACATATCTTAAAAAGGTGGTCTAGAAGTGAAAACTTCAAATCAGATTCATCATTCGAAATTCATATTTAATTCAGATTCGCAAGTTGAATTTAAAAATATGATTGAAATAATTAATACCGATTGAACCCGAAAATGTCAAAATTAAAATATAGATTTATGATGACAGCCCTGAAGTAAAATTTAATTCTGGCCTCGTATTTGGAATTCTAATCACAAATCTGAATTCAAAAATCGTTTTTTCTACATTTCAGAAATTGCTTCGAAATACAGAAAAAGATTCAAAATTCAAAATTAAAATTTAGATATAGAATTCAGATTCAAAATGCTGATTCAGATTCAGCTCATAAAAAAGTTTCACAATCAAGCTAAAATTATCAAGATGACTATTTTGTTGAGAGATTCCAATTTCAAGTGACCGCAGACTTAAAACCTTTCATAATTTAAATTTTTTAACCAAAGTCAGTTTGTATTTAATGCACAATTCAACTGATAATCACAAAATATAAAATAAATTTAAGTATATTTTGCAAATTTTGTTTGTTAATATTTTCATTGACCTTGTTTGACTTAAAAAAATCATCCATAATTGTGGAATTTATTATTTATGAAAAGTATTTGCTGATGAAGAAACATTGAAATTTCACGGAATGTTATATTTTTAAATCTTAAATCTGGATCGAGTTACCAGGAATCAAATTGAACTACAAAATTTTCATTCTATTAATTTAACCTTTAAAAATTTAATTTATGTTTTTCATGCGTAAAATTTTTCAATTTGTTAAAGAATTTGAAGATTTTGGCTTTTTTTTATTAAAGCAAAGAATTTTATTTTTAATTTTAGACTTATTTTTAAATAAAAAGCAATACTTATTCAATGTTCAATTCAAATAAAGTTAATTCAAGAAATTTTAAGCAAATTCAAAAATTTCAACCAAAGATTAAAGAAAGTTTCATTTTTTGTTGCTAAAGGCTTGCTAACACAATTCTAGTTAAACATTTTTGAATGCATATTTTTTCAAAAGTTACTATTTGTTTCGAAAAACTGCTAATGTGATAAACTTTGAAACTGAAACAATAGAGGATGTATTTATTATTTTTTCGATTCATGCATTGTTTTAGCAAAAATATCATAGACCAAAATAGGTCAACCCCCCCCTCCCTCCCCTGCCCCCTTTGAGATGATTCTTTTTACGGCCCTGCCCATACCTACTTAATTACTATGCTGTTGATAAATCTGAAAAAAGCTTGCTTCATTTTGAATTGGAACAAACTTTTGCTCATATTGTGGCGCTCCTGGTAGACGGATTTGGAAGTTCTTGGCGCCCACCCGTGTCGGGAATTTTATCAGCTTTACGTATGTATTTTTGACATTCCGCAAATCGGCTGTACTTTGTAAACAATCAACATGGAAGCCGAAAGAAGGGAAAAAATTGTAATTTGTAAAATCCATTGTGGTCTGCATCTAGACTAGCGAAACAGCTGAAATTGCCCAGAAATACCGCATGGAGCATTATCAAACGGTATAAGAAACATGGACGACGATTAGGAAGTCTCAAGCCAATCGTCGGAGTAGAACTGTCGACCGGAAACTGCGTGGTAAGATTTTGAAGACGATTAAGAGGAATTTCAATCTGTTGGACCGTGATTTGGCCAGAAATTCGGTGCTGCCCATAGCAAGGTTGCCAAAATCACAGAAAAATCTATAATTTCACAGAAGTTTGAACAAATTTTTATCACAGAATTTTAGAAATAATCACAGATTTCACAGAATTTTAAAAGTTTGGACGTTTTTTTCAAACTTCAAAATTTTTTTCAATAAAAAGTGTGGATAATTATCTTTGACTTAATAATAAAATTGATAAAGTTAATTAATTTTTTTAAGTAAAATGCAAAAAAGACGCAAATTGGCACGACTTTTCAATGAAATTAATGGAAAAAGCATCACAGAAAACCGTCACAAAGTTTTTGGGTAAAATCACAGAGAGCCAGAATTTATTTTCGTCAAAACACAGATTTTTTTTTCGGCAACCTTGGCCCATAGTATCGTAGGGAAAATTCGACTCCGAAAAGGAATCAAGTTGTATCGAGCTAGCAAACAGCCAAATCGGACCATAAAACAGTATAGTGTGGCCAAAATCTTTACCCTTTAACGTCTGACCTTGGAACATCTACAAAAACATGTAGGAAACTGTACGTCATGACTTTTGACAGGATAAAAAGTGATGTTTTGTATTCATAGAATCAAAATATTTCAATTATTAGAAAGAAATTTTAAATATGTTGATTAAACCGCTGCAAAAAATTAATTTGCTCCCATAAGTTTTTTCTATGTCTTTTGGGTCATCATCAGTGTAAAATTTGAGATGATTTGGTTGATTCCTAAGTTAGCGCAACGCGTTTCATTTTTGTTTGGAAATTTGTATGGAAGAAGAAATTTTTGCACATTAAATATACCAGAAAATTCAAATAACCTTGAAATTGTTATATCCAAGACAAGCTAATTTTATTTGAGCGTGTCAGCTTGTGCTAACGCTCAGCCGAACCAAACAAACAACCGAAAGAAAACAATAGCTCTGGAAAAGTATAAATAAACTTGATAAAATTAGTAAATATAATTAGTGTAATAGTAAATATAGTATAATGAATCTCTTCAAAGGAAATTATTTTCCATTGAGATTCATATTGTTGTCAATTTAGTTAAATAATACATTTCCTCGCACGACATTAAACAATTTTGTGTTCTCAGCATGATTAAAATTTGCTCGCGTTAACTTTTATTATTCATTGCTGCCAGACATGCTGAGAACAGTAGCGTCCATTACCAGGGGGCTCAATTGAGCCTTTTGGTGTGGGGGAGTGTGGTGGGCCGCTACAAAAAAAAAAAATAAAAAAAAAAAACTAGCAACTGGAAGAGCTGGTCTCTTTTAGTTCTGGCTTCAAACTAAGTAATACGCGTTTTTATTTTAATCCGAATTATAGTGTTAAGACATAAAAGTGGCGACGAGGATGAAAGTGTTGTGTCAATTCACGATAAGTTTAGTGGCCAAGTGTTTGAAAGATGGGAAAAAAGTTTACCAGGTGAATAATTTTGCCGGTATTTGCCACCTATCCGATTGGTAAATGGTTTGCCCCAGGCCACCGGAAAAGTTCGGTGTTGAAGACAAGTAAAGGGTACGGAAAAGTTCGTCCCAATGGTTTCGGTGATTTCCGACATCGTTATAGTCTGTTAACGAGGACAAATGTCCGTGCATAACCATTTTGTGCGTTGGTTAAAGCCATTTTCTAAACCAAGAAATAATGTTTGGTGTTCACTTTTCTAAAGCGTTTTGTGTTGGTCTCAATAATTAAACAATTTTTGTAAATTTGTTTCAAAAGAAAATTTTTTTTTTCGTTATTTGGACAGACCTTGGCAAATTCCAAGTGATCTACAAACCGGCGATAAGTTAGAGGTTTTCGGTGAGTTACCGGAGTTTCCATTTTGGTAAGTGATTTTTAATTTAATGATTAATGGCATTTCGGTGAATTATACATTCTAATAGGGAGAATTTCAAATGAAAGTAATGAAAATCATAGACGGATAGATTAGATTAGGAAGCATGAAAGGTGTTGAAAATGAGCCAAGAGCGTGATTTGAGAAAACTTCTTGCCGCAACACTTCAACACCTTTCATGCTTCCTAATCTAATCTATCCGTCTATGATTTTCATTACTTTCATTTGAAATTCTTCCTATTAGAATGTATAATTCACCGAAATGCCATTAATCATTAAATTAAAAATCATAAACCAGCGGTGATAAACTGTTAACACATTTTGGTAAGTGTATCTTAATGTTTTTTTAATGGTTTTCTATATTTTTTATTAGAAAAAAGTCTTGGCAAATGTTGCATTTTAATCATGGGTTTTACCAGTATGGCTTCGGCGAATGCCTAGCTAGATTATCATCAGCGAAGATGAAAGAAAGGAATTCCTTTTTATTAATGTGGTAGAATTTTCATTTTTTAATCTAAAGATTTTTTATGAATTCAAAATGGTTGTAAAAATTTGCAACTTTGACATGAGAGGAAAATTTTTCAGAATTTTATTCATTTCGCTTGTTGTTTCAGATTGCCTGGTTTATTGGTAAAAAAAAGTTATTGTTTAACATGTTTTTCTATATTCAGATGTGAAACTTATTGTAATAGACTATTGTTTAATGAAAGTTATTTAATCAAAGTATTTCGGAAAATAATTATTTTTGCAAAATTGCATTGCTCATAAAATTAACTTAAAAGTCAGGTAAAAAAAAATAGGCGGAAGCTTGCTAAGCTTTAGAAGGATTAATATCTCCGAATATGTAAGAAGTAGACCTGTATGGTTCACGTTTTTCCCACAAATTGAAAACTAAACAAAATGGTATTTTATTAGTAAACTCTCTAGTTTGTATTTCTCTATTAACAAATACCTTTTTAATTACACATTTTATGTTTAGCGTAGATTTTTGAATAACTCAAGTTTATTTTATTTCTCTTTCATAACTTTTCATTCAATTTTCAATTGAGACTTATTTTTCAGATTTTTTTTATTTTTTTGATTCAACAGCAAAAGATTTGGGTGAAATAGATAACAAAACAATTATCATTTCCAATCTACTATGTGTTGTGAGCCTACTTGGTTGACTTGATTATTTTATTATAAACTGAAATTATGGTAGCCTTACATTTAAAAGTGTTAGAAGTTCAACAAAAAAATCAGCAAATGTTTGAAAACATAGCTTACATATTCAATTGTATTATACTGATTCGTAAATGTATTATCAATTATTGCAATTGCCTGATATTGAAAAGTTAGTTTTAAATTAAGATACCACTGTGTAATTTAAACTGATGATTTTCATGGAAGATATTTTTTTTAGAAAAATCTTACGTGAGGAAAATTCCTTGAAATCTTCATGAACACATATCTAATGTCGATAACTTTTTGTTCGAAGTTTTATATAAGATGAGAAAAGTTCATCAAATTTGACTAGATAGCAAAGGCTATTCTAAGTTTAATTATTTATCAACTTTGAAATACAACATCGACCTTTAACAAAAATGGTTTACATTGATTTGAAAATCATTTGTTGTTATTATTGACAATAGAATGAAACTGTTTTTTTTTTTAAATTCAAAACAATTATCATTTCCAATCTACTATGTGTTGTGAGCCTACTTGGTTGACTTGATTATTTTATTATAAACTGAAATTATGGTAGCCTTACATTTAAAAGTGTTAGAAGTTCAACAAAAAAATCAGCAAATGTTTGAAAACATAGCTTACATATTCAATTGTATTATACTGATTCGTAAACAAAAAGTTTGGTAAGGCAAATGGACACGTTATCAAAAAATTTCCTCTGGTTTTGTGATGACTGCGTTGCATTGGTTTTAAACTCGAGCTATCGTTCAGTGGCATTTAGCGCTCCACCAGAAACTAACGCTATAGCACAGCTCACAAATGCGATAACAGAACTGAGATCAGACATTCAACAGCTTGCTCCGAAACCAATTCGAACTCCGTTGTGGAACAAATCGACGCCCACGCCTGAGCTGAGGCGCCCGCTGAAACGAACTCGGATTTCTGATGCTGTATCAACTGAGCCCTGCAAATTGGGGTCGAAAAATGCTTCTGATGATATTGTCACCATCCCTCTTTGCGACGACGATAACCCAAAACTGTTTTGGCTTTATTTGTCACGGATCAAACCGGACGTAACCGAGGACGCCGTTCGGGCCATGGTCCATGCCAACCTTGGGGTAGAAGAAGCCAACGTTGTAAAATTAGTCTCCAGAGGCAGTGATATGAGCTCTTACCGATTCATATCATTCAAAGTTGGCATTTCTCCAGACTCCAAACAAAAAGCATTAGATCCTGAATCCTGGCCCAAAGGATTATACTTCCGGGAATTTACGGACTATAATTCCCGACAGTTTCGTGGCCTTCAACAGTGATCAATTTCAACCGCCGCACAGTTGGACATCGGGACGCACCAATCATGTCAGTTCGGAAGTTCTCTTCTCTGGCCACCAACGACCGCTCGATCCTGCCGCAAGTCGTCCCGTTTATCGGTCAGGTGGTTCAGGGGGAGACTTCCAACTGCCATACAATGGCAAGTATTCTCCTGTTTTATGTTTTTCTCCGAGTCACGCACCTCTGCCTTCCAGCCTCGCATCAAGCGCGTTAATTCAGTTTAACTTCTACCGTTATGACGCCCAATTCAACACGGATGAAAATTTTATGCTACTGCCTGCTGCTAATGACGCTTTTAATATCGAATCCAATCTTGCAAATTTCTACTGGACGTCGGGACGCACCACTCAAGGCAATTCGGAAGCTCTTTTCTCTGACCACCAAAGACCGCCCGTTCCTGCTGCAAGTCGTCCCGTCTGTCGGTCAGGTGGTTCAGAGAGAGGCTTCCAATTGCCATGCCACGGCAAGTATTTTCCAGTGTTACGCTTTTCTCCGAGTCACGCACCTCTGCCTTCTAGCACCGCATCGTATACGTCGTATGCTGCCCGTAGTTTAGCACAAACTTATCTTGATGTCGACACAACTCCTGGGAATTTCACTAGGCCCTCGGGACGCACCTCTCAAAGCAATTCGGAAGTTCTTTTCTCTGACCACCAACGACCGATCGTTCCTGCTTCAAGTCGTCCCGTGTATCAGTCAGGTGGTTCAGGGGGAGACTTCCAATTGCCATACTGTGGCAAGTATCCGTCTGATTTCAATATTTCACCCAGTCATGCATCTTTAACTTGTAGGCCCGTGTCGGGGGTGTTGGAAAGGATTTCATCTGCCCGTACGAATGAAACAGCTTGGTGTTATTATCAGAACGTCCGAGGCTTACGCACCAAGTCAGAAGACTTTTACCTTGCGACCATCGAGTGCAGCTACGATGTCATTATTCTGACAGAAACTAGTTTGACTGACTCATTCAACTCGGCCCAACTTTTCGGTAATGGTTACTCGGTTTTCCGTTGCGACCGCAGCTCTCGTAACAGTACAAAAAAAATGCTTTGGCGGTGTTTTGATTGCCATTAAACAATGCCATCCAAGCAGCTTTGTGACCACGGAATGTGGGATTGACCTGGAACAAGTCTGTGTTGCTGCTTCCATTAATGGAAAAAACATACTCTTCTGTGCTGTTTACGTGCCACCTGACAAAAGTAATTGTGTTCACATTATCGAGTCCCACGTGGCCACTATACGTGAACTGTGTAACCGTGCTACTGCTGATGAGTCAGTTTTGATATGTGGCGATTATAACCAACCTCGTTTGATGTGGACTGAAAGCGAAACAGGTGCTAAACTAATGAATGTTGCCGCCTTAAGCGCCGCCGCCGCATCCTTGATCGATGGAACTGATTCGTTAAATCTGATCCAACTCAACTCTATCAGGAATCATCTCGGACGGACACTTGATTTGTTTTTTGGCCTGAGTGACGAACAAATTGAAATAAGAAATGCCCCTGACATTCTGGTACCTGTAGATTTGCACCACCCGCCTGTCGCATTCGATTTACCAGCTGCTGTGTTGGCAAGTAACTCCTCGCCAAACACTTCGGATCGTAGGAGTAGACCGTTAAATTATCGAAAGACGGACTTTTCGCTGCTTTTACAGTACTTGAACAGCATTGACTGGGATGCAGTTTTCGGCAACGCATCAGTAGACGTTATGACTGAAACTTTCTGCAATTTGATTGGTACTTGGTTGAATTCGCATGTTCCCAGATTTAAACGTCCTGTTACACCTGCTTGGAGCACGCCCAGTTTGCGACAACTTCGACGCGAAAAAAATGCATGTTTACGAAGGCTTCGGAAAAATCGAACGGCAGACTCTCAACAACAGTTTAAAGCAGCAAGCACAGCCTACCGCAGACTCAATGCATTACTGTACAAACACCACGTTCTGCGAGTACAATCTGGTTTACGTAAGAACCCTCGAAGTTTCTGGACTTTCGTAAATTCGAAACGAAAATCGAGCTCCCTACCTACCTCAGTCTTTTACAACGATGCTGTTGCTGATTCTCCAGACACGTGTTGCAATTTATTTGCTGAGCATTTTCGGGCGGTCTTCCTGGACACTGTCTCTTCCGAAACTGAGTGCTCTGATGCCACGTTTCACGTCCCGGCGGATTCTATAGATTTCAACACCTTCGAGATAGATCAAAGGCTCATCGAAAATGCCGCAAGGAAACTGAAAAGCTCTTTTGCTCCTGGACCTGATGGAATTCCGGCTGTTATTTACAGTCGATGCATCGAAGTTCTCTCGTTGCCGCTAGCCCAAATCTATAACCGATCATTTCAACAACGTAAATTCCCGGATTATTGGAAAAATTCCTTCATGTTTCCTGTCTTCAAAAATGGCGAACGACGAAATGTGAAGCAATATCGAGGCATTACGAGTTTATCGGCAGGATCCAAGCTTTTTGAAATTGTTGTAAGTCAAGCCCTCTTACGCGCTTCCTCACATTATATTGCCGCTGAACAGCATGGGTTTATGCCTGGCAGATCGGTGAGTACCAATCTTTTAGAGTACACTTCGTTTTGTCTGAACCAAATGGAAAGAAAAAAACAGGTCGATGCTATATACACCGATATCAAAGCGGCATTCGATACGATTGATCACGGAATCTTACTCGCTAAGCTAGCTAAGCTCGGTATTCATGACAACATGATCTCTTGGTTGAAATCATTCCTCACTGAGCGGTGTATTAGGATTAAATTTGGTGATAGCATATCATTTCCATTTACCAACCGATCTGGCGTGCCGCAAGGGAGCAATTTGGGACCTTTACTGTTTGTTCTGTTTTTCAACGACTTGATCCTTAGCTTGGAAATTGGAACCAAAATAGGATATGCTGATGATCTGAAACTATTCGTTCCAGTTGAATCCACTGCCGATTGTGCACACCTTCAATCTTTACTAGATCACTTTGGTGAATGGTGTAGACTTAATAAGCTATCAGTCAGCGTCTCCAAGTGCTCCGTTATAACATTCCATAGAAAGAAAACGCCAATTTTATATGATTATAACATCGATAACCAGCGCCTTGACAGGGTATTTGAAGTTGACGACCTTGGAGTTATCCTCGATGCTCAGCTTACGTTCGATAGTCAACGAACTTCAGTTATAAGAAAGGCGAATCGTCAGCTTGGCTTCATCTCCAAAGTAGCACGAGAGTTCAGAGACCCATTGTGCTTGAAGTCACTCTACTGCGCACTTGTCCGGTCAGTTACAGAACATGCTGCAATTGTTTGGGCTCCCTATCAGTTATGTTGGATTTTGCGAATCGAGCGTGTACAAAAGCGTTTTGTTAGATTCGCTCTACGACATCTACCCTGGCGTAATCCTGAAAACCTTCCCGCATATTCCGACCGGTGCCAGCTTCTGGGATTAGAAACATTGGAACGCCGCCGAAAAACTCAACAGGCATCATTCATCGCAAAAATACTGAATGGAGAAATTCAATCGCCAAACCTGCTAGGAATGATCAACTTTAATGCTCCTTCGAGGACTTTACGTCATCACTCTTTGCTATCGAATCGAACCCACCGAACATCTTATGGACATAATGAACCAGTGAGTGCAATGATGCGTACGTTCCAGATTGCTGAGCATCTACATCAATTGGGGGAGCCATCTAGCCGATTCATCAACCGAGTACGCCAGTCTTCATTGTTTCGTGTTATCTAATTGTTTTGTATAGATCCTTAGTATAGATAATTCATTAAAACAAAATGTTCGATGAATAAAACTTAATAATAATAATAATAATAATAATAATAAATTAAAATGTAAGCAAAGACAAATATTATTTTGATAAAACCTTTTTCATTCTAAAAATAATCGATTGCACAAAAAAAACATGTTTAGCTAATGTTAATATTTTTATCCAGTGCGCACTTTAAAATTGTAGATAATTGTCTGCATTACCAGGATAAAGTAATTTTGTAACAGCAAATGGGAGAACATTTGTTAAAATTTTACACTTTTTTTTAGATTTTTTCACTTATTTATTTTTACACATTTATAATTTAATTTTAAAGGATCATAAAGGAGGAAGTTGTGCATATGATTAAGGCAATATAAGGTTATTAAAATTAACAAAACTTTCGGCAAGAAAAGTTGAAAAGTCAACATATTTTTGCGAAGGAATTACATAGTATGTATTTATAGGATATTTTGACTAGTGATGGTCATTTCCATCATGTTTTCTTTAAATTATATTAAGATTTACTTGAGCTTTTCAAGCATAGAAACAACAAAAATAATATTTAAAAAAAATTATTTAAAAATTGTCCCATGGATAAACTAACAGAAGGGGGATGAAGAGTGGTAAGCCGATAATAATCATCTCGTCAGTAAAATAAATTTAAAAAAAAAGCACATCTCGTATTCTAGAATTGATTTTAAAATTGCTAATTATTGTCCACCGTTTCACTCACCTACCCATCGAGGACAATTTGTCCTGGACAACATGGTTTGTCCAAAAATTATCATAACACAAGGCTGCAGAATGTCGGTACTGAACGAGAAAGATGTCGACGATTTCCGGATTTTTCCTGATAAATGTCAGGAGGGCGATGGTCCAAATTCCGTTGGGTGAAAAGAAAACACTCACGCAACTCGATTGCTGTTAACGCTGAATTACCGGAAATCCAGTGGTCGCTGAATCGCAAAAAAGCAGTTTCCGAAGATTATGGAATAGTGTGTAAAGAAATTTTGTGAAATCTTTTCCCTTTCGTTTTATATCGAATTTTGCATAAAAAAAAAAATTATTTAGGCTACTGTTAATAAGTTAATTAAAGGGGGAAGAAGCTGTTATATCCAAGACAAGCTAATTTTATTTGAGCGTGTCAACTTGTGCTAACGCTCAGCCGAACCAAACAAACAACCGAAAGAAAACAATAGCTCTGGAAAAGTATAAATAAACTAGCAACTGGAAGAGCTGGTCTCTTTTAGTTCTGGCTTAAAACTAAGTAATACGCGTTTTTATTTTAATCCGAATTATAGTGTTAAGACATAAAAGAGATGAAGTTAGTCTTTTATTTTTTGGTTTTAACTATTCTTAAGTTTCATTTTTTTGCTAACATGACAAGAAGCTAAGTGTTTCATGAAAAAAAGTTATAACCATTTCAAAATAAAGAATGTGAATCCAATGAAAAGTATTTTAAAATGGCAGACTTTGCTTGCTAGAGCTTTTGATAATTCCATGAAATGTTTTTGCAAAGCTTTTATAAATAAATAAATTCTCTGACAATGCAAAGCAGCTTTTTGAGATTTTTTATTTTCATCCTACGGTTACACAGCTTAAAAAAAGTAGTCAAAAACGCTAAAATTAAAAAAAAATCGACTAAAAAATGTTTACTTTGTTCATATGAATTGTACTTTAAAAATCAAGGAATATTTTTCGTCCAAAGTTATAGTTTTTGGAACTTTCAGTTCACCTCTGGAGATTTTTAAATGAAATTGTTAGTTTTCCCATACAAATTTTCCTTACAAAATTAAAACCCGTTGCGCTAATTCAGGACTGAATGGATTGCTTCTAAAATTTGTACTGCTATTTCTGGCAGCAAAAGCTACCAATAAAAGTTTTGAGTGGGGTAAAAATTTAAAAAAATTGAAATTTCCATACAAAGGTTTAAATATGTGCATGTACGGGATTGATGTACGTATTTTGAAAAAAAGGTCATAAACATTTTGTATATAAGCACAAATACTGGCCTGTTAAAAATTTTAGCTCAACCTGACCCGATTTAGGAATGCCTCAAAGTGCTGTAAAATTCGAAAAATTCGAAATTTTAATTTGTATGTCAAGTGACTTTAAAATGCACCAATCGTCGAAATTTTGTGTTTTGTCGACAAAAAATTCGGTCAAAAAACGCCTTTAGATATAAAAAATCACGTATGGAGCCACAAAAAAAAATACACCGTAAAATCAAAATTTCAATTTGGAAGCCAAATGACTGAGAAATGAATGAAACGTCGAGAGCTGAACCGGAGCCAAATCGTTGTATGGAATAAGATTTCGATCTACAGCTTGATCCTGTTCTTGTTTCTTATTCCGTTCTAAATTCTGATTATGATCCTGATCGGAAACATGGTCCTTATCAGGAACCTGATTTTAATCAAGATACAAATCCTGATTCAGAACTTTATACTTAGCTAGATCCTGAACCTGATTTAGATCCTTTCCATTAAATTGATCCTGGTTTTGATTCAGAACCTTATCGTGATCCTGTTCCGAAATCGTACCTGATTCAGTCACTAATTCTCATCCTGAAGGGTGTGTGCGTTTTTTTTGTTTTCTTGAACTTGAGTTAGGAACCTCATAAGGGCATTGTTATTCAAATGTGAATTTATTAAATAAAATAATTAATGTAATGAAATAAGAATAATTTTAGGAGGGTATCAATAACAGGAAGCACTTTTGATAAATGAACAAAAATGTCCTTCTAACTTTTGATTCCACGATCTAGTTCTTTTGTGTATGAAAAATATTTTTATCAAGAGTGTTTTCTAAAAAAAATCTAAAAAAAAATCTCAAAATCATTAAAGTTTCACAAAAAATCTTAAAATTACATAATGTTAGTGATAAATTATTAATATTCATGTAGAAGAAGGATCTAACGCCTAAAGCCTGAAACTGACATCTCAATCTGAAATATTAATCTGAATTCTAAATCCTCAATCTGAATTCTGAAGCCACACTCTGAATCTGAATTTTGATTCTGAACCAAAAATCTAGAATGGATCTAGATTCTGAATCCAAAACTAGAAGCCTGAATGAACACAGAAACCTAAATCCATTTTCCCCAACCAAGGATTGTTGTTTACTTACATGGAAAATGTTTTCCCTCACGTTCGCCGTGGATTAATTATTTTCAGTTTGTTTTGATAGTTTGCTACCACTCAAACAGGTTCACGCACAAACAGTTTCCTTCGAACTCACACGGAATCGGAATGGACCCGAAGAATAAACCACCTTAC
This sequence comes from Uranotaenia lowii, assembly GCF_029784155.1. NCBI lineage: Eukaryota > Metazoa > Arthropoda > Insecta > Diptera > Culicidae > Uranotaenia > Uranotaenia lowii. The sequence continues at coordinate 173,585,240 of NC_073692.1, read as the reverse complement.
CCCACTCTCGAAACGTGATGAACACTCAAAGCAACGAACATTCCGGAAAATACACGTCCAGTCACGATGATGCGTCACTCGCCTCCAGATTCAATACCTTTCAGTGGTGAAATTCTGTGTGAAAAAGCCATATGCGTTCAGAAATCAAATCACATCAGAATGTGTCATGTGGTTTCAATTTTTTTCGGCTGTCGTGACAGCAACAATCTTCAACAGGACACAATTGTTTATGATGTGTCTTCTGGACTTTAAGTGGAACCAAATGGATGTTAATGGGCAAGGTTATTGAATTTTTTTCTTCACTTTCTACCACTAGGAAACAATCAAAATATTTCGTACTAGAACATCGTCAAACCATGTAGAGTTCTACGTTCAAGATCAAAACAGTTGGGCTCAATTTCGGTCCAACTGCAACACACAAACACCTCAATGATTGGACCGAAGGAAGGAAAAAAAGCATTCAGCAGCGACTCTCACTCAAAGTCCGGCCGAATTTGGGTCAAGTTCAAGCCAAATCGAGAGCTGTGCAATTTTCGTATGGCTCAGTCAGTCAGTCAGTCAGCCAGTAGAAGGTATAGCTACATATGTGAGAATTCATTCGCGTGTCTCTCAAGTTGGCTTCGCGAATCGTAGATTCCGCGACTTGCTGATGTGTGCGCGCAAATTTTAAGCGTTTTTTGCACACAAATATCGTTTGCGCATTGAGTCGATGTTTTTGCGCATGGAATGACGCTTACAGATTGCAGGAGTTGTCAAAACTAATCAACTCTTCAAAGAAATCGCATTTAATTTGGAAAAATCCAAATTTCTAATGACATTCATAGAATGATTATTCAATTGATGGTCGATTAGCTTTAAATAAAATCGAAATTCCCTAGTCGGAAGTTAACTAAGTGCCTGCGATCGCTGCAGGGAATTACACAATAACCAAACTCCGCTTCATCCACCGACGATGGAATTACCTCATCTTTGGATGGAAAAGTTGAAGTCAAGTCCGTCGAAGAGTCGCCACTAAACCAAACCTTACCCGGAGGAAGGAGTGTTGCCTTCAAGTCGATTGTCGATTGTTGTTCGGTGGGATGTCGTTTTGGTTTATTTTTACGTCACTTGCTTGCAACGTCGAGCGATGGAATTTTCAGTACCTATTCGTACCTACTATCTTTAGTGGTCGCTGCAGCCTTTCGGCTTGATTTGGTGGTTTGTTGTCGAGGTCGTGGTATTTGAGAAGTTAATTTCAATAGTTTCGGTTGTGGTTTTATCGTTCCGTGAGAAGGGAATTTATTTGATATTGACTTATATATGAATGATTTAAGTAGCTACTGAGTTCAACGATTGATAATCTAATAATGCAACCGATATTTTAGTGAAACGTTAACTTATTAACTATTATATTTTTAAATAAAATCATTTTGTTGTGAATATTCTCAGTTTTGATAAAACATTAAGCCACACTTTTAACGGCTTTAGAATTAGAGGTTTTGCTGCTGCCAAATTGTGGATTGATCCGAACTTTGTAAGCTATACCACAATAAAAACATATGAGGACTCTACGAAATGAATCCGACCCTTTAAAACAGATACATAAAGGTTTCAATATACATAAGTAAAAACATTTGTGTAAGAACAAATGATGATTTTAAGGATAGTGTAAAGATGAGATGAGGGATATGCAGAAAATTTATCAAATTTAATTTAAAATAAAATAAAATAATAGCTGTATTCAGCAACACTGAAGATAAATAAAATAAAATAAATTTCTATGGCAACGTTTGCTATTTTGGCAACTTGGCAAACACTAAACAAAATCAGTCATTGATCTATTCTTGTGAACGACAGACGTGTTTAAGTGAATCTCTTAATTGAGATTCGTAAAATCACGACAATGGCGTGGTTGGTAGAATAAGCAAAAACTGCGCAGATGTTTAAGGCTGCTGCTTGTTTTGATTTGGCCTTCCGGTGGAATAAGATGGAATTGGCGTTAGAAGCGAAGATATTTAAGGCTGCTGCTGCTGATTGTTTTGATTTGGCCTCCCGGTGAATAAGATGGAATTGGCGTTTGATGCGCAGATATTTAAGGCTGCTGCTGATTGTTTTGATTTGGCCTTCCGGTTAAATATGACGGAATTTGCGTTAGAAGCGCAGATATTTAAGGCTGCTGCTGCTGATAGTTTTGATTTGGCCACTCTGTGGAAAAAGACGAAATGGATTTTAAAGCGCTGATTTCCAGGCTGCTTTTTCTGATTGTTTGCTTTGATTTGGCCGTTCGGTGGAAAAAGATGGAATGGGCTTTGGAAGGGCAGATTTTAAGGCTGCTGTTGTTGATTAACTGCTTCAATTTGGCCTACCGGTGAAAAAACGTAGATGGATAAGGAAGTACAGATATTTAAGGCTGCGGTTGCTGATTGTTTGTTTCGATTTGGCATTCTGGCGGAAAAAGACAGAATTGGCTAAAGAAGCACAGATTTTTAAGGCTGCTGCTTCTGATTTTTTATTTTGATTTTGATTTTTAAGGCTACTGCTGCAGATTGTTTGTTTTGAATAAGCCTTTTGGTTGGGTAGGCTGTTTCTAATACCGTATTTGTTTTCTCCCCTCGATCATTGTTCACAAATCGTCGCCAGGGTATTGCTACCTCATTCACTCACACGCTCTCTCGCAACACTGACAAAATTTTCGGGGCACTACCGCCCGATGGCAGTGCAACACCAGGTCAAAACCAGTGCAACACCGTCCGAATAAACAAACAGTTTGACAGCACCTAGTGGTGAACCAGTGCTACACTAGTGCAACACTAGGCATAAACAAATACGGTATAAGAATACTATCGAATTATTCCGGCTCTGGTGAACGTACACAGAGTGACAAGATAATCACAGTTTGAGAAAGCTGTTGCTAAAGCCTAGTCCACACTAGGAGACGGTTCGTCTCGGGACAGTCTCAGCGTCTCCCATTTTCTTCGGGAGACACTTTTTCTCAGGTTTCCAACAACAACAACAGACAACAAAGTTCGTCTCATAACAAAAATCGCAGTTCATGTTGCCTAGTGTGGACTAGGCTTAAGAATGTTTTTTTTTTGCGGATTGTTCCGGCTCTGGTAAAAAAAAGCAGAGCGACAGGAGCACACATTGCACAAATTGGGAAGGCTTTTGTGTAGAATATTTTCGGATGGGATGAAGAATATGCAGAAAATAAAAATTAAGATTTGAAAAGCTTAAGCAGATAATGGAATGTAGAATTGAGATGAGGGAAATTTGGGGTATAAAATTTTGTATTTTAGAAAAACCAAAGTCTGTAATTTAAAGATTCTATTGAGAATAGAATTGAGAAGTATTGTAGAGATGAGATGAAGGATAAGCAGAAATAAAATAAAATTTTAAGGATGGAGAATAAAAATGTGGAATATAGAATAAAAATTAAGGATATTTGGTAAATAAAATTAAGTGTAGGAATGATAAATCCTACCGACTGCGCCATTGTCGTGATTTTACGAATCTCAATTCAGAGATTCACTTAAACACGTCTGTAGCTCACAAAAATAGATCAATGACTGATTTTGTTTTTTGTTTGCCTAGTGTTGCGAAAATAGCAAACGTTGCCATAGAAATTTGTTTATATTTATCTTCAGTGTTGCTGAATACAGCTATTATTTTATTTTATTTTATTTTAAATTAAATTTGATTTATTTTCTGCATATCCTTCATCTCATCCCTACAGATAGCTCATTTAAAGTTTATAAAAGAAGGATGATTTGGATGGGAAAGTTGAGTCTTGAATGTCAATATGACAGTTTTGGAAGGTTGACGGCTTGTAACTTTATTTGGGTGCATCCAAATAAAAAAAAACTTTTTCGGGGACCCTCAATGAATGCTTGAAATCTTTAAATTTGCATCTGTAAGGGAGAATGGGGATAAGACCGCTACCAAAAACGACTATTTGCTTCCATGTGTTTTTTTTTGTGTCTTTTGAGTCACTGCCTGCTTACATACACACGCATAGCCGGGCAGCTTGGCCGAAGGTTTGAAACAAGAAAATGTTTTTGTTTCTCTGCAGTTATTTTTATTTTGTTTTATTCAGTCATACGCAATGTGGTTGCGCTGGGAAGCTAATTCCGGTGGTCTCAAAAAATCATTGCCGCTGGCGTTCACATCTTATGCCAATGACGTTGAAATATTGAAACCTCATAATTGCAGTAAAGGCTGAATTTTTGGTATAGGTACTTCCTCTTTATTTCGATTCTCTGGTCCTTTTAGGCTTCCAGCTTTCGGCAGGTTCTCAGTGTTTCTCAAAATTACTTTTATGATTGATTCAACCTGCAATACGATATATATATATATCACAAATACTTCTGGTAGTTTGTCAAGTGATTTTCAACAACGTTACTGTTAGTTCTGGAAAAAATAACTATGCTCGAGGGTTTCAAACAGTTTTTATACACAAATATCTCATTTTCTTATAATGTGCAACTCCACAAAACTTTGTATAAGGTACACCGGGGTAAGTTTGGACGTGGTGTTAGTGTGGACGATGGCTTTTATAACAATACTCTGCACTATTTTTTCAAACTTTAAATGCATAATGTTCAATTTATTAGTAATCTATCCAATAACTATTAAAAAACACCATTCCGACAGTAACGGATGTTTACAGCGACTTTTTGAGAATTTTCTAATTTCAACTACAATTTCTCGTAAACTAGCTGGTTCTTGAAGAAAAGCGCTACATTGACACGATGCTTACATTCAAAACAACCAGTTAGGAAGAGAAACGGCGGTCAAAAATGAAGAAAAATGAATTTATTTACAAAAAACTAAAATTGTGTCTTTCAACCAAACCTGGGGCAAGTATGGACGGCTTTATATAGATTTGATGAGTAAACATTGTTTCAATTTTCTGTCCTTCATCCAATGCAATTTAGCTTTATTTTGCTTTCGGATCATGAAAAGTTGGGTAAATTGCTTATTTTATTCTGGAATAAGTATATATTTCCGATAAAATCGGAACACGTGTGTTGCAACATATATTACATTATTTTTAAAAAATTTTCACGGTTCATAACGTATTCAAACAAGAAAACACAAATTTGTTGAATTTTCCTGAGGAATCAAAGGGAAAATCTACCGTCCACATTTACCCTATAAAGCGCGGTAAGTGAAGACACCAGTAGTCCATAACAATTTACGTGATAACTTTTCTCGTTTTGTTTCTATCAAGCTCATCTCTTCAGCGTTTGTAAACAACATGTTCTACATTACATTGAACGTAACTTTATCAAAATTTATCCACTGCTGAACCGTCAACACTTACCCCGGTGTACATTAGTTGAATGTTTCAACTGGTTTGGTTTCATAATTAGTAAACTGCAACAGAGGTTTTTTTTACGATTTTCCCAAATCTCAATTTTTTTTTTTCTGAAGTGCAGTTTACCATCTTTGTTGTTAGATACTAAAACGAATGCCTCAGGTGATTTTTTCGGACACTAAATATAATTTTGTTGAATTATTTTATCGGCTATATCGGTGAAATTTATATTCTTCGAGAAAGAATATTTAAGAATAGAAAGATTATAGATGGATAGAAGATTAGAACAAATCGATGAAATGTGATGAAAAGTTTTCAAATTAAAATTATCCTTCCGCTCAATTTCAACATCTTTCATCTTATTCTAATCTTCTATCCATCTATAATCTTTCAATTCTTAAATATTCTTTCTCGAAGAATATAAATTTCATCGATATAGCCGATAAAATAATTTAACAAAATAAAATTTACGGTGATTAACTCTTCATTTAAAAAACTAAATATAATTGTAGTTTTCTCATCTGTATAAAATAAACACATAAACGGATAGTAAATTTGTAACCATTATTTTTGGACCTGCATGTCTACAGAAGAAAAAATATTGGATTTGCTTACGTTATCGAAATTTATTCGAACAACAAAACCGCATCATCATCGACCCAGCAAGTGAGTGTTATTGTTGCTGTTGTGATAAGAGGAAGAGTCATGTTCTTCGTTGAGCCCAACCCTGAATATTGTTCACGAGGAGCGTTGCCGAAAGTGCACTTGCACCTACAATCAAACCTAAATGCAAAAGCCCGTCACGTCATTCAGTTGGACCACCAGCAAAATGCCTGTCATGTGTGCGAGGGAGAGTGCTTTTTGCCGTATAAAGATGATTATTATTGTTATCGACATATTTGGGAAGAATGTACGAGGAAAAGACTTCTTGCTGAGCCAATAAAGCACACTTCCCATATTCACTTACTTACTCACTTACGAGTACATGAGCTGCTGCTTGCTGCATGCATGTAGAAGAGTATCACGAACGAATACACGAATTGACTCTGACTGTGACCCACTGACACCATTTTTCGGTTTGTGTTTATGTTGTTGTTGTTGTTTTTGTTGCTGCTGTTGCTTCCGTTGACTGAGCTCACGGGCGGCTGAGCCATAACATGCCGGTGTGCACAAATTTTTGCACACATGAATGAGAAATGAGAAAAAAGTATACCTTTCAGTATACCGGCAAGCCACCTTTCCATATTTTTACTTACTTGGGGTGGGTGGATGTTTGTGATGCATTTTCTCGGGTTGTGCTTTTTCCCCTGTAGTCAGGCAATTTTGCTCTGATCCAGAAGCCAGGACGGTGAGAAGGGTGAAAGGGTGTAGTAATATTTGCCTTACATGGTGTAAGGCACGTTCCAAATGGATCCGTTCCTTCCTTTCACGACCATGGCCATGGTGAAAACAAAAGTGATGCAGCCAATGGGGAACTATTTCGGATTACGTGAGAGAATCTTTGGATAACAAAAACACATAAGAGTGATTCAACTCGATGTTAGGGAACATTGCTAACCTAATTTCGGTGCAATACATCAAAATTGAAGTGAAATAATGACGTGCTTAGCAGTGACATCACCGTGCTGAAATAGGCGGAGCAAATGACACAATCCCTTTATTTGGATCGTTTACCCTTATTAATTAGCATTCCACAGGCTTATTGAAACACAAAAAGACTGTTTATAACTGTAGGTATACAAAAGTATATTGTAGGGTTTGATTCCAAAATTCATTCTCATCTATTCATTTATTCACTTAAATTTGTTTTTAAACGTCAAATTTAAGTAAAATTACATATTAGCTGCTTATGTTTTCTATGGGATATATGAAGGTATAGTTAGCAAAATATTGTATGAATGTATGTTATACGTTTGAAATCCCCCATGGGTGTACGTATTCTCCGCAGTTTCTGCCTAAGTACAGCGTACCTGGAACCCATGGCTTCGTATGGACTGTTGTGGAGTGAATATATTGATAGTGTTGATTTAAATATATTCTGGAGAAACGAGTCATTCCAAGGGACTGTAGTAAATTGTAACGACGGCTAGCTCAGTCACTCGTTACCTCAGGGTCGGCTTCACTTGCTGGGGAGTGGACAAACGACCTGGGGAGGAAGGGGCAAGCAAATTGACGGAACTAGAACCAATGCACAAGGGGTTTCGGACGTATACTAAAAAAGTGACGAATACATTTTTAACAATTTATTAACATTTTAAGGGGAGGGGTTCAGGGTAAGGGAACGTTGGGGCCCATTTACTTTTTACTTGCCGGCGTAGACGGGATCCTGGGCGATGTCGATGGCCATGAAGGTTGACGGGCTGGCTGTTGGGTCTTGGATGATGGTCGTGTGGTCTTCCCGGGGAATGTCTTGTCCATGGACGCACGTGGTGATACCTGCGCCACTGAGAGTCCTTTCCGAGGCCGAACTACCAGCGCGCCCTACTTTCCCGACCGGTAATGCACTGCCGGATCTATCGGGATTGTAGGGTAGTTCCTCCTCCCGATGACTCGGTCGAAGGCGCGCCAAGCTTACCTCCACGGTCTGCAACGCCGGAACTAGGGGCAGGGTGATAGCCCGGACCTTCGGAGCAACGACTCTGGTGAAGCGAGACTTCGTGATGGTCGTAGGGTCCTTGGAGCTTGGACCGGGTGAGGCCGTTTGATGGCTGGGCCTACCGGCTGTCTTCCAGAGAGGCCCTCGGAGACCGGACTGGTCTGAGGACGGAGCCTTTATTCGGTGGCGCGAAGGCTGCTGGCACTTAAAAATGACGGGTGCCTTGGACTTCCACGTGGTTGTTTGGAAGAGATGGACCGACGAACGAATTTGCACGTCCGAGCAGATCGACGACCACGACTTGAATAGCCCCTGTTCTTTCGGCGCCTCTTCTCGATCGCTCCGGAAACGTCATCGAGGAAGGGTTGCCAGTATTCCGGTTGAATGATGATGTTGTCGCCGAGTTTTGACAGATGAAGGATGGGGGACATTGGTTAGGACGAGGGACCTGGGAATTTTTACTAACTGCTTCTGACCGTTATACAATTCAAATCCACCCGAGGCCCCTGCGCATGAAGGTCCATATTAAATGTTTTAATTGTAACGGCTAGTCCGTAACAAAATATACATTCCCTTACAAAGTTTTAAGTCAAGAAACCCGCAAGAAGAAGAAAAATGAAACTAGTGGAACACGTATAGGGGCAACATGGCGCCATCATTGCAACCAGAGGCTAATTTCAGATAAACTTTAAAATGATTTCTACGACTCTGGAATGTCATTAAAAGGAACCTTTGGTAACATTAATTAACTATGGTAGGTATGAAATGCAGAATTTTGAGAATAATCCATGTTAAGATCAACACTGAATCTGCAGTGTGACAACAACAGATGCGTTTGGCATTCAATGTGTTACCCTATTGTGGGACTATTTTGAAGTAAAGTGTTTGACTTTGGGAACTACACTGGGGGGATTGTAATGAGAGGAATATAGCGGTTCAAGCGAGGAGTGTCAAATTGGATCTCCAGTTCTGATTAATGAGTTTTTTCTAGGACTTTCAGGGTGCCTCTATAAAAAAGTAGGGGAGAGTGGGGATACTTGATCCCCTTTTCTTATTTTCACCATATCTTTTTGGAAAAATTTAGCAACTCGCCGTCTTTGACATTTTCCGACAGCTTGTAACTTCAAGTTTCTATGAACCAACAATTAAAACGATACTTGAACCCGTTGATGAACTAGAAGCATTTTCGTGGGAGTAAAAAAATTGCGATTTTTCTGAAGTTAGGGGAGACTTGATCCCCTATTGAAGAAGACTTGATCTTTTATTCAGAAAGCCCTAATCCTTGTGTAAAAATCAAACAAAACCCCAAGATAGAATAATAATTGACTATTTTGGTCATGTTTTCTCATTTCACAACTTATAGCAGACATAAGAAAAAAATTCTATAACTTTGTCTCAACGCTAAATAAATTGCATACTTAAAGGCGCTTTTTTTATAATTAAGAGAAAATTAATTATTTTTGCTCTTTTCTTCAGACAATTGTTTGATAAATATTAGTATTTGGATAAATATTAGTAATTTCGTGATCAGCAATCATAACGATCAATTCAGAGGAAGAATATGCCGTTTGGAAGGGGGATCAATTGTACCCAACTCTAGGGGATCAATTATACCCATAATCAACATTTTAGAAAACTTTTTCTGAAAAAAGTTGAGAGTTTTCCATTGCTTTGAAAATATGGCATTATGAAGTTCATTTTACGCTCGAACGATTGATACATTGGAACAAATATTTTTTTCATAATTTTCCCATGTAACGAACATTTAAAAGTGATGAAAAAAGATCTTCAAGTTACATTTTGTGAAATTTTTCAAACAAAGTTCAGTTACTCAAACAATTATTTTGTTAAAATTTTTAAAACTACAAGCAATGTTATTTTGCTCATTTTGGCACATTTTTCTAGAACATTTGATCTTTGTAAGACATTCCAGTTTCGAGATATAGCTAAGGAATCAAGTATCCCCAGGGATCAAGTATCCTCATTCTCCCCTAATGATGCACAGCAAAATATTCCAAGAATTTGTTGAGGGTACCCGATTTTTTTTTTTGTTATTGGGATGCACCCGAATAAAGTAACAAGTCACCAAATTTTCTATAATGTCATAAGGGTTCAATGATAAATATTATGAAAACATTACATAAAACTCAAGAAATGTGTGAAATGATTCATAAATCATGTGAAAATGTTTGTTTGACTAAATAGCTACAACTTTGTTGAAAATATACTCATTAATGAGTAGAAATTACCCATTTGCACGATTTTTCAGTTTTATTTTACACTTACTCCAAAAACGGTGCACATTGAAGCCTATAAACTATTTCATTGTGATTTTAGGACCAAAAACTAGATCTCACAAGTGAAAAAAATTCGTAGAATTCGGGGCTTTTATTTAACTGGTCTTTAAAGTTTTCGACTTTTTTGAAAAATTGTTAATTTTCTCATTTTTATCATAGAATAATTTAGTGTGTAAAAATGTTAAATGATTTAAATGAAAGCTTTTACTATCAGTTTTTATATGGATTACATACTTTAAATTCACAAAATTATGTTTTCCATAGAAATATGAATATGTAATCAATTTTTTAACTTCATTTAAAAATTTATCAATTTTTTAAAGTCAGATTTCTGTGGTGCGTTTAGTATCTTGGACAATGTGTTGAAAAAAGGGATTTTTAGTCAATTGTTAAGATATTAACTAGTAAACATAGAAAAACGTTCGTATAAAATTCCATTTAGACTCTAATATGTGTCGTAAGCCTACTTGGTTGAATAATTCTACTGAATCAAATCAATCGAAAGATTCCCTTTAATTCAACGAAGGTAGAAGAAAAGTTCGGATACCGATATTTCGATTGTAAGTTACTGTCTTCTTCAGTCGATCGATCGCACATCAATCGAAAACGCTTACTGAAGAAGATAGTAAGTTGCTATCGAAAAACCGGAAAAAAACTTTTTTTTTCCGTGGTTGAATTAAATGAAATCATTCGATTGCCTTGATTAAGTTCAATTTAACGTAAAATGCCGCCTCAGTTTTTTCAGGGACTTTTTGTTGGGCCTTGGATAAAGTTTTATCTGCAGCGCGTAAGAGCAAGTCCACTGGTGTTGGGAGAAAGTGGTAGAAATTTTGACACTTTTAGCACATTCTGAAAACTTCACCATGCGAAAACATTTCAAGATATGTGGCCTTCAAGCAACCTGTATACACATCTCAGGTGGTGATGGAAATCCCGTGCTAAGTGTTAGTAAAAGTTTTTTTTTGTAAACATTGTAACCATGCCAATTCGTGACGTCAGTTGCATTTTTGAACAAACAACCATCATCGCTGTACCAGCGAAAACTAGAGAAAAAAAACCAACCATTGCCAACTCCTGTTTACGATTCTCGCCTAAGATACATAAACATCCTGGCAAGTGACGTAGGCTTTGTTTACCTTTTTACTTTTGGAAAAACGAGTTCTGTAATAGTGTGCGTGTTTCTTCATCACCTTCTTTGTACCACATTGGCCTTCAAGAGCTTTTATAACACGTGTTGTATTCTCGCATGCTGTGATGCAAAAATAGCAATATTTCTATCACATACGGCTGAAAAAGAAACAATGCTTAAAAAAATACAACGCCCTAAGATCTTGAAAACATTTTTGCATAGTAAAATTTTCAAAATGTCAAAGTTTCTTCCACTTTTTCCCAACACCAGTGAATTTGCTCTAAGGTTTCTTAAGTTCTATTTTTCCCATACTTCGCCCGGATTTTCAATACAAAATATGGGAATAGTCCGGCCCGCTCCGATTGCCCTGATTTCATTGAAAAATGTTCGGATTTTGCCCGGATTTATTCAGGTTATTTGGCAAATTAAACTGTTGTAAAAATGTTTTATTTATGCCTCCAAAACGAAATTTTCGAGAAAGTTTTATAAAAATTATAATGGTAGGTTTTTGGAAGCCTTAAATACGATTTAAAATCTGTCGAAAAGTATTGTTGGAAATTTTTTTTTTCATTTTTTTCTAGGGTTTTTTTGAGTAATTTCTGAAATTTGATAAAATTTGCCTGGACTGTCTCATAGGGGGGGTTTTAGTGACTAAAATGTTTCCTAGAACATTTTTGCTTGAAAAAGGTTTATACTTATTCATTTCAAATCATTTATTTCGAAAATAAGTCCTAAAAGTGATAAGTTTTTTTTCATTAAAAAAAATGAGTGAGGGATCTTGAAGGCATTATTTGAAAAAAAAAACTTATTTGGGGTTCAAAACAGATTGATTTTTAACTCTTGTAAACTGAATACATTCAGATTTTGGTTAAATTTTTTTAAAGTATCTACAATATAAATAATGTTGAACAACAAACTAATAAAATATATTTCCTGAACCCGAAGATGAAATACAAGTTGTTTTACCAACATTAAATTATCATTAATAATTTATTTCCTTATTGAAATCTTGTGAAAATTTCAAACAAAGATTTTTCGAGGAGCGCAATTAAGAAATTGAGTTTAGATCTTATTTTATAACAGTGGGTTTTACTTGATTTGTGTTTTGTTTTGGAAAATTTTGAATTATAATTCTGAATCAGAATTCTGTATTTTGAACCTGAATACAAATATTGAATTCCTATCCTGACTGAAAATTCCGAATGATGAATTTCTTATATTTCATTTCTGGTTCACCATTATGGAATTTTAAAGTTTCGAAATAAGAAATGGTTAGTTATTTTAAATATTTTTTTTCATATTCCGGAAGGATGGTTTCGAACATGTCAAATGAATCTTATTTTTGTTTTAAATGCAGATTCGGATCATGATTTTGTCCCAATGATGAAACAAACTGAAAATCAGGAACTATTAATTGGATTCAGATTCCACAATCCGGTCACGCAACAAATTTAGATTTATGAAAAAAAAAATGTAATTAGAGGAATTTATTCAAATCTAAGATATTTTTCCGTACTTATCCGGGATTCGAAAATCAGGGCTATTTTATCTAAAAACCTTGCAAAATCCGAGCACACGATTTGAAAGTTTGCTTGCCAAAATCTGCTCAATATCCGAACAAATTAAGGAATTCTTCAATTAAAATCAAGAAGAAAAAATCGAAAAGAAGTTTGTTTTCATCGAAACACTTCAGCTAGTTCATTTGGATAAACTTTGTTAAAAAAAAAAATGGTATTGGACGCTAAATACAAAATTGTTATCACGCAATTTAAATTTTTCATAGTATTTGCAAATAAATAAAAACTTTTAAGCTAAATCCGGTCAATCGGGCAACCTTAGTGAATCTTATTTTATTGAAAATTCGATATTGGAAACTATAAGGACTGTACCCAAAGATTATGCACCAACTTATTATGTGAATAACAACAAGTGAGAAATTTTTTGAAAATCTATAGTAGATTGTGGACCTGGGATAAGATTTCGAGGTTTTGGTCTCAGTTCTGAGTCGAGATTGTTACTCGTTCATCGAAATTTGTTTATGAGTTTAGGGATTAGGGAAGAACATTTAGTTTGACATTTTTGGACCTTCGGGGGTGGTATTAAACCATCAAAACACCCTTCGTTCCTACGGCCATGATGTCTTGTTTTGAATATTCGAATCATATATTCGTACATTAGGTTAAAGTAAGCGTCTTTGAAAGGAGATTGGTGTTATCTAAGATAAAATCTGAGATAACATTCTTGTTGCTTCAGCTTCAATATGCGATAGTCACTCAGATTTTTATTTTCTGAAAAAAAAACTAGCGTGTTTTTCCATTATTTTGTTTTGCTGTAACTCAACGCAATAAATCTGCTTAACTACATTATTCTCAAAACGATGGACACTCACTGGTAATGACGCTCTGCCATCATCATGCCGGGTTAAATTATGCTAAAAAGTCAAGCATGACTGCTGAAAATCAAAACACTCCGGGGTAGAAGCAAGAATGCAGATTCAAAAAAGCTTCCCAGTGAAGACAGCGGTGTATTGCAAAGTGTCGTATGTGATATGTCACTATAAATGGGAAACGAACTTATATTTGATACAAAATTTAAGGTATGAGTTATTTTTTGGATTAAAATTGCATATAGCGCTGGACACTGATATTTAATGTATAATGGAATGTATTCATTACAATGTTTTTTGCGTCCTTTTAACGAAAAGCTGTTCACATTTTTCAAGATCGGTATCGTTGTTTATTCGATTTTTCTAACTATAAATAAAAAAGTTAGAATATCATTTGCGTCGTTTTATACTGAAAACACACCAAAAAGCAGCCTTCAATTTCGAGGAGGCTCCAATCTGCGCCAACAACACGCCTTTTGCGAGCATAAAATGGTGATGATGCTTGATGATGACGACGACCAAAAGCAACAAAAAACATAATTTAAAAATCCATGGAAATAGCTTGGCGCAATGGTGATGAAAAACCAGCCACTACCCTCCACGCTGGAAGGAACAAAAAAGTATCCCAACTCTCATGCATTCCACTCCGCGTTTGGCAATAAAAACGGTAGAGCAAATGAGTCCCAGAAGATAATATAAAATAGAAAGTATAATTTTTGGCCGACTTCCTTCCTCTGTTATGATTTTTTTTTGAACTTCTGGTAGGTAGTTTGAATAAATCTCAACCGGTTTGGAATCGTTGAGCTATCGCCGTTTATCTTCTTTGGAACATACATATATCACCATCATATCGCAATTCAGCATTTTTACCACACTTATATAGGCTCAGAAGCTGGTTGCAGTTTTTTTTTAGTAGGATTCCGTTTCACGGTCGAAACTTCAAGAAGCAAAAAAAAAAAACAAACGGAAAAGATATTAAATGATGGCTTCCGTCTACGAAAGCGATGAGAATCCGCTGCCGGTAAAGTGGATGAATGGTACAAATCCACAGCACCACTTATGTAACTCACTCTTATTTCGGCATCAAAATAACGGTGGAACCAAAGAAAAAAAAGCAGAAAAAAACTTCAAAAGAGAGAAAAACCGGAAGGATTGAAAAAGTTGTAGTTGCGATATCAAAGCGGCTGCTGCAGCAACGACTTCCTACTTTAATGATCACTTTCAAAGTGGTTCCAAAATGGTTCGGAAATTAGAGTGCAACCATCTGTAGTTGGGTTTCATGTGGATTAATAGTAGTTTATTGGTACTGATGGTTTTTTAGAGACGCATCATCTGGTTCGATTGAACGATTTAAAAGTGTTTTAAGTAATGATTATCGGTAAAACAAATTAAAAAAAAAACATTTAAAAAATAACTTTTGTTTAGAAAGTCATTCTTCAGAATATTATTCTATTTTTTTCTTTATTCTTAACTCAAAAACATAAAAATTACTTTTTGTCATACTTTTGGTACCCCATTTGTTATTTTTAGTCTATTTAAAAAAAAATACAGATGTGACATTGGGTTTTATATCATATATTAACTCGATTAAACAGATAAATAGAAAAGAATTTCTTATTTGAACAATTAATTCGTTCTTTCCCTTTAAACCTGCAGTTACAAATTGAATTTTCAAAATTCAAATTTCCAGAAAAGCAATGATTTGTTGTCCAAAACTTGATCTTTATATTGGAATGGTGAATCTAAAAGCCAAATCAAGAAACTATCAATTCAAATTTATTATCATTTCAGAATCCAAAGTAATAGAACAAAAACCCAGTAAAAATCCAAAAATGTCTATTGTGTTCTCTAATTTTGTTCAAGATGTTTGTGCAAGAGTTAATTGAATTTCTGTCCAATTATTACAGCATTCTTAAAATCAACTCATAGAGCCGATTCATTTTATCGGATTTCAAAATTTGGATTCCGTTAAACGAGTTTAAGTAGGCGTTGACACACGCCGACGTCAACAATTTTCGCTCCGTTAAAAAGTTGTTCTTACTGAGGAAGAAAAAAGATCGAATTTGAAAGAACCAGTATCAAATCCAATTGAAAAAAAAACCACAAAGCTGTTCAAAATTTTATAGTTTGCTGTAGGAAAATAAATCTTCAGGATGTAAGAATATTTAAACAATTCGGCTGTAGAAACTTCGGTTCAAGAAGAATCCGATATTAAAACAGCATCAGCCTGTCTCCTGCCCTCTTTAGATTACGGTTCTGAACCAGCGGAAAATGTGTCCTGCCGGCGTGTTTAGTGAGATACAATCTTTTTAATGTTTTTAAATATTTGTATTGTATGATTTTTATTTAAAGTAGGTAGGTTTATTTGTAGGTACATAAAGCAAATGAAGCGCTTGGTGGGGAACTCCACGCTTTATTCCTCCCCTTGCTCCATTATCTTTTGCGGTATTTACCACATTGTTGGCCTGGCCATTGTAATCTCTGTTGCTTATATTTAAATATAACAGAGATTACGTTGAAAAGAAAAGTCTTTCATTTTCCAGGATGCTTACATGTTTTGGCTATGCTGGTTAAAGAAGAAGAGTAAAATTTGGATTTCGTTGAAGCTAACCATTCATAGCTAAAAATGTTCATATATGAAAACAAGTTTGGTAATTTTGGAAGCTATGGATTTTGGAAGCATGATTCCTTTTATTTAAAGCTAGTGCTCTAGTGTCATAATCTTCAACTGAAGTTTTTTTTGTATGATGATTGAGGTGCAGTTTATAAAATTTTCCAAATGTGTTCAAACGAAATGTTTAGTGAATTGAGATTATTACTTTTAGAATACAGTTTGTCAATCTTAAGTGAAATGCTTTATCTGAATTCTCTGAGTATTTCTTTTCTCATGGCATGAAATATTGTTAAAATATTCCTAGCTTTTTTCAATTTAGAACTCGAGAGGAGATGAAAATTTTTCGCTAAACAACTTCATCCAAAACCGCAACTTCGTATCTAATAGGACAAAAAAGTTGTAATCTGCTGACTAGGGGTATATCTTTTGGGATTAAAAAAATAAATAAAATTTACATCACAGCTAGTGCCTAGCGAAGTATTGCTTGAATAGAAGTCATGCAATACCACGATAGGCGTCAGCAGTGATGTCAGTTGAATCGATTGTTTTGAAATACTAAAAGATAACCACTCTCTTTTTTTTAAGATGATAAGTTACAGTCTTTGACAAAGTTGTTTAGCGGAACATTTCTTTTGCAGAATAAAACCTTTAGCCGGCTCGGTTCCACAGAAGAAACAAAAAAGTTGTTGATTTTTCAGAACAAAATATTCAATTTTTCCATACAAACCTAAAAGTTACAATTTCCTTTTTTAACCGTTACTAAAAATCATGGATAAGTTTTGAACCAAAACGAAGCTTTTTAGGCCCTAGTGTTTGAGAAATTCAAAAATGACCGCAAATCTACTCAGTTTAACCAGAGCGGATGCTCTGAGTGTCAATATGACACTATTGGAAGTTTTGCGGCTTATAACTTCATTGGGGTGCATTCGGGACCCTCAATGAATTCTTGAAATATTTGATTTTGCTTCATCACTTTTTTATGGATGCCCCCTGGAAGCTCAAGAGGTCAGGAAATTCCAGGTGTTTGGAAAGAATTTGTTCTCTCGACTCGCGTTGGTTCACCTCCATTTTTATTGAAACACGACTTCGAGTTTGAGAGCATGTTAACAATACACATCAATGAGAAAGTGTTTAAAATTTGGTTGATTTTTACCCAATAGTAAAAAAGTTATGCCCTGTTGAATAGGTCGCGATAATTTTGTGTTCGCCCTTAAAATAGGAGTAGGAATAATACCTTCAACATAAAAGCATCCAACTGTTGTTCCATTTGAAAAAGAGAAAAATGCACGAGAGGCTTAGTTAAGTCGTCAGATAAAAATGTTGGAAATACAAGAAAAGGTGCTGGAATTAGCAGAAAAAAACAAACTCTACGTTATATTGAGTCAGAAAAAAGCAAAGAACCAAATATGGATCGTCGTTTTCACGATAAAGAGAAAATAATCTAGGAGGTCCCCAAGAAAGTGCTCTGGGTCCCTTTTTATTCATATTGTACATGACATGAAAAACTGTCTACGTTATGGTTGTCTCAAACTGAGCAAACGCTCTCTTTTCTACAACGGATCAAAAATGTTCAACAATCTTCCGACGAGCATCATAGATTGTTTTTTTTCAGTTTTTTTAATGCCTCAAAAATTCAATTAGCAATTATAAAACCCAAGACGCAAAAACTAAGATCTTTAACCGACAATGTTATCTGATTCTTGTTGCAAAAATTTGAAATAATCGAGAAACATTTTTCACTACCAATAGAAGGAGATGAGAGAGACTTTCGGTTATTCATCAAATCTCGAAAATTTTTAGATAACTATCCCTTAGTTTCAAAATTTGTAAATAAATTCTGTGCCGATGATTTAGGTTTTGACACCAGTTTACGAATCGGAAGTTCTAAATGATGAGTGTTGCAAAAAAGAATATTTAGATTCTTTTCGAAGCGTTTCATTGTTGAGTTGCTTGGTTTCATAGATTCTTTGTCATTTTTCATTTTTACACAATTATCAAATTGAATGTAGTAACCGGTTTTAGAAAGCAAAGTGTTTTAGTCTAAGCCATATATAAAAATAAAACTATCAGTTTCATAGCTCAATCTTTCATTTTTCTTATTCAAATCGTGGAAATTTTAATGAACTAAGCACTTGTTAATGGCTTCGGGAATTCCAGGGATTATTTTAGCGTTTCCCGGGACTCAGGAATTACTGATTTTTGTTACTTCGGGGTAGGACACTCTTAACACAATACATAAAACAGACTGTTTGAAAATATGACCAACCCTGACAAGGATCATACGATGAAAGTTACCCCTTTCATTTTTGATAATAAAAACTCCTTCATGACACTTTCATAAAGTATAGAACCTATATCAAAACATTTTATTTAATTTACGTTGAAATTGGTTTTTTAACTTTTTATTTTCATTTTTCAATGGAAGCGGAACTTTTACCTCAAAATTTTTTTTATAAATATATCCTGTATAAACTTTTTCATGGAATTCGAATAAAAATAACAACAAATAAATCGAATTATAACGTTTTTCAAATATTCATTTAAAAATAAGGATTAAAGATTGAATGTTGTCAACATTTTAAAAGATTTATTTTGAAAATTTCAAGATCATTTGGAGTTTTAATGTGTTTAAAACTGTCTACTTGTAAGGCCATTTCAACACACAAAACGGGGTCTTAAAGCACGGAACAATCGATTTTTAACTTTGATACTGAGAATGCTAATAATAAAAAGTGAAGAATTTGACGGGCCGAAAGGAATTCGTTTCGAGTTTTAAGAATAAAAGATCCATGGTAAACCAAATATATTTCTAAACAAGGAATACAAAGATTCATTCTTTTACTAAAGTTTCAAGTAGCTCGAATCGTAATTATGTCAAAACTTTATTAATAAATTGTTTTTTTTAGTCCTAATTATTTGATTTGTTGAATTTGTTCAAATTTCAATTCAAAAGTTTATGTAATTTTTATAACTCACTAGGATTTCATAGAAAAACACCATTTCAGCCGTCTATATTGGGATCAAAATCAGAAAGCTCCCCGTTTCAGCAATCAAAACACTCCGCCAAAACACAACGAAAAAATCCAACCAAACCACGACTTCTTTCGCGGTCACATTCCATTGCTGGTTGCAAGAGACTCATACAGATGAATGTTTCAGCAGTCTTTAGTAATTCGACGTCAGTACCTGTTTCAAAGATCCGCATTCAGCTCGATCTGGATTTAAACGCTAGTAAATGGTTGTCATGATCAAGATTGACCGTCAAAAAGATCAGCGAATGGGCCAGTCTTGTGAGTTGCGATTGGTACTGACACAACATAGAACTAAGTACTAAATACCTTATGCAATGACACGAGAAAGTGAGTTAAATTCAATTAAAAACCAAAGTTCTTTAGATGAAATAATATACTTCGAAGTTATCGACGAAATTATGAAGAAATTCATTTAGGACATGTATCAAAGTTTCATAACTAATTTTTCTATTTCTAAATGTTGTTTTCAATTCAAAATTTAATTATCTTTATTGAGTTACAAAACCCATCAAGCAGTTGAGTATTTTAAGAGTGTTCACAATTGCAATTTTCTGTTCTGAACTATTCACGCAAACCAAAGTGCGGTACTGAAGATTTTCTAACCTTGTCCCTAGTTGAAACTTCTAGTTTTAGACTTTTTCATTTGTTTTCGTTCAACCGAAATTCGTTTAAAACACTTAGTCATCGTGCTGGATTCGATGAAACATTCAACGCAAAACACACGCGTGTGTATGAGGTAATAATAATGGCAAACCTCTCAAAAGCCACCATATTCAAAGCAACAACTAGCAAGTGAACGTAACACACAATCGAGCATTTGAATCACATGTCCAAATCGGCTTCAAATGGTGGAGGCACAAATTTTTTGCGTGATTTCAAGTTCACGCCTTTATTTGATGTTTTTTGGTACCTACCTACTACAATTAGTCAATGGATTGAAGTTTCTTTTTTTTCTCTAGTGGAACACGCAAATCACAACTGAAAGATCGTAGCTGTAAACATGCAAAAATAAACATTTGAGCTTATGCTGTTTTATCTGTTAAATACAGGCCGCTATATGCAATGGAAATACTTTAAGATTTAAGGACCTTGAAAAGGCATAATCACGCAAGTTACCGGAGTTGTTCCTTGCCAAGCTAAGGATGCTCCCACGTTACAAAGTTGCTGCTCCAGGTGTTCAGCCGAAAAATCAGTACGCTTCCCAACTTACTAGTTGAAGGTCATTCGTTGACCACAACACCGATCAAGGTCTTTGCCGACGTGGAAAGGAGGAGGTTCCTCTGTAGACAAATAGAGTTGAACAGAAAATGAACCAGAGGGAAAAAATAAACAAAAAATCACAGTCTGAGGTAAAATAAAAGGAACCACCACCGCACCGCCACCATTCGCACAAATGGTTTCGCATTATTATTACGGCAATTTTGTCAGTTCCAAAGTGCTCTTTCAACCATGACACAACTGGCATCGGCAGTCAGTGAATAAATCATACACACAACGAACGGCAGAGCTCAACTCTTGACAACGGCATTCGGCAGTCGTCGAACAAAAGAGCATCATGATGGTTTTTCGAACACCTGAAGTTCATGGGGATGATGTGTCACATCACATGGCTGGCATGGCCCAGCTACCTACCTCGCAATTATCCAAGCTCGCGAGCGCGTCATTGTCGTCGTTCGGGTCGTTTGTGGTTCGTCGGCGTGGCAAGTTGTAGGTCCAAGCCAATGGCTGGCTCTTTCGATGCCCAAGCCCAACCAGAGTGAAGTTCGGCTCTTGGTCCCGAACCGTGGCTAACAACTTAATTAGCAAACAACCAGCCAGCAAGCACACCACATTCGAAGCGACCCATGTTCGACAACAATACGAAAATTGATAGTAGATAAATTAATGATAGGTTGCCTTCCATTTTTCCCATTTCTAGCCTGTGGAACCTGTGCTGGGAAGTCCTCCACTATGAAACAGTCGAAACAGCGCTTGCGGAAACATAAATCACTGTATGAAATGCGTTATCGAAATCTGGACATCGTCGCTTGGCTCGACGCTCGCCATCAGCCATCGCGACCATGCCATCGGCGGCGGAGTCGTGAAGTTGCAAGGTGTGAACCTTGTGTCGCTTGATCACGCAAAAAGTAACTAATGCACTCGTCATTCGCTCGGTGGACCTTGGAAAGCTGCAAACTCATTCTGTCTTAGATTGGCTAAGATTTCTGTGTAAGCTCAATTTGAAGAACCAACAGTCAAATTAGTCATAAAAGCGGTGTGTCATTTGAACAATAAGAAGAATAAAAATTTGAACACATTTTGAAAGAGTCTTCTCCATTTATTAACCCTCCTGAGTCAGGCTCTGACTTAAACCAATATATCTCCCTTGTTTTCCAATCAATTTTTACATAACTTTTAGCTTTGCAAACCTCGTGATGTAACTCAAATTTGTTTCCAGACATTATTCACCAACAACACCGCAGTTTTCCGTCATTTAACACGTTCGTCGCCACGTCACCCATATATGGGTGACGGCTCTCTTAAGCAAGGTTGCCGCTCAGTTCTGCCACGCGTTGTAAATCTGAAGCTCTCTCGCTTTACTTTCATGTTCTGAGATTTTTTTTGGGCGACGAACGTGTTAAAGTCTGAGAAAAAAATCCGAAAAATCATGCTTTGGAAAAAAAAATTGAATATCAACTACGGAATGCTCAAAAAATATTTCACTTTGTTTGTCCACGATGAATTTGCCACCTATGAAATTGCTCTAACTTTTTAACCGGGGTAGAATTTAATAAAAATTAGGGTGGATTTAGTTCATAGTGCATTGTTTACATCCTGCAAGTGGGAGAAGTAGGAAATGCCTAATTGACAGCGCACGCGTATTTTTCGCTCTTCTAATCATTCCAATAATTTTCGTTTTTCAATTCAGTGAATCTAAATAAATTGAAAATTAGTGGTATCAATGTGTGGCCGGGTGTTCACAGCAGGGATGGCCACCGAGATTAGTACTCCAAGCTTAAGGACATGGTCTTTCGGAGAAGTTTATTTGTCTCATGGAGTCGAAAGAACCTTGCTTTATTACGGTCTTGTTGTTCGTGTCGGTACTTGGATTTCGTTTTTCATTCAATAGGCCTGAAGTGATTGTTTAAAAAAAATTTGGTCTTGTTGAACCCCACGATTTCAATGCTAAGTTTAACTGTAAATTTGCGCTTGGAGTGCCGGATCCTTCTGTTAAAAAAAAAGTGGTCAATTTTATGGTTCTGGGATTTGGGATAGAAAGATTATGTTGTCTTAGTAGAAGTGATAGAGAAGTGACATTATCCTGTGGAGTTGTTGTGAGAAAACTCAACTAGCCAAACTAATTAGGCAACAAGCTTATACAAATTGGTTCATGAATATTTTGTCCCCCGAGCTAGAGGGGGAGATTGGATTGCTTCGATTGGAAAATGTTAGAAGATTCAACACTCTTGACGAGGAACTTTGGTGAGATTGTTTCATTCATTATAACATTCATCAATCCTATTTGCCATGTAGGATTCCCTCAATTGCACCCTTCCCTGTCCTATCTGAAACAGCTTTACGGGTCGTATGAGTTCTCGGCACCTAAAGAGTTTTTTTTACTGTTTCAGATTTTCCCTACCATGATTACATTGACTTGTCGCGGTGTGCATTATGGTACCACACCAATCTTCAAAATCAACATTTGAAATAAGAATTGAATCTAGATTCTAATTTTGGCATCTTCTGCTGGTTTTCATTATTAGTTGTACCATGTGTATCAGCGAATGCAAGATGTGTGAAGTCACCCTTTGCTATGCTATGCTATACTAAGCATTGTTTAGAACCTCCAAGATTTAAAGTCCTGTGATCAAAACTTGCGGAAATGGAGTCGAAAAAACAGCTCGTGCGTGATGAAACCTTGCGCAATCATCACGAGAACAAGGATCTCTCGCATTGTTCCATCGCTTAAACGTTGGGAATCGTGAATTCCACGGTGTCGCGAGTGATTAAGCGGTTCGAGGAACGATTGACCACCCATTTTTATATGATTTGTGCTTACGTAAGAACTTTAACTATACACGAGGTATTACAGGACACGACACATAACGTTCTTACTTACGGAAAAAGGATATAAAATTACCTTTCTTGTCGACCGGTTTCGGGCTCGTTGTAGACCCATCTATAGGACGATGTCTGACTGACTACACATGCAGTTTCATACTTAACGTAGTATTCGTCGAACGCAATTTATACGGATTTTTGGTTGATCAGGTTGAAGAGAGGTGAAATGATCGGCGGATCGTCTTCGTTCATCAACGGTTTTCGGCAGTGCTGATGAACATCGACTCCCATGCATTCAAATGTGATGTTTTTCGTACAAACTTCCTAAATTTGAACTTTTTTCAATCGATGGAATGGTCAAACTCTGTTGCGTGGGCGGCAACACTCGATCCATTAATCCTCTCATTCCCAACGGCATTTTTGTGAAGCCCAGAAGTGAAGGAAAAAGTATTCCATACAACACCAAAAATCTCAACCGCCTAGTTAGGGCCTTCAACCGAAACGTGAACGCCTCCGTTCGGGATGTGACTAAGCAGCTGCACCTAAGCCGAAGTGTTGTCCAGAAGACCAAAACTAAGGTTCGGCTTTGAACGTTCAAGGTACAAAAGGCCCCTAATCGCGACGAGAAGCAGAACAAGTCCGCCAAAATCCGTACCAGGAGGTTGTACCTCAACATGGTGACGAAAGTTAAATGCTGCATCATGGACGACGAAACATATGTGAAGACCGACTTCAAACAGATCCCCGGCAACCAGTTTTTCACGGCCATGGATAAGTTCAGCGTTCCTGTGCATGTCCACACTCAAAAGATGTCCAAATTTGCGAATAAATTCCTGGTTTGGCAAGCCATCTGCACGAGCGGGAAACGGAGTGCACCTTTCGTGGCCCAGGACACGATAAACGGACAGGTCTCTCCAGAAGCGGCTGCTTCCTCTCCTGAAGGCCCACAACGTCCCAACAATCTTCTGGCTGAATTAGGCCTCATGCCACTACTCCAAGGATGTGCTGAAGTGGTATGCAGACAATAAGGTCAATTTCATGCCGAAAATGTTCAACCCTCCCAACACTCCGGAACTCCGCCTGATCGAGAAGTATTGGGAGATTATGAAGCAGCACCTTCTTAAACGACTTAAGGTAGTGAAGACAGTCGAGGAACTGAAGAAAGTACGGGTTTACATGCAAAAAACGGTTGATTCACAGGTTGTGCAGAATCTTATGTTCGGGGTTAAGGCCAAGAAGCGGGCATTTGCGTATGGACTGTAAATAAAATACGAAAAATGAAGTTTAATAGTTATTTTCCAATCCCTGAAAATTAGATGACAATCGGATGAAAACTCGAATTTTTGGAGCTGGAAGATAACTGGGACCGGAGAACAAAAAGACGTAGGGAAAGATGAATCGGATGATTAAAGCAAATCCCAACATCTCAAGCCGTGATTTGACTAAAAAGATCGCAGAGCTACGTCCAGAATGCAAAGAAGAGATCATGACAACATACATACAAGGTAAAGAATTCCCCAAATTGCGATGAGCGGCAACAATCGACGGCTAAAACTCGGGCACGGAAGCTCTACGAGAAGATGCTGACAAGAAGAAGAAAATATCGAAGTTCACCTCCAAATATCTCGTTTGGCAGGCCATCTGCTCTTGCGGACTGAAGAGTGAGCCTTTCGTGACAAAGGGCACTGTAAATTGTGAGATCTACAAATCTGAATGGCTCGAAAAGCGTCTTTTGCCGTTCTTGCAGCAGCACGACACTCATGTCCTTTGGAATGCTATATCTGGAATACTATATTCTAAAAGTGTCCTGGAGTTATATGAGACCAATTTTGTCCATTTTGTTCCAAAGGACATGAACCCGCCAAACTGTCCGGAGCTGCACCCGGTGGAACAGTACTGGGCAATAATGAAGCGAGAACTTCGGATGAGCAAAAAGACAGTCAAAAACGAGAAGGACATGTTAAGAAAATGGAAAAAAACTGAGAAACTGGTACCAGATGACACTTTAAAGACTTTGATGGAGGGCGAAAGTGCGTTCAATTTTACACTCAAGGCTCCATCGATTAACTTTTCTTTTGATTTTTGAAGTAAATATATGTATAAAACTACCCTAAAATTTTGGTTTGATTCTAAACATTATAAGAAATTGGCACGACATTTTCGA
This sequence comes from Uranotaenia lowii, assembly GCF_029784155.1. NCBI lineage: Eukaryota > Metazoa > Arthropoda > Insecta > Diptera > Culicidae > Uranotaenia > Uranotaenia lowii. Next base: position 173,559,685 of record NC_073692.1, on the reverse strand, counting down.
TGTCGCAATAATTTCGTGTTCGCTCTTTGTTATTTGTATCAATTGTTTAGCTAATACTGGTAGAGAATCTTTGAAAACTTTCAAAGAGACGTTGTTGATACCAGCCGTTCATTTCATATTTTTCACGATTTCGTAAAATTCTTGACAAACAATCATCATCTTATCAATCATCATCAATCAATCATCTCTTAATTTCAAAACTTTCTTGTGCATCGATTTCTAATGAAAATCTCTTGAATATTGTTTGAGTTTTAAAATATTTACGGTTATTATGTACGTGAGCCCCCGTAACGGTAAACTCCTTATGACATTTCAAATTATCTTATCATATCAAAACCTTTATGTATGATTGCCATATTTGAACACAGTAGTTTGAAAGATAATTAAGTTTTGTCACATTTTGTGTCGATTTTATATGGGACCCCTCCTTTCAAAAATTAGAATAGGGTTTCAATGCATTAAATTAACTACATTTTACAAAATTTGTCCACTAGACTGCCCCTAATTGGTATGAAAAATTTTAAGCTTGTGAACTGTTATGCGCTGCAGGCATAAACTGATCCTAGGCCTAGTACAAGGTCTCATGCCAAATTTGGGCCAGATCGGATCATGGGAAGGGGTCGCTTAACAAGCCTAAAGTTTGTATGGCATTTTGAGACATTTAAAACATTAACTTAAAAATCCAGTTTTTCACTAATAACTTTTACCCCCTTCGGCCTCCCTACAAAAAGGTTTTTCTTAAAGCCTAAACTATAACAAATATTTCATCCCAAGACATTTTTATGCCATTTGGTTCTATTTATAATAAAAAAGTTATTAGACTTCAAAAATGGGGTAACTTTTTTTAGGGTGGTATTCAGGATCAATTTAAGCCTGCAACGCAAAACTTTTTCAAATGTCGGGTCATTTAGGGCACTCTTTTGTCCACTTGTACAATTAATTAGCTAAAAGCATAATAATAACCTTTCTCATAAACCAAGCAAAATCAAATTTTATTTCAACTGGGATTAATTCATCAAATAACACCAAAGATCTTTGGACCAAACTCAAGAGAATTAAAGTTAGCGGTAAATCCGCAAATGCATTAGAAACAAATAATACTGGCTCCGTAATTAACGCACATTTTTGTAATAATTTTACGAGAGATTCTAGAATAGCACCTTTATTTCCATTGAACGACTTTGGTTTTAAGTTTTCTACAATAACGGAAAATGATGTTGTATTGTCTATTTTTTCCATCAAGTCTGGTGCCGTTGGACTTGATGAAATACCGATTAAACTGATCAAGCTTCTTTTACCATCAATTATAACACAACTCACCTACGTTTTTAACATTATTATAACCACCGGGAACTTTCCAAAAGCATGGAAACTTTCTAAAATCGTACCGATCAGGAAACAACCTCGTAGCAGTACTTTAAACAATTTGAGGCCCATAAGTATACTTTGCAGCTTATCAAAAGCGTTTGAGAAAATACTAAAATGTCAGATGTATGGATTTTTGAATACACGCGAACTACTTCATCCCTCACAATCCGGATTTCGAGCAAAACACAGTACTACTTCGGCTCTTCTTAAAGTTCATGACGACATACTCTCTATAATTGACAAAAAAGGGGTTGCATGCATGTTTACAATAGATTTTTCAAAAGCATTCGATAGAGTATCCCACGTAGAGCTGTTGAAAAAATTGTCATCAAAATTCAATTTTTCGAGAAATGCCGTAAATCTCCTTAAATCTTATTTAGGCTGTCGACAACAAGCTGTCTATGCTAATGATGTGTTAACTAGTTTTCTTCCTGTTGTTTCTGGAGTATCGCAAGGCTCCGTATTAGGCCCTTTACTATTTTCCATGTTTATCAATGATCTACCAGAAGTAATTGAAAATTGCATGATTCATATGTTTGCTGACGATGTGCAGGTCTACTTTTGTTCCACTACGTTAACAAATGCTGAAATAGGAGCTTTAATAAACGCTGACCTCGGTAGAATTCATCAATGGTCTGAACACAATTTATTACCAATTAATGGAGAAAAAACCCATGCAATGTTTATCAGCAGGCGACGTGAAAACAGAGAGCATCCAAGTCTATCCATCAATTCGGTACCAATTAGTTTTGTACGATCTATTAAAAGTTTAGGAGTAATTATCCAGGACAACCTTGAATGGGATGCACAAATTAATTCGCAATGTGGAAAAATATATGCCTGTCTGCGCACTTTGCGAGTCTCAGCTAGTCCGTTAACTAGTAGTATCAAACTTCGGCTATTCAAAACTTTAATTTTTCCCCATTTTATTTACGCTTGTGAATTACTTCTAAATGCGTCTGCAGCATCTCTCTATCGTCTTAAAATTGCTTTCAACAGCTGTGTTCGATGGATCTACAACTTAGGGAGATACTCGAGTGTGACACATCTTCAGAAAAATTTATTAGGATGTAAATTCATATATTTCTTAAAAGTTCGATCATGCATAGCCTTGTTTAAGATAATACGTTTTGCTGAACCACGCTACTTATTCGATAAAATAACTCCTTTCCGCAGTAGACGCTTGTTTAATTTTGTAATCCCTACCCATAATACGTCACATTATGGAAATATCTTTTTTGTGCGAGGAATTGATATTTGGAATGCTTTACCTAACGATTTGAAATTACTTAATTCTTATAAAACTTTTCGCGAAAATTGTCTGTTATGGTTCAATAGAGAAAATTAATAGTTTGTAGTTTCTAGTTTTAAAAGTAAAAAAGTAAATTGGTTCTTGATTATTTTGTAAGCTCATTCAAACCCGATTGCAAAAATTTATAAGAAATTTTCTTACTTTGCAAGTATTAATAAATAAATAAATAAATAAATAATTTGTTTTTCAAGAAAATTTGATGAAAATTGCTTGAAAATAGTATCTGTAATAGTTGATATAATTTTTGTATGGACGAGTGGGCTTTACCCTTGAATTGGAATGGGTTTAAAGTTTTATAGTAAACATTTCCAGTCTCAAAAATGGCCATGCACCAAATTTCAAGTTGATCGGTCCAGTATTTCCCAATGATTTGGGAACAAACAGACAGACAGATGACAAACATTCATTTTTATGTGTATGTAGATTTCATATGAGTGGAAAACTTCTCGACAGATTATAACAATATGTTTTGTAAAAATCTTACACAAGGAAAAAATAATGTGAAATGATATAAAAAAAACGATTAAAAAGTGATAATCCACTCGGAACATAAAATAAATTTAATTAAGATTATTCAATAGAAGCTGAAAATAGATCTAAAACCTGACGCCGAAGCTCAAAAACATCATCATCGAGACCGGAGAAGTTGACGACTGAGCAGCTATCTTACATCACCGCATCACAACATTGGAAGAAACCGTGTCGCATCTAAATTCACCTTGAACATAATAAAATGACGCACACTTTCCCCAAAAAGTTCCCCGCCAATTTCACCAACCACGAAGCACCAAATTCCACATTTCCTGTGACACTGTGAAACGAAGGCTGGCGACGAAAACGGAACCGTTCCGGTATTTTGGACACCCGCACCCCAAACACCGGTACACCTGTAATAGGGTGCGGGGGGAATTCGGAAAACAGGTTGTTGTCAAAGATACGGGCGGAAACCAAAATACGAAACTCGAACGAAAAGTAATAATAAAAATGCTTCACCAACAATGAGATACAACAACAGCAACACAACACATATTTTGTAACAATTCACCACGCGCCTCAGTTTCGGTTCGGCACAACTTTCGTTTTTCATTTCGTTTTCGGGGAAGCAAGGAATCACGTTGAGTTTTTTAAATGACAATCAATGTTAAAGAAATGTAGACAAATTTGAGGTTCTTCCCGAAGGTTTGATAAAGGTCTTTGTAGGCGAATATTAATTTCTAAAAAAATCTGTAAGAATGAAGTTCCGTCCAAAAAATTACTAAATTTATATTTAATAGTAACCTGACAAATATCAATTCTTAAAACTGTGAGTAATCGCTCATTTTTTTCCAATAGTAAACAATCACCTAATTTTAATGAGAAAAATACAGCACGGCTGGCTGGAAGACAAAGTTTAACTTATTGACCACACTGCTAGCTGAACCAGTTGAATTTTTTGGATAATTTTATTAGCACCGCACTGTGCCAGGTTGCATAAGACCAGTGGAAGTAAAAGCCAAGCTTAAGGCTAGTTCACTAAAACGAAATATAATTTCAATTCAAGCTTTTCTCAAGGAAGTTTTCTTTGAAAACGTTCGGCTTAAATGTAAACACTCAATTTAAGCGATTTGGTAAAGGGATTTTGTAGAATAGATTTTTCCTATAGGTTAATGAATTTTTGAATAAAACCGTTGAAAATAATTTAACTCATCTCCTGTGAAATTGTGTATAAAGAAATCGAAACTTTAAACCATTAATTTTTATAAAGAGTTGGGTGGAGTTTATATTATTTTATTCATTCTTGCTTGAAGCTTTTCACATTTTTGAACCACTCTATGATACCCATACACTAACGAATCAAATTGTGATGGTCGAAAATTTCACTTTCGGAGTTTTCAAGCGCTAGGTGGATTACGTTTCGTTGAAGTCAAACGGAACGAGAGAAACATGACAAGAGAAGACCAAAAAAATAAAGCTTACCTACTTCTTTCTAGTTGACGAGAAAGCGCCATCCATATGATTAAATAGGCACGAAGTTTGCTGGTGGTTTCGCAAAAAAGTTTGGGTTTCTCTCGAGCAGAAGAGGAAGCGGGCGCAAGGTCACCTTCTTGTTGAGCTCCCGGATCCGGTTGGACGTTTTGTTTTTTTTTGTTATGATAAGCTTATATGATATTATAAGCTTATGATATTTTTATTCAAAAATTACAGATTTTCTAACAATAGGCACTGGTCCATATGTGAAAGATATTGAAGTGACTTTAATTATCAATTTAAATAATTTTCGTTAAACATAAACTGATCACAAACCTGACATTTACTTGATAAATATTGAAATATTTAAAAAAAAACTCACTTTTCCAGCTTTTCTAGTTCCTTTTTCTAATATAAATTATATAAATACAATGAAAAATCAGAGTTCTTAGTAATTTTTGTTTAATCATTTTCATCAGTTTTTCCCGGTTTCCGCGATTCAAAAAATTTATACTTTCAGTTTAAATTGTTACTCTTAGAATCAGTAGGGTGGTAGACCCAAAAATCATCCATTTTTGCGAAAATCAGAATTTTTATAATTGGTTTTTTTTCAAACTTTTTTTGATTTAATGTAAATAGCAAAGTTCGGAAAATTGAACACCTTGACAGCTTCAGAGTGCATTTTCTCGGAACTGGAGCTATAATTTGGGAACTGATCTTAAGCGCCTCAATTTTACTAGATTCTAAAGAAAAAAACTAGAACATTAGACTGAGTCGATTTTGGAACGTTTTAGAATTTCTCACACCCCGGGATCACAAGAGTTGTTTGGGAAAATTTCATATTTTGTTCTAAAAAATCAACATCATGTTTTTTTTTCTTATGCAGAATCGAGCCTGCAAGTGGTTTTTCTGTCAATTTAAGAATTCTTCACAGAAAATGTTCCGCTAAACAACTTTATCGAAGACCGAATCTTCGTATCTTATTAGATAAAAAAGTAATTAGCTGTTTAACAGGGGTGGGACATTGAAAAACAATCAATTCAATTGACATCACTGCTGGTGCCTAAGCGCTGTATTGCATGACAACATTTCATGCAATACTGCGCTAGGCACAAGCAGTGATGTCATATGAATTGTTTGTTTTTCAATGCCATAGGAAACACTCCTTTTCAACAGCTTATAACTGGCACTAGCAAGCTCGGTTCCACAGAAGAAACAAAAAGTATGTTGATTTTTCAGTACAAAATATTAAATTTTGCGCAACACGAAAAATTAAAATTTACTCATGTAAAATTTACTTAAAACTTTGACAATAAATCATGGATGAGTTTTGAACCAAAACAAAGCTTTTTAGACCCGAGGGTTTGAGAAATTCAAAAAAGAACCCAAATCAACTCAGTTTATTTGAACATATCTAGTCGGATAAAATCCACGAAAAGGTCTTTTTTAATTTATTTTTAATATCAATTTATTTAGAAAACTGAATTGGAAAAATGGGCCATATAAAGCAAGGAAAATTATTGTTCTACCTGAAATCTATGGATAATACATACAGTTTTTTTTTCTAAAAATGCTTAATACTTTGAGTTTTTAAAATTTGTGAATGGCATTGAAATCGAAACATCGAAACAAAAAAAAAAACATTTAATTGAAAAAAAATGAAAAAGAAATCTGTCAAAACAAACAAATCAAATAAAGAAACACTTTGAGAAGAGTTAGAATGGTCTATTTTCCAAAATTAATCTTTTAGATAGAACTTCCGTTTTGACCCTACTTGAAACAAATGAAAAATCTTACAAATCAAAATCTTGCTTATATCGATGGTGGAATATATTTTACAATTTTGTAAATATTTTAGCGAGAAGCAGTTACATAGTACAGTTGTGCTTATAATTTTAATTTTTCTTAGTATATCATATATTTTTTTGACTAAAGCATTTGATTCTAAACATGTATTGTTTCGACATAAATGATCACATAAACTTTTTGTCGCAAAAAATAACTTTTTTCTACCTTCTACTAAGGTATGTTTGCCGAAAAATGATAGTGTAAAAATTTATTTACTGTTTTTTTTAAATATTTTCTATGTAAGGGTTTAAAATAGCTTTTTGAATATTTGAAGGATTCAAAGCATTTATATATGTTTTACTATGGGCTTAAATGTAAAAATGCCAGTTTTCGTTTTGTATGTAGTAGATGGGTAAAATTTCCATTTTTAAATTTCTTGGGATTCCAGGAAATCCCGGGATGAACAGGATCATAAGGTTCCCGATTCCCCTATAAATTTTTAATTTAATATGTTGTTTAAGGATTTTTTTTGCTTGCTGTGTATCAATTATCAGTATCAGTATCAATTATGTTTTTCGAATTACAAATAGAAATTTTTATGTTACTATAGGTGTAGTAATTTTGTCTACTAACGATTCAAATCTCGATTATAGATTGGCCAGAAAAAATTGACCTGTGCACAATTTCTGCTCATTTGGACTAGATTTAGAGGTACCTCGAAGCGATCAAGGTATCGATTCTTGACCCTCCAAAATCACCAAATGGAGGAAACCTGCAAGATCAAAATTTTAATTTTGTTGCCAAATGACTTAAAAATGCATAAAAAGTAGAATGTTATCACGATTCTTTTGTGAGTCTAAAATTGACTTAAAAATTAAGAAAATCATCAAGATGGGATTGACCTGAATTACAAAGGGTCTTTAAAAATATAAAAAAAAATAATAATAATCAAGGGGGGAGATTCGGAAAATCGAAGTTTTAGTTTTGATGCCAAATGACTTAGTAATTCATGAAATGTCGAGATCTGTTGTTATCCCGAATAAAATTTTAGATAAAAATTCGACTTTTTGGGACAAAAACCGGCTGTTTTTCGCAAAACCGACTAATTCCCAGAAAGTCTTATTTTGGCCAAAAAAATTTTTTCGTGATGACACCGGATCTCGAGGTTTCTAAGGCATTTGGAATTAAAATTAAAATTTCGATTTTCCTATTTTTCCCCATTGGTGATGTGTAAAATTTGAAAGTCGATTTTTGACAAAAAAGTTTTTTTCGATGGAAATCTCCAATTTCAACGATTAATGCATTTTTAAATCATTTGGCATAATAAGTGAAATTTCGATTTTCCGATTTCTTTGTGTCCTCCATTGGTGATTTTTGAAGGCCATAGAACCGACACTTTGAGCTTTTTGAGGCACCCCTAAATCAAGTCCGATTGAGTTGAAATCTTGTACACTTCCGTTTTTTGGGCCAATCTACAAAATTTTTATGGTTGGTTTTAAACATTTGATCATGTTTGTTTTATCCAACAAATTTTACATTTTTCCGAGGTGCACAGAACTAAAAAACTGATTTATACTAATTTGAGGGCGCTGATTCCAAATATTCAATTAATTTTTTTTTCTAGCAGCTCTTGAATTCGATATAACTGTCGAAAAAAGATAAAAATTTAATTAATCAATTTGTGCACTTTTTTGACAAAACTTTGGAAGCTTACAAAGATTTGGAAATTAAAAGTTTTAATGCAATGATCAACTTTCCCGAAGATCGCGAGTAATTTTGACTTGTGAGGAAAAAATTATAGAAGTTTTCTTACTGTTTATTTATTCCAATTTGACAAAATACGGCAACTTTGACGTAATTGAAAAAAAAAAATTAACCTAAATTAAATCTTAGATATTTCTCAAACCATAATTCTCATCGTTTGGCAGTCTTCATCTAAGTTCTTAAATGAGTTCAAATATCTGATATCAAATACCCGAAGACTTTCTTCAACGATGACAGATCTAGTTGTATCTTTATATTAATTCAAATAAATTTAAATATTTGACAACAGTATAATTTAGTTTTTTAAAGATAAATATACATCTCAGAATCTATCATATCAAGGCAAATTCTTAATTCTTGATTGAATAGATAGTTAATAGTTACAAAATCAGTATTTGTTTTTCATTTGGATGTGTTGGTTTATCAGATATCAATGATAGATTTGACTCAAAATGGATCAATTTCAAAATATGCCTATGCCATATCTATCACTGAAATAAGAGCTGATATGCAAAATCTGGCAAATAATTTGAATTCAGGATGACAAAATCTAAAAAAAAACAGTTGTTTTTGTTATTTCCTAGTATTATGCTTTATTCTAGATTCCAGATTATAATTATTTACACAGTTTAACTGTCCAAAGTCAGGTTATTATCTATATTTACAATTGAATGCAGTAATACAAGAAATATTAAATCATATTTTAAAAAAAAGTTTTGTTAAGTCTTTTAGGAATTGGGGCGTATTTTGGAATTACCTTAATTGTTACACAAAAATGCTTGCTGAGCAGAATTAATCTTAATCATAAAATTCCGATGAAACAGTGATATTCCGAAGATTTAATTCACCCTAGAAAAATCAGCTTTTTTTGAAAGCCATACTTACAACAACATCAATCAACATACCTGTAAATGAGAAAAAAGGAAATTATTAGTTTATGTGAAAATTTCAAGTTTTATTTAGAGAAATGAATTTAAAAAACAAGCTGAATTGAAGAAAATATCAGATCACAGACATAAAGTTTGGAAAACTAACATGGAAATAGGAGTGAAGAGAAAGTGTTCTTAGGTCGAAGCAACGAAGAAATTTTTTCTAATGTTCTCCCTAGCTTGGTTGTGCAAATTTTAGTGAATTAAATGAAAAAAACTGATTTTAAATACTTTTTAATACTTTTTAATAGAAAGTTTTGATTGCTGTTTTTTTTTGTAAAATTCTTGTGAAAAAAATTTAAAAAAAATATACCTTTACCTTCCTGTGTTATCAATCAACATAAACACTCATTAGAAATGCTGATGCAAAAAATTCAACACAAAAATTACTTGTCGGTAAGTTTGAGTAAATTGAGTTAGTTTCAATTCCTATTTTTTCTCACATCAGTTTCATTTTTCGTTGTATATTTCTCCCTTTCAAATATTCTTTCTTTCCAAGTTCTCGTTTTATAACAGTCTCACTAAAGTGTCAATTTAATTTTAGTATAATTTCAATTCCACTTATAAAGTCTTTTTTGCTCATATTTTTGTGTATCCAATTCCTTCATAAACTTGTTAATTTTTTCTTAACTGTTTATCAACTCAGTCTAACATAAATGGTTAGATTTTCAGATCAGTGAAAGAAACGCAATTTTTTCTATGGATAGTGTACCAATATCCGTCAAAATTTACGTAAACCGTTTATTAAAAATCTAGAAAAATAACCTTGATGCATTATTACTTTATAGAAACACATCAGCAGATTTTGAATCTTAATTTGAGTTTTCGAAAATCGTTCATCTCATTTGTAAGTATTTTGTCTAATTTTCATGACGCTTGCTTCGTTTTTGCACGTGGTTTTCTTATGGATTTCTTACAAATAAACATTAAAATATAATATAAAAATATTTTTGGCATATTATTTTTTATGTTTGTCCAAGTTAGTCACCTTTTTTCCAAGTTTGCGTGTCGTTTTAATGAAATTTTATCACACTTTTGGTCTGATTAAATTAAATCAAATCTTATATTTATAACCGTTTATGTTCTCTTTGCCCCATTTTATAGCACATGTTTGTCGTGTTTCTGTCACAGTTTGTTCCGTTTAAGTAAAGGTGCCATTTAAGTAAATTGCCCGGATATTTCATACAAAGTTTAACAAAAGTTCAGTCCAGCCTAGTTTTTCGCACAGTAAAAAAATCTGAGCTTTACATTTCATGTAAAGAAAATGTAAAACGTTGCAGTCGCGCAAAGGATGTGTCTTATTGTTTGCCAATTTTTATAGATATGTATATAAAAAAGTTAAATCCTTTTTAAGATGTTCACCAAAAAACCAATTAGATGATATAGCTTTTTGATAAAAAAAAAAAACTTAAAATTAGGACATTACTTGATAGAATGTTATACCCTTTGTTTTTGAATAGAAGTGATATTTTCTTCTAAGCTATAGTCCACTTCTTGTTCATAATTCAAAGTTTTTTTTAATACAATAAAAAAATGAATGGCACAAACAATAGTAACTTTTGGACTAAATAAAATATTTCAGAAAAAGGTCAACAATTTATTGTTACAAAAATCTCAGCACAATAAAGTTGTATTTTACTATTTATTCTTAAAATTAAGTATAAACTTGTTAATTTGAAAAAAAAATCAGGTTCATAGATTTTTATACAAGTTTCATAATGAATTTTTTTTGAATAAGTTTAATCAAAAATATACGAAAGTTTCATCGAAAGCTTAAAATAAGATCTTAAAACTGCTAATGAATGATGATGAAAAAAAATTCATTTCAAGTTTCAATCTTGATTTGTGTAGAGTAATGTCTTGGTTTTGACCAAATTTGCCCTGATATTGCCCAGATTTTCGATCATCAATTTTGAAACCAATTTCCCGGTGGATTTTTAATGCCTCTTTTCGGCTTCTTTGCATCTACTCCAATTTCTTTTGTAAACAGTTTTAGGTTCCAAGTTTTGTTTTCAAAACTGTAACCAACATATAAATGAGACAGGAAAAAGAGAAACTGATGTACAGAATCCGATCTCATGGCCGCAGCTTTTTCACAGGATGGAAAGTTTTAAACCGGGTATACAAAGTAGTAAAATTTGCCAAAACTAGACAAATGAGCTGAATGTAAACTCAACCATATGCTACATGGTGATCCAATAAAAGTACGAGCATTTGGAAATATAACTGAAAGAACCGTGATTCGAGAAAATTTTATCAAATTTGCCTAAATTGTTTTCAGATTTTTAGGGAAATTCTTTTTCCAAGATTTGGACTATTGTATGGAATTTTACAAGATATATCTTTTATTTTCCAATTATAACAAAACCACTCTTTGTAGATCAACACCTAACTGGATATGATTGCATCAGATTGCGTTACTCTAAGTAGCTTCGGAACAGTCCAGTAGCGGAAATCTTCACTACAAGACTAAAGCTGTGGGGCATATGGTGCCTGCAACCTACAGTATGACCCATGAAAAACTGCGAAAAAAATTTGCCGTCTGTTTTGGGTAGTTTTTGACGATTTTTGAGGATATTTCTTTTGTGCGTGTATTAGCTCTAACCTTCATCTGTCAATTAACGTAAACAATGCAGAAGTACAACAGTATATTTACGCTATAGCGGCAAAATGCAAACAAAGGATATAGTGACCAGTTTGATTCTCACCCAAAAATCCCCCAAACAAATTGCGGTGGCTTTAGGATTTAGCGATTGTTTACTGCGTACCTAAAACGTTTTCTCCTCGATGGGCCATATCCACGAAAGCTGGGTTATAAAAGGACACAATCTGCACACACTGTAAAAGTGGAAAATTGGTCAAGACGAAAGGGAAGCAGAATCCAGTAAGATCAATCCAGAGGCTAGCTTAGGAAGCAAATATCTCAAATTTTTCCTTGCAACGATTGGTCGATGAAGATTCAAATGCATCATCAGAACGGTTGAAAGCACTGCGACATGAGCACTCGAAGCGATTTCTGTCTACGTTGAAGAAGACACAGCTGATCGTTGTTTTCTCAGTCGAGAAAATTTTTTCGATTGATCCGGTTTCGAATTCATGTTGGGATCGATATGTAAGAAATTCAAGGTGCTGCGAAATTCAAGTTTACTAACAAGCATCCTACCGGACTCATGGTATTTGGAGTGGTTGCTTCAGATAGACATTTTCATAAAAGCTGAAATTAAAGTTAATACTGAAGCCTACATGGAATATTTGAAAAAAATTAGGTGCTTCCGTGGACTCGGGCAAACTTCGGTGAATCTGTAAATATTGTTTTCCAATAATATGGAGCACATGCCATAACTCTAAACGAACCCAAACTTGGCTGGAGGAAAATATGCAGTTTTGGTCGAAGGGTCTTTGGCCTCCGAAAAGTCCGGATTTGAACCTCCCTTCTACTTTTGTGGGCATATGTTCAGGCGAACACCTGTGGTTCCTCTCACCCAAGTATAGATTCTCTGAAGGTTTCCATCTCTAAGGGGTGGGCTTCAATGTCTGAGACTTACATATATTGCGAAGGTATGCTTCTGATTCAGATCTCTTCTTGTTCTTCTGTTTTCTCGCCGATGCTATTTCACGTTCACCATTAGGCTAAACGACCACCCCGATTCAGATCTCGCCTAGAGAGAATAATTGAGAACGAAAGTTGATCCAATTATTGTTTACTAATATGTAAACATGCATGCCTGTTCGAATAAAAATAATTTTTAATCCCGTTAATATCAAGAAAAGTGTTTTTGAACCTTGATGAAAGATTTTCGCATTTTTTTTATGGATCATACTGTACCTACTCTTGAAAGTTGTTGCTCATTCTAGCGTTTGTTTCGGTTTTCGGTGTGCATGATTGGCTTAGACCAGCGCAAAGTCACGTACGCGAAAGCGCAATGCCTTGCCAGCAAAATTCTAATGTATCGTACCGTTTGTTGAAGTGTGGAGGAAAAAAGAAGTAGGAAAAAAACAAACATACACTCACTTATGTCTTATGTGGGTATGTTATGTACACTTGCTGCTGCAAGTATAGAACATACACAGAGTAGGTACATGAAGCCAGCTGCTTTTCGGAGCTTTAGTTTGGGACGAAACAAGTTTGCATACAATTGTGCACGAGCTGTTCATTAATTATTCCATTAAAATCGTTTTTATGGCGCCTCATTGTGGGAGTCACGTTAAAAGAAGTGGAAAGAAGTATGGAGTAAATTTTCCTAGTCGGATTCGTATGACCGCAAAGAGGAAACGATGAATGTTAAACTTTTCCTCTGCAAGCATGGGAAAACGGTAAACTTCTGCACTTTCTCCCGGTTTCTAGTTAGCCAGCTACCTAGTTATGAATAGTTAGTTGTGAACATGTGCTTTCAGAAGCTTTATTGTACAGTTCATACCATACATGGCACAGGAATTAAACTCCGAAAGCCTCTGTTTGTTTGAAGAATCAGTTTCATGGTCGTCGGCCATGTTGTGTGGTAGGGGTAACCAGGGTTCAACAAAACGCACTCTTTTAGACGCGCGCGGCACACGCAAACCATTCCTCTCGAGCGAAACACTTCTTCGTTTGCGTTCTGTCCGTTGACGCGCTCTCGCTCGAAACAAAAACACGCTCGCTCAATCTTTTCCCCTCGTTCTCGTCGACGAGATGCACTATCCGAAATCTGCGCGAGCGGCCAAGTCAAACAGGCACGGCTAGCTCTCGCGCGTCCTAATCGAGCGGCGGGTGAGGCCTCTCTTTTGGCTCAAAGAACAGGACGCAGCGGCTCACAATGCAGCGCGCGGCGGCTCTCCGAATGGTCCGAGGCGGCCCTCTTTTCTTCACCGGGCGGCGTGCACGGGATCGAGTGAGGGTTTGTGGTTCGTTCGTGTTTCTGTTTGCAGTGCCGATTGAGAAATCTGTGTGTATGATTTTATCAACAGGATAGTTGACACATATAAAAGCGCGCAATGGGATTTGGCGGAGGGTTATAAGAATTAATGTAAGAGGTTTACGTTACCCGTTATTAACAGTTACCAGCACTAGTAACTATGAAAATTTTACCATGCAATAGTAAAATTTCGCGAAAAATGCCAAATCAAAGAGCTTAACATAAGGAATGTTAAAATGAATGTCAAAAATATTCTAGCCACTAGTAATAGTTACCAGCACTAGTAACTATGAAAATTTTACCATGCAATAGTAAAATTTCGCGAAAAATGCCAAATCAAAGAGCTTAACATAAGGAATGTTAAAATGAATGTCAAAAATATTCTAGCCACTAGTAATAGTTACCAGCACTAGTAACTATGAAAATTTTACCATGCAATTTTGGCTAGAATATTTTTAACATTCATTTTAACATTACTTATGTTAAGCTCTTTGATTTGGCGTTTTTTTGCGAAATTTTACTATTGCATGGTAAAATTTTCATAGTTACTAGTGCTGGTAACTATTACTAGTGGCTAGAATATTTTTGACATTCATTTTAACATTCCTTGTGTAAAGCTCTTTGATTTAGCGTTTTTTGCGAAATTTTACTATTGCATGGTAAAATTTTCATAGTTACTAGTGCTGGTAACTATTACTAGTGGCTAGAATATTTTTAACATTCATTTTAACATTCCTTGTGTAAAGCTCTTTGATTTGGCGTTTTCTGCGAAATTTTACTATTGCATGGTAAAATTTTCATAGTTACTAGTGCTGGTAACTATTACTAGTGGCTAGAATATTTTTGACATTCATTTTAACATTCCTTGTGTAAAGCTCTTTGATTTGGCATTTTTCGCGAAATTTTACTATTGCATGGTAAAATTTTCATAGTTACTAGTGCTGGTAACTATTACTAGTATGTATTTCAAAACTTGTAACATTGATTGTTATAACCCTCCTCTCAAGGCTCTATCTGTTTTACCATATCTTTTGATTTAATTATTCGCACAGATTATGCCGTCGGCCCTCAATTACGAAAACACGGCGAACACTCCGTGTGCTAAAGAGAGCCGCGCGCGCCGTCCGGTGAGCCGCCGTGTCCTCTCGGTAGATGCTCGGTGTTCCTACACGCACGCGGCAGAAAAACGCAAACGCAGTTTCCGAACCGCTCGCGCTCTCGAATAGGCGCGCGCGAATTCGCTCTGCTCAAAAATTTTCAATCTGCGTTTTGGTCGCAAATTTCTCGAGAGAATTTCGAGCAATCAAATGTGCCCGTGAACCGAGAACGAAAGAGCTGCGTTTTATTTGCTCTTTCTCATTCGACGCACTCCTGCGTGTTGAACCCTGGGGGTAACGAGCTTTGTTGCACGCTTGAATAGCGCTTTCTGTGACTGTGGTTTATTTTATTTTGTTTTATTGTCAGCTGTGTTATCAAGTTTTGATACAGAAAACAGAAAAAAGTAGGAACAATTATGCTCGCGTTGGTTGAGGCTTAGTTGTTACTCCTTTTTTTTTAGTTAAGATTGATTTTGAATTTCGACATATGTATGTATATAATAGACAATAATGTAAGATAGAAGACAAAATATGACAAAAAGTTCAAGTTCACAAGACAAAAATCTTCCAAAATCATTTTTTAAAACATATACACCAAAAATATGCCATTTGAATCAAAGCGATCCCGTTGTCAGTCGGATATTTTCTCGGCTACCGCTCAATTTGAACATTTTGCATTATTATTTTATACTAGCTGTTTTTACCCGGCCTTGCTCGGGTTCGCATAAAATAACAATCAAAGTGAGTCGTTGGACTTCTCAAAATTTGGGAAGTTTTGTATTCATCATTAGATATAAGAAATTTTGCCAATCTTAGGCCGTGTTAGCTTTGTAAGTTTTGTTAGTCTTTTTTAAAGTTTAGATTGATATTATTTATTGTTTTTCTCGTGTTCATAATTTTGAATATAGATGAGGTTGAGTTGAGGTTTGTGTTCAAAGTAACTCAAAATTATTTCCCTTGAATGCTTGTTCATCCTACCATAACAAACATTTTTTCCACCCACCATTTCTAAGGTAGCTTGAATAGCTTTTACCTGATTTTTTTTATCTTCAGCTGATGAAACTGTTTGTTAAACTTTCACATCCCCCATTTGATAATTTTTTTTTTTTTGGGAGATCATCCCACTTTTCAAGCTAGCTGATCTCCCAATAGTATAATCAAGTTTTATTTACTAAGAAATTCTCAAAAAAGACTTTAGAATATTGTTGAACCATGTTTGAACCTCACTTTGCATGTTTTCAATTGTATGTGTGCTTTTTAAAATCACACTGCTTTATGAGTACTTGTTTTTAAATGTTGAAAGTTTTACTTATAGTTTTTTGAAGTTATCGGAAACAAACTATCTCTGAACCGAAGTTACTACTATAATTTTAAGAAATAGATTTAATATGAGTTATATTTCAATGTTTCCATAGCTGGACACAATCATCCCATTAATTATTTCAAAAAGTGTTCAATGCTGTCAAGTCATGATGGTGATAAAAAATGACTCAAAAGTTAGAAATTGGCCAATGAAATTGAATTGCATAAAACTCAAAACCTTGCATTCAATTTCCTAATCAATTTTCTAAACCCCCGTTTGAATTCCTCGAAGGCTATCTAAGCGTTAAAATCGTAGCCTTGGCCTTATAACTCTGAATCTAATTAATTTATCTTTCTCTATGAAAAATCCCAAAAATAAGAAAATGGTTGGCTCTTAAAAGCTGAAATTTATGAAAATCGGTTCATAAGTTTTTCAATACTCAGTAAAAATAGTTGTTCGGCTAAAAAAGTCAATTTATTTTTCAGTGTTCAGTGCACTGTATGTTTTTGTAGACCCTCAAAGCCCCCCAGAGGTGGTAAAAAGCACTTCGAAAGCCACTACAATTCTTGTCAATATATTCCTAACAGGCTAGTTGTATTTTTCAATTCAAAATGTAGGCATATTTTGCATCTCAATATCTCGTACCGGTACCACGTGCTTTGAATAGTAGGAGGACAAAAAAACACCCGCCAAAATTTTCTCTTTCAAATTTTTAATGCTCAGCAAGCTTTGATTTGCTATTCAGTACACGTGAACTCTGGATGGTCGTTTCTAATGCCCAGCCCATGGTAATGGTGAAAATAACCCCGCCAAAGGAAACGAAAATCGGTCAACAAAATGGGTGCCATGACTTTTGGTTCGTGGGAGAAAAAACGAAAGTTGTATGGGAATGTCCCTTTCCTTAGGTGGGAGGAGCTCAAAACTATCACTAAAACCTTACCATGGTCCAAACACATAACTGTACCAAATTTCAGGCTGATCGGATAAGCGGTGTGAATTTGTATAAGGTGCATACAAACAAACATATATAGTCCAACTCATCTTTATATATTAGATATTACCTCTATATTTTCTAATTTTCCTTACTATCACCAAATCATTTCCTAAATATTTAGAAGGAATGCATCTGGGGTTAATCTGAAGAAACCATTTCAATCGGAGTGTGTTGCCAACCATTGTAGGTTTCTGAGGGTTGGATGCCTTCCTTCGAGGAACCATCGGCCGTGGAAGCCCTAGAAGCAATTCGAAGGCCAAGCCACACAGACATAGGCAGGACCTAGCTACCGATGGGGGACCCATACATACATACCAACATGAATAGAAAAAGAAACAACCTGTCCGCGGAAGAACTGACGAGAAGGGCCAAGCATAAAAACACTAGGCGCAGGATGCAGAACGCAAGGACCCAAGAAGAGCGAACGGAGCGTAGACCACTCTTCACAAGCGCGAGATCGGCCCTCCGCAGGGCCATCAACGCAAGTAAGAGGGCACGTTTCAAGCAGTTATGCCGTGACGCTAACGACTGTCCATGGGGTGATGCCTATCGGATAGTCATGGGCAGAACTAAAAGTGGGGGTGCACCACCTGAAACGTGCCCCGATAAACTGAGAGTCATCATAAATGAGCTGTTCCCACAGCACGATGTTACCCGCTGGCCAACAGTCCCGTATGACTGGGACACCAGCGCTGAAGAGCGAATAACGGTGGAAGAACTTCGTGAGATCGCCAAGTCTCTCCAACCGAGGAAGGCCCCCGGACCGGACGGCATTCCGAACGTCGCGGTGAAGGCCGCGATCAGGGAATTCCCCGATATGTTCCGAACATCGTTGCAACGATACGTGACGGAACGGGTGTTCCCTGACACGTGGAAACGGCAGAATCTCGTCCTTCTGCCAAAACCGGGTAAGCGTCCAGGAGACCCATCGGCATATCGGCCGATCTGTCTACTGGATACAGCGAGTAAGGTCCTGGAGAAGGTGATTCAGAACCGACTTCAGAGGTATACTGAAAGTGAGGGCGGACTCTCGGGGAAACAGTTTGGTTTCCGTCGAGGCCGTAGCACCGTAGATGCCATCCGCTCGGTCATCGAGGTAGCGGACAGAGCCAGGCTGACCAAGAGGAGAGGGCTCCGCTTTTGCGCGGTTGTCACTCTGGATGTGAAGAACGCCTTTAACTGTGTCAGTTGGACAGCGATTGCGTCGTCGCTCATCCAAATGAGGATCCCGGCATATCTGTATAGGCTTGTGGAAAGTTACTTCCACAATCGTCAACTGCAGTATATGACCGGCGATGGTTTGCGAACACAAGAGGTTTCGGCGGGTGTTCCACAGAGGTCAATACTCGGCCCAGTTCTGTGGAACATCACTTACGACGAACTCCTACGAACGAGCCTCCCATCGGGAGCGGAACTCGTAGGATTTGCGGATGATGTAGTCCTCTTGGCGAGAGGCTCCTCAACAGCGGAGGTGGAGCTACTGGCCACGGTAGCTATCCAGGCAGTGGAAAGCTGGATGCACTCCAAGTGCCTGCGTCTAGCCCACCACAAAACCGAGATGGTGCTTATCACCAACCTGATCTCACCCCAAACAGGTACCATTGCCGTTGGACCGTGCAATATCATGTCCAAACGCGCAATCAAGTACCTAGGGGTGATGATTGACGACAGGCTCAGCTTCACGAGCCATGTCGAATACGTGTGCAAGAGAGCGGCATTGGCCACGGCCGCACACACACGAATGATGTCGAACACCTCGGCCATCCAAAGCAACAAAAGGCGGATCCTGGTAAGCGTGACCACTTCGATCTTGCGGTACGGAGCAGCGGCCTGGAGGCAGGCCCTGGGAAGAAGCTGTAACCTGCAGCGACTTAGCAGTGTTCAGCGGCTGATGAACCTACGGGTTATCAGCGGATACCGGACCATGTCGTCCGAAGCCGCCTGTGTAGTAGCGGGTGTTATGCCCATCTCGGTTTTGCTTGAGGAGGATGTCTATTGCTACGACAACAAAGACACGCCCAATGTACGAAACCTCGCCAATGAGGATTCGATGTCCAACTGGCAGCAGCTGTGGGACAGCTCAACGAAAGGAAGGTGGACCCATCGTCTGATCCCGCACATCGGGAGATGGATTGGAAGAAGGCACGGTGAAGTGGACTTCTATATGACGCAATTCCTGACTGGTCATAGATGCTTCATGAAGTACCACTACCGGTTTGGACATGTGGCTTCGCCATACTGCCCAGATTGTGGTGGAGAAGAGGAAACACCTGAGCATGTGGTGTTTGTCTGTCCGAGGTTTGCGGCGGTACGTACTTCCATATTTGCCGCCTGTGGGCCTACATGACAGCAGATAACGTTGTACAGAGGATGTGTGCGGATTCCAAAACTTGGCATGCGGTCAGCGATGGGTTCACCCGGATCATGACTGCCCTGCAGAGGAGCTGGAACCAACGGCAGTCCGCGAACGGTGTAGGATGACTCCATCGGCGGGGAGCATCTGAGTAGTGTGCGTCCGATCCCTTGATCGAAGCTACAAAGATAAGGCAACATCTTCTGCGTAGCGGAGGTCAGGGGTGCGCCGCGAACGTGTGTAGGATACCCGTATCCGAGGTATCCGGGTATCCGAGTAGTGCCGCTTCCTAAGAGGGAAACTGCGGTGATAAGACTATACCTTCCTCGTAGCGGATCTCGTGGGAAGAGGGTTAACCACTGTCGGGGGATACCCACGGGTAGAGAGGCTCTCGACGCCGGGCGAGCCTCTCGAGTCGGTGTAGGATGTCGTCACCGTCGGGAAACATCCGAGTCGTAGCGTTCCAAGTCCCGAATGTGTGCCGTGACAGGCGCGAGTCTAGGATAAGCTGCTCTCGATCTGGCACACGACGGGCAAGGTGGCAAACTTCGAACCCTGAAGATAAGAGGCTGGGCTTCGAGTCGTTAGAGGAGAGGTCAGGCCTGAAACCTTCAGGCGGAGAGGTTTGTGTGGTCAACCCCGAGTCTTTATGATAAGAGGTCGGGTCCCGAGTCGTAAGAGGAGGGATCAGGCCACTTACCAACAAGAGGAGGGGTACAAGTGGTCACCTCGAGTCATTACGAGGAGAGGTCAGATTTCAAGTCGTTAGAGGAGAGATCAGGCCTCAAGTCGCGAAGAGGAGAGGTTTGTGTGGGAATCTCGAGTCATTGCGAGGAGATGTCGGTTCTCAAGTCGTTAGAGGAGAGTTCAGGCGTCGAGTCGTAAGGATGAGAGGTTTTGCTGAAGTGGTCTCGTTAATGAGTATTGCCTTGGAGCGCATTAGCGCGAATAGACCTCCCACTATTGAAGCATAGTGTACTAAACAGTTTGAGGTGGGAACCAGGTCTGCGGCCCCAGGTGGAGTTTAGGGAGTAGGGGTTATACACGGAGTATATCATGAGTCTTCCTATTGTACCCATGGACCCAGAGTAGCAAACTGGGGGGACGCGGTGGCTCGCCGTGCCTTGGAATACGATCCGTAAACCGGGATATACCACCTGTGGTTACCACCTAAAAAAAATTTAAAAAAATCACAACACATTTTTTTTTGTTCGATTTGGCAAATATGGTGAATAAATCCAGTCGAAACCCAGGCTTTTACAAATAAAATCCAGGCAGCCGGGCTGGACCAGACTTTTCCCAAATTTATAGTTAAATATTCGGGCAACCCGAATGAAACGGGACAATCTAGCAAGCTTAAAAATGCTAAAAGTAGAATGTGATAATAAATGGAAATTTCATCAAAATTTGTTTGAAATAATTTTGACATTATTCCTCACCAAGACGTTTCTCCATTCAGCAGTTGTGTCTTCCGAAACCCTTTTTTTCATTTAAAATACCTTCAGTTTCTTCATCAATTGATGGATCACTTTTCACAAATGTAATCTCCAGGATCGATAAATTCACCCTACAGCTTCATTACACCGTTTACACGGAGAAAAAGCTCAAGAATCCAGTGTTCGACAAGAGTAGACCAACAAAAAAAAAGTTGACTGAAGAAAAAACCGCAACAAGCCAATTAGCATTCCGCGCACCTTCTCAGCCGTTGTACAAAGTCAATAAAACAAGCGGTTTCTTAGCTCGTCTCGTCTCGGCCTAAGTATGGTAAAGTTAAAGTGAAGTGACTCGCATCAGAAACCAATCCACTGGGTAGGTAAATCCGAACCATTTTGATGGGCCTTTTTTTCATTCAGTTGGAAAACAGCCGAACGCATTTCTTCAAACTCCATGCCTTTTCCATCAAAAAGCTCTCACTCCTCACTCGTTTGTGCGTTCGTTCAATCGGCTTGTTGAAACAGGTGTTTTATTGTGTTGTGGGTTTTTGTGTTAGAAATACCAGAAACCTTCCCCCTAAAGCCTCACACTTTTCGATTCACCCACTGCCCCCCCCCCCCCTCCCCTGCTATTTTTACGAACTGCAACAATGGAATACTTTGAATGGTTCACTATGCCAAGAGATATGTGAATAGAGTCGAGTGAATAAAAAAAAAGAGGCCCACTGAATAAAAAGGAGGCAAGCAGGTGAAATCGAAACAATTTACGACCCTCCTCCCTGACTCTAACTTACACATTGGTATGGTGATTTAGTTTATATCTGAAGTGGTTTTTTTTACTATGGCTCCAACTTCATTCGTTCAATTGTGATAAATAAGACAACAAGCGCGGGCGGGTGCTCCAAAAGAAAAATAAAGGCAACGGATCGGAATGAGCAGCGTGTGAATTTTCCAATCAAATCATCCACTAATAAGCGGTTTTGAAAGGGAACCACCTCCTCGTAGGCATTCCTTCGTTATTGCTTTTTCGTCTTTAGCTTCGAGATTATTTGCCTTCTTTCTCTTTAGGGTTCCATTTTGGAAAAACCTTTAAATTTTGGAGCCAGTGGGTAAAAATTCGAAATTGAAAGCCAAGGCCTTCGTCGGGAAATGGGGAAAATTTCGCTATCGAACCGTCCGAAGCGTAACGACGAAATTATGTGCATATCATTTTCACTTTTTTGACTTTGTGTTTTTTTTTTCTCTCGATACCTACATTCATACGTTGGTTCCGGTTTGGTGGGTTATGCTAATTGCATATTTTTGCTCTATTTTGTATCCAAATATTTTGAAGTGGTAACAATTCGAGCCCAGTGATCGTCTTCTTGCAATAAGATTTTAAAAGTAGAAAAAAATTTTGGTCTTTGATTCGAAATTTTGTAAGAAAAAATTCTAAAATTGGTTTGGTGACTGTTGTTTTTTTCATTAAAAGAAATTAGCAACACGAAAAGATTTTCTGTCCATTTAAGTAATATATTTTTAACAAGAAAGCTATTATATTTAGAGCAATGGAATGTTTTGATAAAATGATCTACATTAGATTCTCTAACGTTTGCATGTTTTTCATATTTTAAGTTGAATACTAGAATTTGATGATGATGTTATCTTAAAACCAGGGCCGGATAAAGCCTTCGGGGGGCCCGGGGCAAATTTTTTAGGGGGGGGGCCCTAATTTTTTTTTTGATGAGTGATTTATTTGCAGCATTTAAATTTGTTTTTCTAATTTATTTGTTGTGAAAACAAATTGTATTTCGACTTAACAGTGTTTTCCAATATGTGCTCAAAAATTTATTTAATTTGAAAAACCATGCCAAACCAAAATTTTAAAAACTGTAGGAAGAATGCAAATACAATATAAAAGATCTCAAAAGAATAATTAGAGATTCAAAATAAAACCGCTATAGAGAAAAATCTCGATTAAATTATCAGGTTCACAATAAAATTTCAGTTGAGAAAATCTGAGTCAAACCTGACGATCGAAATTCATTATTAGAAATATACTTTTGAACACCTTTTCAGAAATCAAATTTCAAATTATTGTGTTGACTTAATTAATTATAAAGCAAGAGGCTTCAGCATTCAAATTTCGAAATTTGTATAACAAAATCGCTCTGAAAATTAAAAAAAATCAAAAATAAATTCTGATAAAAATAAAAAATTTGAAAAAAATCATAAAAAGGTATCAATATCCTTTGACAAAATTCAGAATCTGAAAGCAGAATCACAATTAAGATATGAAAAGATTTTTTAAATTACAAATTTTTGTGAAGATTTTTAATTTCTAGAAATCAACATTGGAGTAAAGAACATGGATTAAAAATCAGAAATATGTTAAAGGTTTTTAAAGGAGTTCAAACTAAAACAAAGTTTGAAAATGCAGAGCTTTAAATTAAAATCCAGAGCACAAAAATTGGTTCAGTTTCTGGATAAAATTTCTTAATCAGTTTATAATTTTAAAAATTTTGACTTGAATTTAGAAAACAAAAAAAAGAATTAAAACAATTAATCAAATGATGGAAATGCTAGAATACTATTTGAATTTTAAGACATTGCATGTATAGCAATTTCAAAAATTTTGAAATAAAGAATTTGAATTTGAAAATTATGATTTATCAAAGGAGCGAAGTAAAAAGTCGAAAGTCAAAAGTTTGAAGGTTTGAAACGTTACTTCAATTTTCAATTTTGTTCAGCTTGATATCTTAAATTTCCGTAAATCATGATAACTTTTAAGTAAATAAATGTCAATTGTTTAGCGTACTGTCAGAAATAATCTTAAGGGTATTTACTTGTGTGTCCAAGGTTTAAAGGTGTAAGGTTCAAAATTTTATCAATTAAGATTTTCAAATATTTGTGTATGCTTAAAAGCAAGTTCACTGGTGTTGTGAGAAAGTGTTAGAAATTTTGACACTTTTAGCACATTTTAAAAAATTTTATCATGCGAAATCATTTCAAGATCTGTGGCCTTTAAGAGTTTTTACAACACGTGTTGTATTGATGCAAAGATAGCAATATTTCTATCACATATGGCTGGAATAGAAACAGTGCTGTAATAGAATATAACGCCCAAATATCTTGAAAACCATTTTTGCATAGTAAAATTTTCAAAATGTCAAAATTTCTACCACTTTCCTCCTATACCAGTGAATTTGCTCTAAAAATAAATCTGAATTCTTGAAAAGTATTTAAAAATAGCAGGCTTTGCTGGCTAGAGCTTTCAATAATTTCATGAAATGTTTTTTGCAAGATTATTTAAATCATCAAATTCATTGGCTATGCGTAGCTATTTTTGCGATTTTTTATTTTCATCCTAGGGTTAAACAGCTTTTAAATTAGCAATCAAAAGTCCAGAATATCTTTTTTGTGGTACAAGTTAGTTTGTAGTTTGTTGACTTGAAATATACTGCAAGAATCAAGGAATGTTAAAAATCCAAAGTTCTATTCTTTTTAACTTTCAGTTCATCTTTTTTCCATATTGATTTCCATACAGAATCGAAAATTTGGTGCGTTTATTCAGGACACAACGAATCGCTTCCAAAATTGTTATAGCAATCCTCGCAGTGAAAAAAACCAAAAAAGCCATGGAATTGTTTTTTTTTTAATTTGATGTGTCTGTACAACGCTTACAATGGCCTAATTTTTAGATCATCCTTGGGTCCTTGGAGAAAAATTCTTGTGTATAGTGTAGCGCTGAATTATAGATTCTGGATTATTTTATACTAAAGGGGGCCCCCCGTTCTTGTTTCAGACTTCATATGCTTTGAACTTTTAGATATGGGTTTGTTAACTGTTTTGAGCGAAGCTTTAAATTTTTTTCCTGCTCGGGAGGCCCCCCTGAGCCAGGAGGCCCGGGGCAATTGCCCCCTTTGCCCCCCCTTTAATCCGGCCTTGCTTAAAACTAGTCTGTTTACATTAATGGTGGATTTATAACCGCATTTTTAATTAAGAAAGTAACGTTTTCAACATTTTCAAGAATAAGCAAATATAAAGTAACGGAAATATCTGGTGAAAAAAGTGCATTTGAAAAAAAGATGGGAGAGAGGTTTCAAATAAGTCCACATAATTAGCTGCATATTGCTTCTTCTTCTCTTTTTGAATGGATTGGAACTAAATTAGAGGTATTTAAAAAAAATTTAAATAAGAGAAGTGTCGTAAAAACTTTTGACAAATTTTCTCAATATGCTGGATTTTATATTGTTCGAGAAACATCAATATGCGAGTCTATAATATGCCATTTGAGAAAAAGTTGTTAGATAGATACTTTTTTGTAATTTGTAATTTGGAGTTAGCTAAGCATTTATTTCTGATTGTCTTGTGTGAATAACATTAAGGTATAACCGTTTCATATTGTTGCAAATTTGCAACAATTAATATTTTTGCTAAATAACCAAAATATGTGAAAACAAAATTTTTTCATGACTTTTCCCTTCATGTACCCATCATTGCGCACCATTGAGATTTTTTTCGAGAAATAATAAAAAACCATGAAATGAAGGGTTAATACAAAATTTGTGAACAATCCGGCCCGGCCCGGTTGCCCGAATTTCATTGAAATGCCCGGATTTTTTCACTTCATTTGGCAGTGAAAATCCAAATTAGGCTGTCAAAATTGTTAATGTATGCCTCCAAACGAAATTTTCTGAGCAATGTATATAATTTTGACGAAACAAATTTTTTTTTCATTTTTGTCTTTATTTATGCTGAATAATTTCTGGGTTTTGACAAAATTTGCCCGGATATTGCCCGGATTTTCAATCATCTATTTTAAGATCAAATGCCTGGATTTAAACCTGGTTTTCAAGTTAAAATAGCCCGGATTGCATGCTAAAAAGATCCTGGAAAACTTTAGCTTCAAACTTCAAACTTAAGAAAAAGTTGTCGAAAGACGAATGGAAAGTCCTGATTATGCCGGTTTTCGATACATGCCTTTCAAAGAGTGTAGGTGGCAGTTGAATTTAAAAAATAAAGTGGTTTTAAATGATCTTTCAAAATAGCACTTGCGGAGATCTTGTTTACTGGCAAGAATTTTGCTGTGATTTTACTCTTGAACAGTCGTCGGTAAGCTCTTGATTGTTCCATGAGTACACGCTCCCATTTTTCTTTCGGCGAGGGAGCAAAACTGAGATCGACTTAATGAACTAAAAATTGAACTCTCTTTGTGTACGTTGAACTGAAAGCATTTCGCGTGCTCATTTGAGTTCGACTGCCGAACTGCATTCTGAGAAGCTACGAATAGAGGCATGAAAAAAGTTCAAATTGGAGTTCGGCTGTCGAATTAAGTTTTGAGTACGCCAGTCACATCTTAGTTTTGTGGTTGCCCAGTCGAACTCCAAGTTGAAGGCTGGCACTGAAATGCTGATTTGACCCAAAGCAACTTGATTTTGAGTTTAAAAAACAGAGCGTGTATATTTTCCGCAAACCTTGATTTAATAGCTTTAACTTTTTGAATTATTCTTCCCAAATATTCTAGTTAAATACTGGAGAATAGCATACTTAGTGATCGAAGACCATAAGTGCTTTGTAATTCTTTCGATACTTACATACAGGAATACTGTTTTATCCGGAAATTATGAACAAGTAATCATCACGAAAACCTAATTTTGAGTTGTTGCGTTAAAAAAAATAAAAATTGCGTAGAGCAGCGCCCAAACTTCCAATTTCCATAGGTTGCTATTTCTCTCACAGCTGATTTAAAATTGTGAAACTTAACACAAGTTTGGTAAACTTATAAACTTATCATTTATTGAGTTTTGAACATTTTGCGTGCCACAGTGGCAGGGGTGTCATTTGCTCACACAATGAGCTAAATGTGCATTTTTTCCATAGCACATTGAGAGAGCAAAACCGAGCACTGCCTGAGCTAGCTGTCCATCAATGTGCCACATCGAAGCAAATCATTGAGCTACGCAGCGGTAGCCCTCTGCTCATTGAGCTGCATAATGTGTACCAGTATACCACCACAACAATGAATTCAACAAACGAAAGCGATTCTTTCCCAATAAACAAGCAACAGCAACAACACAGCTGAAATTTGGGCGGGCTCGGCCTGCCGGCTGCCGAACACCGTTGCCACAAAAAAAAAATCTGTATCATAAATGAGTCTGATCTTCGTCCATACGTGTCCCAATTTAACAGAATTAAATACACTGTGGGTACAGATTTTCGTGGCATCGCTGCTCGGCAGCCGGCAGGCCGAGCCCGACCAAATTTCAGCTGTGTTGTTGCTGTTGCTTGTTTATGAGTTATTTTATTCCTTGCAAGCACCCGGTGTGTCTTCGTACCGGACTGGATGAACGATGATCGTTTTTATTTTCTTCTGATGAGAAAGAAAAATATAACGAAGAAGAGTGTTTGCAAATTTCTAAAGCCAGAGTTTACATTGAGCAGCACATTGAGCAGAGTGGATCAGCTCATTGTGTTTTTCATCATTGTGAGAAACCTCTCAGAAAATTCGACTATCGGCGCGGAGTAACAGAGCGAGCAGTAGATATTCTATCGCCGTGCGCGCAGTTCTAGTAAGCTTGAGCTTACATTGTGCTTTTAGAACACATTGTGCTGTTTTGAGGAGTATAACACCCCTGCACAGTGGGAAAGACTAGACAAAGCGATGATCAAAACCATACATTCTTCATATGTTATATTACTGGTTTGATGTCTTCAGAAAAGTTGTTCCTCTGATCATTATCTTTAATTCAAAATTTCTTTGTTCAACTTAATCATTGGCTGAAACTAAATTCAAAGAAATGAGGTATGGGAAGTCAAAGATTCAGCATTGTGTTTGTATATTCTTCATTTGTCTTTTTCACCAATAAGATCAAAATCGCATTTATGGAACCGACGGAATGCTATTTTGAAAATAAATTTAAAGATCATATCTCAAACCACTACATGAAATCCTTTTAAAAAGGAGCCCCTTCTTTTGCTGCAGCCCGTGGCGTAGATAATATCATTCAAGTCTTCTAAGCCAACGATCATGAGATCGAATCTTGGTCACGGCATAACGTAGTACACGTTCTATGGATTGGTTGTTTAAGCTTTTGTAATGCTAGCCATCATATCCTCGAAAGTTGTACGCTTAGAGTTAAGTAAATAGATAAAAAAGAATCTCTTCGAGAAAACATCAAGTTTCATTGAGATCCTGTATGTGTTTTCGTTTGTTTAAAATAAAAACAGACATAATTTCTCCATGGGAGTAGCATATTGCAAAAATGACAACTTCTGAAAGGAAATCAATAAAGGTCAGTTAAGGTAAACAATTAATATTATTCCGTCAAATTTGAATATAAAAGTTTTTCAAATGCTTCTGTTGATTTACAGTGAGTGAAATACTCAAACTTGACACAATAAGTTCCTACCACAATCATAGATAGGTTCGATTTTCTGAGAAAAATTTCATAGCAGAATGATATTTATATGTAGAATGGGATCAGTTCTACTATCTTACCACTGAGAATTTATGAAGTTTTTGTTCGTAATTTGGGAAATTTTAACTTAAAAACACTAAAAATTCAAAGTTGAACGATAGTCAACCTAAGAAGACTAAGACCACAGTTGAAATTTTAAGCAATAAATAAAGTGGAGTTTCGTGAGAATTTTTTAGTTTTCAGAATTCCGACGATAGTGGAAGTTTACGTGCAAAACCATTACCATTCGCAAGTTACCTAAGAAGTACGAACAAACTCGAAAGAAACATTTCTTACTAAAATGTTATCATCTTTTAAATAGGCATCTTTTGGTAACAAGTGTTGGAAAGTAAAAAAAAGTTGTTTAAGTAAAAATTAGAATGGGCACAGTGGGGCTACTTCTTTTCCAGATGTCTGCCTCAACATAGGGAGAATCGTGATTTTCAATTACTTTTCGTTAGCAGTCGAAAACCAAAACCTACTGAAAATTTCAATCCACCAACTTATATTTAATGATATTACAAACTTTAAGAACACTTCCATACCCAAAAGTGTTTATTTCCCTTCGAATATTTTTTGGAGGGTGTTGACAAAATATTTTGTTTATTTTTTTCTATTAATTCACAACATCATTGATCACCAATTTCCGCTATCTATAAAATTTTAATAAAAAACTATTTTTCTTTTTTTTAAATTTCGTGATTTACATAATGTAGTTTTGCCAGATGGTTTAAAAAAAGCGGGATACTTTGAGAAAAAAAGCGGGATACAGCCGAAAAAAGCGGAACATTTTAAAACGTTTTAGAAAAAGTCGTGAAATGTATGCATGTTTGTTTTTAGTATCAACTCTGGGTATAAAAGTGCGACGCTTTTGAGTTTGAATATAATTTTTTTTTTCAAATTGACTACTGAAGCATAGCCAAGTTGGTATAGCACCTATTTCACAAGTCAAAGTTATGTTATTTCATCCCGGGAGTAAACATCGAGCAAAGTTAAACGTTTTATTTAAAGTTTCTCCGCCAACTGCGATGTTGGTAGAAAAAAAGCAAATTACATGAGGATGTTTAAACAACTTTTATTTTAACAAAAAATGTTCATAAATGTTGGAAAAATTTATCAGCATTACCAAGAATTAAGCAAGACAAATATTTGATTCAATGTACACTAAACGAAGATAAAATATTCAGAATTTTTTCAAAACAAAAATTTATCAAACTCTCCCAAGGCAATTCAGCTCTATTCTCAACAAAAAAAAAAATTTTGTAAAAATATGATTGGCATGTTTTTTGTTTTATTCATTTATATTCAGAATGAGAACTACTCCAAATTTTAGAAATGTCTATACCAATCAAATGAACCATTTTTAAAAATCCATTTTAGTGCGAAGTTAAGTCAGTGGGTCTAATTATTTAGAAGTCTACCACTAACATTTTTAAAAATGACATCTTTTGGGTATTTTTTTTAAATGGAAAAATTCACCATGCTGCAAAAATAATAAGTTATCATTGATGACCTTCTCGGAACATGTTATGAAAAACCTTTTCAAAGGCTAGGTTGAGTTCTAAAGGGTTTATCAACGGTTATATTTATGTTTTATTTTAAAAATCATTAATTTAATTAAAGAAATTGATTTTGAACTGCTTTGCTAGTTTTTGCCGCTTTCGAAAAAAGGAGAACATTAGTTATAACTCAAAAGGCAAATCACATAATAAACAAGTGCATTTTCAAAGAAAACAAACTTTAAAAATATCAGAGAAAAGATATATATATTCAATTAACATTCAGCTTAGCTTACAACTTTCAAAGCAAAGCAGTGAAGTTTGATTGATCGATCTGACATGAATTCATCAAATGAATTCCATTTTTTACATCCTTGTCCTTACATCAAAGTCTGTTATTAATGAGAAATCAAATGAAAAATTTTTAAACTTTATAGTTTTTTATATATTCGTGATGTCATAACGCATGAAGCATGAAGTAGTTTTTGGTTTTATTCGAATTTAATTTTTCATTTTTTCTGTCAAAAAGTTGTGCAAGGAAAAAGCGCAAATTTGCTGCATACATTTAGGAGAAAAAAGTTCTAATCTATTGCCTGAAATCTTGAAAATAAATCTTAGGATGGATGAAATTATAATATCATCAATCACGTAATGCAAAACAAACATATCCCAGCATATGGGAACGAGATTTATGAGGTTTAGTTCTAATTTGATTTTTTTTTCGCTTTTTTCCCACCAGGTAACTAAGTTATAAAAATATTTATTTTAAAAAATTAAATAATTGTCCGAAATATATTTTTACACCAACAGTGCTGGTTAAGAAAAATGAAAACAATATGCAGTTTGAAGGTGATACTGGTCATACTGGTTTGAGTATTTTACGGCATCGAAAGATGTAAAAATTTCTACATCTATCGCTCGATTTTTTAAATTTTTTAAATTTTGTACTTTTCAAAACTCTTTCACGAAGTTAAAAGCTATGTCATTATCAATTTGTTATCATTCGATGATAACTATATTACAGTATATTGAAATAAATATCGAATGAGTGTTGTGGTATACAAATGTTGCATCTAACCCTGCTGTTGCATGATGCACCGTTTGACGGTACCAACTTTTCAGATTTCAAATCGAAATTGAAGAGTTCACATTTGAAACGGAACTAGAAATGAGGCTTGATATCTATTTGCAGCGTTTGTATAGCTTTGGAAAGCAGTTGATTGGAAAGTTAAGTACAAAGCTTTTTTATACGAACCAATGGCTAATATCAATCCAATAATTTCCTGATGAAAAGGACTAAAAAGGTGCTTTCATCTAAAAAGTAGAAAGTTGCGCCTTTAATTATGCAATGAGAATAGGGTAGTAGACAATCTTTCAGAATTCTTTTTGTCTGACACATGTAAACTGTAAAATAAAAACTAATTTAGTCGAAACCCCCATTCATCCTTTATCGTTGGATTTTTCATGATGTTTGCCTAAGTTTAAGGCACCCTGATTAAAGGATCAAGTTTCCTTTAACTTTCAAATTATGAAAATTTTATTAGTCCCACGAAAACAAATCAAGTTCATCGACGGGTTCATGTATGTATCTTTTGCAGCATATAAACTTGAAACTACACGCTGTTAGATAATGCAAAAGTCGAGGGTCTGCAAGGTTTTTCCAAAAAAGACATGATGAAAATAAGAAAAATGGATCAAGTACCCCCATTCTCCTATACTGTTTCTCTTCTGGTCAAAACAAATTTGAATAATTTTCACTGATTCGGATCATTAGAAGAACATTCGAACAACTGTAGCTGATTGACATTACATTGAATCATTGAGCAGAAAAGAGCAATTAGATTTGGTGGCTCCAGAAAGATTTCGAGTGATCTTAAAAATGTCCTTTCCATCGATCAATCATTTTCGGTTAATTTTCCCATTAACATTTCTGCGTACAGCAATGTAGCGACACACAATTTTCAATAATAATAATACACGACTAAATGTCAACCAATCGTTGTTCGATTGACTGCCGAGAACACTTTCCCACCTTTGCGCTATTGCGTGGTATTTTCGAGCCAACTAACTAGAAACCCAGATCGTTATCAGAAATGGCTGTATTTATTGGTTTTTGGGGGTAGGTGTAGGTATGTAGGTAAACTCACTTCATTCATTGATTCACACTCATTTGTCGACCTAAGTCGGTCGCCGGAAATTTGTTTGACTTTGGCGTTGTTCCGGTTTTGATTTTCTTGCTTCATTTGGTTTCTTTGTGATAATTCGTTTGGTGCCGATGACGAGTCTGCGATTTGGGACCATTTCCGAGAACTATGAGAGCAGGCTATCAGTCAATCAATGGAGTGCTTAAGATTTACAGATTGGCTTCTTTAATATCTTTGAACCCACAAACAGAGAATTATTTCATCGATGAAAAATAATTCTAATGTCAGTGTATGCTAGGTCATTTCCGAGATAAAATCTATTCCGAACCGTGTCAAAAACAAGGCACCTATTCAACTCGAGCAGCGTGGATGCCCCAATCGATAATAAATCATACGAGCTGGATTTATAAGGCTACTTCAAACTCCCATTCAAAATCCATTTAGGGTACTTTCAAATAGCCAATTAATTTGAACTCGAAAACTCTGGCAGTTCGAAGTCGCGCTTTCTGTCCCCGTTTCTGTATTCCTTGCTGCAGTGCAATGTTTCAATGTTATAAAGAAGGGAGCGAAACTGTTAGTTTATTTTTTCCTTTCGGAACATAACCAAACTACGAGAGAAAACAAAAAAAAATCCTCCTTTCGGGAAGCGCTTTATTAGTTTAGTAGCATCGGGCGGCGAATTGTCGTAGACCAATAAATTTTATTATGACTCATTATGGCACATATAATTCTTGCCTCATTTCTTTTGCTTGCCTTCGGATTTCTTTATCCCGATTGGGCGAACAGCTAGAATTACGAATATGGAGGTTCATTTCCTTGTTTATTGGCTTGCTTTCTTTTGGAGTGTTGTTGAGCTGTTCAGTAAAGGGCGGTTGTCCCCCTATTTTCCACAGGCTGCAAGCACAAATCGAACCCTTTTTAGATATTTCGAGAACTTTTTTTATTTTGAGTTTTTTTTAACTTTATTTCCAACGATAATAATTATCTTTTTTTATTTTGACTGTAAACATATTGCATCAATTTCACATCAAAGAGGAAAGGCAATAATTCATATAAAATTTCCATTTCCAGGCTTTTGATTGGCGTATTTGAAAACATTTTCCGGTACGCGCTCCAAACAACCAATATTAAAATTCCTCGAAATAAATGCACACACCGCGGGCTGAGAATTGTTCCAATCCAATCCAATACCCTTTTCATTGTGTTGTATTTTTTGCTCTGACCTACTTTCGCTCTGAACTTTTCAACGTGAATGTAATCCCCAAATTTTGTGTTCGAACTTCGAACCGCCATCATCAGCCAGCAAATACCCTTCAATGTCAACCGGGCCGGCAGCCCAACAACTAACTTATGTATGTATAGTTCCCAAAATCATGTTTCACTGTCAAAACTGTACCCACCCACATAAAACTGCCAAAGCAGGTACTTGGCAGGGCCCTTCATTCAACAAATAGTGGGAACACAAACCGATATGTTCCACCTAAAGAGATGTTATAAATTATGCATTCATAGGCCGTGCGTGGAATACCCCGAAAAACATGTGCCGCGTTCAGATGGATTCAACTAGTTTTTTTTTTTTTAACATAATGTTCTAAATTTACAAAACAAAAAAAAACCTGAATTTATGGTCGATGCATTGAATCGTACCAGCTCCTATTTCCAAAGAACGAAATGTTTCTAACTACAAACGCCCCTGCAAATAGTAGGTAGATTATTGAAATTGAAACTCATGAACCGAGTTACTTATTTGGAAGAATAGAATATTTATTTCCGAACGACAAACATTTTCCCTAATTGGGCAGCGCTTGATTTGATGAGTAACATTTCCATTGGTGTTGGTATTTGGAGTGATTTACTCTACACTATCAAATTCATAGTGACGGACACTTTAAGACCGCTTAGAAATCTTAGCTTTGAAATACCAAAATTCGATAATTTATATCTTAGAAATCATAGGATGAAACTCTGCAAAATTAGTATCTTCTAGCTATCGAATGTTTTGTGTTGACATTTGTCGAATATAGCTTCATTATCAAATTAGTAACTTTTGTGTTACGCGTCTAAGTGTATCATACTCGCTGTGAGTTAAAAAAACGAGAGATCTCGTAGGCATTCGGTCCGCAATGTGTTTAGAAGTTGGCCAAAGCATAGGGACTAAAAACTGTCCAAAACAAGATTTTCAGCCAATTTTTTAATTTTGCTTTGCGCCATTTAGAACAGGTTTTTTTCTGAAATTTTCAGTAAAATAAGAAACCAACGTGGTTGACGTCCCCAACCGAATTTTCAACAAAAACTATCGATAACAGTAGATTTTTTTCTGATTATATCGATTAAAGATTAGACGAAAATTATTTCTTCTCCATTTGTCATCGTCTTTTAATGCATATGGGTCAATCCATGCCAAGTGACCAAGAAAATGCATCGACCTTCTTCGATTTTGCCCTGAATCAGTTAGATAACTTATAGTTATGTCTATAAGAAAAATCCAAAGTTATGGGTAAATCCGACCACCTCTCTCAGAATAAGAGGCCCTCATTATTAAAAATGTTGTCTTTTTTTTCTCAAAAACAGCAATTTTTTTTGTGAATATCTCAGAAATAGCAGAAGCTACAACAGATCCGGTAAAACCCTTGTTTTGAAGATTAAGTTATTGCTAAATTTTGTGTTCAGTGTTGCCAGACCTAATACTTTTATATTTTAAAACTTAAAAATGCGATTATCTCAAAATGCCCTCAATCCTCAAAATACTCAACCTTTCAGGTGAAAAGTTAGAGAAATTTACATTTTTTTACTTTTTTCTCAAAACCCGCATTTTCTTTTGAAAAGATTTCAGAAACCGTGGAGCTATAAATCAGGTAAGACCTCTGTAATCAAGATTAAGTTATCGAACGATTTCGGTAATTTTCGAGTACAGTGTTGTCAGGCCCAGTGCTACGAAGGCCCTGACTATAACGGTGGTATAGCTATCTCCTGAAGACATTTCTACATGTAAACTTTTCCATACATGGATGCTCCAGTGATGAAAATTTTAGTCTTCTTTCAACAGCCGAATTTTCAATTGTCAAAAAAACAACTTGGCTTGCCAAATCATCAACTTGAGGGCAAATTCATTCGCGAAAACAAATTTGAACCTTTCCGGAACAGTCTTCTTAAGGTAAGCAAGGAAAAATTACTGCCCTGGGATATGTCGAACTCGTGAGTTTGAAAGCCTTGGCTATCATTCCCCATGACCATATAGGGTTTGCCACGTGGCTGTGCAGAACTATTTTTCCCTTTGCTTTCCATTTTGGATAGCTTTTAAACACGTGGATTATTCCTGACAAAATTTTTTTCAATACCACTTACCAAAAACCCTACAGATCGAAACACTGTCATTATTTTCTCGGTACGGCATGGTACATGAAAATAATATCATTATTAATCCCATTATAATTATGTAAAATATGGTTACTATTCCTTGAAAAGTTTTAAACACTATGCGATTTAACCTCGCCCATTCCCGGCTCTTTACTGTAAGAGACTCCACTTAAAAAAAGAAACATTTTTCATACTACTTTTTCTTTCAAATTTGATTCCATTTGTTGGATAAGTTCTCAAGTTATACAAAAAATTGTGCGGATCACCTTTTTCCCTCTTCCATTCCCAACTGGAAGGTGAAAAGGGTTTTTTTTAATACCGTTAGAATAATTTCTCTTACTCTTATACTCTCCCAAGTGAAATTTGGTTAAATTTGTTTGATGAGCTCTTGAATTTATCAAAAAAAACGTATAGTACTTCTTCTCTATTTCATATCCCGTGAGGGGAATCAAATCATCTTAGAAAAATGTCTTTACATAAATACTCCTACGAATTGGTTACCATCTGCGAGATTAGCACTCGAGTTAATAAAAAATTGTATGGAAGCTCCCCTTCCCTCTTCCTATCTAAACAGTGAAAGGAGAAAGAAGCCTTAAAAAAATATAGAAAAAAAATCTTTCTCAAATAACCTCTGCTGTTTAATTTGAATAATAAGTTCTCTAGTGATCCAAAAATATACTATGAAAACTTCCTTACTACTTCCCCTCTTTCCGTTGGAGAGAAGAAAGGGTCTCGAAACATGAAAAAAACATTTTCCGTACTTCTTTCGAATATACTTCGATGACACATTTGGTTTTTTGAGTTCGATTAGTTCTCGAGCAAAGCATAAAATTGTATGGGAGATCCTCTTCCTCATTCTTAACCCCCAAGTGAAAGACAGATGGGGTTCAAACATCGTAGAAACTTGAACACCTTGTTTTGTGAAATTTGTATTTATTTGCATGATTAGTTATCGAATCATGCCATAAATTCTATGGAAGACCCCCTCCTCCCCCTTTGCATCCCCCCAATCGAAGAGGGTAGAGTTCCAAATAATGATAGGAACATTTCTCGTACCCAAATAACCACCCATGTCAAATTTGGTTCCATTTGTTTGATAAGTTCGCGAATTTTGCAAAAAAAATGTTCGGAAGGCCCCTCCCCTTTTTCTATCTCCACACTGGAAGGAGGAAAGAGTCTCAAACCATCTTTAAAATATTCTTCCTACCCATATACTCTCGCATGCAAAATTTGGAAAAAGTTTATGGAAGCCACCCTTCCCAGTTACAATTTCCTCATTGGAAGGAGAGAGGGGTAACGAACCATTTTAGGAACATTTCTAGTAACCAAATACACTCTCATACCAAATTTGGTTTCAATCGCATGATCGATTCTCGAGTTATTCAAACATGTTTCTGTTGTTTAAGAGGCCTCCTCCCTCCTTCCAGAGCGTTGGGGGGGTCTCAAACTATTTTAGGAACCTTCCCCGGCCCCAACCTGTCAAGTTTCAAGCAAATCGGTTCAATAGTTTTCGAGTCTTTAGGGAACAGAAAGACAGACACAAACTCATTTTTATACATATATAAAGATAACAAGATTTTGAAATGTTACCAGATAGGAGGGATTCGAATTTTGTCGATGTCCGGATTTGAAAAATAAGCTTCATATATTATCACATGTGAATAATCAAACATGAATGTCAAGAGATTGGTTTATTGAGTTTTCAATTTTCAGTCAAAAATCAAAACTTCAGTAGGGGCTTGTGATATAGCTTATTTGGCAAGTCAGTTGCTTCCTGAGCCGATGTCCGTGAGTTCGAGCCCTAGGGTAAACATCTATCATAGTTGTACCGGATAAGTTTTTCAATGACTGAAACTTCTTAATTTTTCCACTGTAACTGAAACAATTTTGAATGAAAAGTTCGGGTTCACAACATTTGTTTTACATTTTTTAAGAACCTTTTTTCGTAAAAAAAATTTAATAAATCATTTTTTTAAAACTTAAAATTTATAACTTCAGCATACTTGGGCAGTAAAAACAATTGTTTGAGCAAATCTTAAGCTTATTCCTCGTAGTATATTTTAAAGATTTTTTCGTAGATTTTTTATAACTCAAACGCTTGTTGTTAAATGGTGAACGCTTGTTGTTAAATATTGTTTGAAAAACATATTCGAAATACGTTACGAAGTTTTCAGAACTATATATTTCATGCAAATCGGGTGAGATACAAGAAGGGCCGTAGGAAGAGGCGGCTGACCAGATTTTTTCAATCACATTTTTGCTTGAACAATGCATACACAACTAATAGTAAAAAAAAAGATTCTATATAATTATTTCTTTTTAACGAATAGTCACCGTTGATTATTATTTTTATGATGGTTTAATGGCATTGCGGTGAACTTTTTACTTCGAAAATTCTTGATAGAAGAATTACAGATTGAAATTAAATGACGGATAGACAAAGCAGATGCTTAATAGAAGAAAATTGAAAGATGTTGAAAATGAGCCAAGAGCATATTTTTATGGAAAGCTTCAAAGGTGCGTTCTAGACCCTTTGTCCCGCATCAGTTGAATGGCTGAGAGAAGTAATAGCGAGAGGCGCAATTACGTTCACCCATACATCCAACCCGATGGATTGGCAAAGCACGTGCTTCCCAATCGGACAAAAAGTCTAGACCGCATGGCTCTGGTGAAGCTTTCCTATTGCTGAGCCAGTTCAAGCGATGTGTTATTGGTTTTTTCAGATTCCGTTTTTATCGGAGGGTTAAATAAGGGGTAAATATTTCAAATACAGTTCAAAAAATAAAATAGTTGGCAAAAGTAGGGACGTTTACGGTACTTGCGTGAAAACAATAAGTAGCGCTGCCGATAAAAACGGAATCTGAAAAAAACAATAACACATCGCTTGAACTGGCTCAGCAATAGGAAAGCTTCACCAGAGCCATGCGGTCTAGACTTTTTGTTCGATTGGGAAGCACGTGCTTTGCCAATCCATCGGGTTGGATGTATGGGTGAACGTAATTGCGCCTCTCGTATTACTTCTCTCAGCCATTCAACTGATGCGGGACAAAGGGTCTAGAACGCACCTTTGAAGCTTTCCATAAAAATATGCTCTTGGCTCATTTTCAACATCTTTCAATTTTCTTCTATTAAGCATCTGCTTTGTCTATCCGTCATTTAATTTCAATCTGTAATTCTTCTATCAAGAATTTTCGAAGTAAAAAGTTCACCGCAATGCCATTAAACCATCATAAAAATATATAATTATTTTGGGGACCGGAAATTCGGCCGAATGCCGATAGGCCGAAAGATGTTAAGCCGAATGGGTTAAAAGGCCGTCAGGCCGAATGGTCGTTAGGCCGAATGGTCGTTAGGCCGAATGGTCGTTAGGCCGAATGGTCATTTGGCCGAATGGTCATTTGGCCGAATGGCTATTAGGCCGAATGGTCATTAGGCCGAATGGTCATTAGGTCGAATGGTCGTTAGGCCCAATGTTCGTAAGGTCGAAAGATCATTAGGCCGAATGGAAATCAAATGACCATTCGGCATAATGACCATTCGGTCTAATAACCATTCGGCCTTATGACCATTCGGCCGAACATCCTTTCGGCCTTGCGTCCTTTCGACCTAACAGCCTTTGGCTGGATAACCGTCAGCCGAATAACCCATTCGGCCTAGTGGCCTATTCGACCAGATAATCCATTTGGCCTAACGTCCATCGGCTGAATGCCCTTCGGCCGAATAGCTTTCGGCCTCATGGCTTTTGGCAAGTTGACCCAGCCTCAATTATTCAGGTTTGAGTTATTTTACATAAAAGGATGGAAATTTATATTGAATTCTTACTTTCGAAGATAAGTCCGAAAAGTTGGTAAAGTTTTAATGAAGAGATTTTGAAGGTTTTATTAAAAAAAACTTTTTTGATTTACTTAAATTAACAAGTCGTAAGCTAATTCTGTTTGAGCACAAACATAACCATTTTGCTGAATCTTCACTTGAAGATGAAGTACTTTCATCAACAAAAGTTTAATTCATAATTAGAATCTTTTGAATTTTATTTGTAAATTGAAATCTGGTTCAAAACTGGCTCTGATTGAATATAAAAATATGAATTTGATTTTAAATTTATATTATGAATCTACGAATTCCTGCAATTTGAAGCCTTAATTAAATTCTCACAGTGATAGATTGACCTTGGTTATAAAATTTAACTTCAAGCTTGATCGGAAATCTCTTGTTTGAATTCTAAATTCCTATATTTCAATCTGCATTTTTTCTTCAGTTATTTATTCGAAGTACAATTTGTGAATTAAAATGAAAATGTCGAATGGATCACTATCATGGAACTTTCTTTAGTTTCGATTCTGTAGAAGAGTAAAAATTAATGCTTCATATTCTGAAATGCTAAGTTTCGGATAGTGGAAGAAAGTGCAACTAGTTTAAGTTTAAAATGCAAAACCAAGATTCGAATCAAGATTTTGTATCATTGATGTAAATCGAAATTGACGAATAATAAACTGGATACAGAATCCAAAATCAGACTACAGACATAGAATTTTAATGTTAATAAGCAGCTCTGAAAACACAAAAACTGAAATAATTCTAACCTCATCTTTACAGATAGTTTTTCGCCATATTTCCGGATCGGGCCAATTCGAGCTATTTTCCTAATTATCCGCAAATATCAATCAATTTTCATAAAACGTAATTTTGATTAAATTTGCTTAAAAAAATTGAAGCAAAATACATAATTCGATTGACTGAATTTAATTTTTTATTTGCATTTACAAGTCAAGTGAAATAAGTCAGGACAAATCAGGGCAATTTTGAAAAGGTTAGTCTAATTATATTGAAATTCTATATTTGGCACAAAATTTCATCAACAAGTGTGAAAATTTTCGAAAAACTGCAGAAGAATTGTTGTCGTGGGACATGATTTAGAGGTTTCTGCTTTATTCTGAGTCGAGATTGTTACCCATGAATCATTTTGGTCGTTCATCAAAATTTGAATTTTTAGTTTAGAAAAGAACATTTTGCTTGAGAGTTTCAAATTGACACTGAACATCTCATTATAATCACAGAGTTTTTTTTCCTGTCAAAACTTTGAGGGATCGTCCATTACGAAAGTAATGAAAAAGTTTTGATAAACCATTTTAAAAAGGTTATTTATTTAGTTTTGATCCTATTAACGTGATCGATTAAAAAAAAAATTGTCAGTTGTAGAAATTTGTACATGTAAAATCGTTCCTTAGGACAGTAAAACTAATCTAGAATTATTGTATATTGAAGGAAAAAATAATTGTTTTTTCAAGACTGGTTTTGACTTAACCCATTAAAGAGTGGGTTTCACCAAAGAACTTTGTAGACTACCGTTTATCTTCCATCAAACGATGAAACTATTCAATGATAATAAATCTTGAGTAGTAGCTTTCTCAGAAACAATTAATCAGATTAGCTAGGGGACACCCCCATATTGAGGATCCTTATTATCAACCGCATTGATAGTTTTTTTTTCCTACTTTTCCTTGCACCGATGAATCGCTGACATATCGTTTTCTTAGCCAAGATACATTTTTGCAACGGATGAAGATGAGAAAAGTGATCCGCATCAGGACGAAACCAAAAAAAGAAAGGAAATGATGGCACCGGTATTCTACTTTCACTGCATCATGTCTCTTGCTAGAAAGATAAGATTTGTTTGAGTTTCCTATTATGAAAAAAGCGGAGAAAGCCCCAGCGGCTAAAAAAATCTACACATGAACCTATAGATAAAAATGAAGAGCAATTTTTACTCTCGGCGATGCAGAGATTGTCATCCGAGGCGATGTTACGATTTTGAATAATCAAACTTAGAAGGATATATGAACAAGTGCCGTAGGTTTCAGTTAGAAATGAGAACAAATTTAAAAAAATAAATCTTTATTTGTAGAAATTCGTACTTTTAAATATGTATTCTATTTTTAAAACCATATACCATATTTCGGAATCTCCACAAGTTATTGTGTTAAGCCAAATGACGATCCAGATACGAAGAGAAGAAGCTGATCCAAGAATCATTTTAAAGTTTATGACCAACAGCACAAAATCAACAAAGCTCGTTGCAGTGAGGCATAAACAGTGCAATCGAAGAAGAAGTTGAACCAATCCATGCT
Source organism: Uranotaenia lowii (assembly GCF_029784155.1). Lineage (NCBI taxonomy): Eukaryota > Metazoa > Arthropoda > Insecta > Diptera > Culicidae > Uranotaenia > Uranotaenia lowii. Next base: position 173,517,938 of record NC_073692.1, on the reverse strand, counting down.
AATGGCCATTTGGAAAACCAAAAACAGACTAGCCGGATTGTTGCCAAAGGAACCAATCTTTGGTGTTTTAGGAAAAGTTGAGATTTAACTGTAGGATCACAGTTAAAGTATAAGAAAAGTTTTGCTTTGAGAACATTATTTTTGTTCTAGGTCCTAAATTTTCTCAGAATATATTATTTTACAAAAAAAAATCGAGTGTTAAATGGACTGGACATCATCTCGAATCCACTCATGTTCGAATCCATTGGCAAGAAGCAACGATTCGATTGAGTCAGAGTTGCATCGTTTTATTGGACTGGTTGAACCATAAGAAAACATGACCCAAAGCCAGGGAGGACAAGGCGGATAGACGATGACGATGTTTGTCGGTATTGGATTGTGAAAATTTGCTGCCGGGATTTGAGACTTTTCAGCTCTGCAAGTAGGTATAGCAGCACCCAATCGATCGAGATGTAAAGCTGTCAATAACAGTAGTCGTAAGTCGTTGTTTGTTGATTCCGGTTTAATGGAATTCAATCGGTTGGCAAACGATACTCTTAGCTGCCAATTGGCTTGACTTTCGATAGACGTTTGAAGCACCAGCACCAGCAAAATGACAGCTTGTTTGACTTGGACACATGTATGAAAATTGACGTTAAAGAGCTAAACCGTTTAAATTTGGAATCAACTTATTGATAGCTATTCTATCAGTTTATTCCAAGCCAGTTTCCAAAAAATTTATATTGAAATCTCAAGAAGATATTTTTAATTCCAAAGGTCAGCAATTCTTTAAGAAATTCGTTAATAATTACACAAAATACGTCAAACAAGAGCAAATTCAAACATGTGAAGCAAAGCTAATTCCATTTTTTTGTCCAGCATAAGATGAATACATTTGCAATTCCATTTAAATCAACAGCCCGGACTGTTTTTTGTTTTCAAATCATACTATTTATGACCCCATTCACACGCTTCCTGGCTCGCATATCCTAGTCTAATAAAATCTAATATTCAACCAAACCATCCACGTAGAAACGGAGATTCGCATTCATACGACGACGGTTCCATATTTTCCCGTTCCCCTGCCCTCGCATTTCTTCCGGTTGCCTAGTTGCAACCTCATAAAATCCCACGTGATAATGATTGTGCCAAGTTATACCGTACACATATTTGCGCAACCATCGGAAATGCTACCGTAAAGCGAAGGCAGGCAACGCTTTTGGTTTCCAATTGTTTGCTATTTTTTACTCGTTTTCAGCAGTTTTGCTACACGTGTCAAGAAGAAAACAGAGAGCCACACATATGTATGAACGTTTGGTGCCAACATTCATATGATTCGGTAATTGTGGCCAAGTAGATGGGTACAGAGACCGGAGAGCTAAAGCTAGGCGAAAGTCAAATTGGAGGAAGAAGTTTGGCGTTTTTCTGCGGAACAAAGGCTCTTCCCTTCTTGCTTGTTTTTATGAACAACGAGGAAAATTGAAAATGAAAATTGTTTTGATGAAGCCTAAAAGCGAGACGTTATAACGATTAGGGAAAGGAGCTGATGATTTTTTTTTTGAAACAGGGGATACAACTGGCTGTTCAATTGAATTGCAAGCAAATGATTTTTAAACTTTTCTAGTACCATGCCATGAACTCAAAAAACGTTTTCCTGAACAACTCAAAAATTTTGTGTAAGGATAATATGACTCTTAAGGATACAAATGATACTTCTTTTTAAAAACGTAGAATCTAGTAGTGAAAGATTCCTTTTAAAATTAAAAGGTAAATCGAACTTTTTTTTACAGCAATTATGTGGTATAGGCTACCGTAACACTTAACGTACTGAAGGCGTTAAATGACGGTTTTTGAACTTTACATGATGATTACACCTAATATAATTTTTTTTCTCAAATTTAACTACAGGATTATGTTTATTTTTAAAATGCAAGTATTTTAGCATTTTTATAATTTATCTAAACTTCGTTGTCTTCGAATAACGCACGTGGTGGTATAACTGTTCATACCACGAGCGGTCAAATGACGGCAAACACCTTTTTTCGCTAAATCTCCCTTCTTTTTCAACCGATTTCTAGAAGGTTTATAGTTTTGGAAAGGTGACTCAAATATGATTTTCAGACTGTTTTCAGCTACCATCATCTATTTTAAAGTTATTCAAAGTCCTAGATTTTTTTTTCTGAAAAACATGCTTCGGGAAAGAGGCTGTAAATCAGTTTTTAAGAACTCAAAAGAAAATTCCACTTAGTGCCTAAGAAAGCCGAAGTAAGAAGCTACAGTACCGTTCATAATTGTATAGAAACTTGGAAGCACGCAATCTGTCATTTCGACTTTGAATTTCCATAACATTTTACTCTGATAATATTTTTTGATCCAATTTTCTGCGTTATATAGATCTACTATCATACTATTATATAACAAAATTTGGGCTTTTCTGGAGTTTGTGTGATCTGAGATACTGTGATTCTACGAAAATCGGACTTTTTGGACTTTTACCGTTCAAACTGAAACATCTCAGAAACTACGCTACATTTTTTTATTGAAATTTTGCAGAAAGATTGTTCAAATATTAAGTTAACATGTCTGAAGTTTTTAAAAAAAGTCTATCAATGGGATCAAAAGTTACGCGAGGTACAATATTTCAGGCATTAACCTAAAAATGCGATTTATCTAGAATTTTGGACGATTGTTTCCATAGGAAAATCCTATTATATGTTTTACAACCAGTAAATCTATTTAAACCAAAAAATCAAAACAATATCGCAAGATTCTGATTTGAAAACATAAAAAGATCATTTATTCCTTTTTTTCTTTTCTCCATTGCTTTTGTCACACATTTTGTAACTGATTTGTGAACGGAAATGATATTGTTCGCATGAATCATCCAAAATTCTATAGAAATCGCACACAAACTCCAGAAAAGCCTAAATTTTGTTATATAATAGTGTAATAGTTGATCTATCTAACGCAGAAAATTGAATTAAAAAAATATTATCAGAGTGAAAAGTTATGGAAGTTTAAAGTCGAAGTGACAGTGTGCGTGCTTCCAATTTCTATACAATTATGAACGGTACTGTATGTGTTGCACATATGGAACTATTTTTATTTTTTTTTAAGATCATGACCAAAAAAAAAGTTAAAAAGTTGTGTAAAACCCGTCCTTTTTTATGAATCAACCGCCAAAGGCGGTATGATAAATGATATGTTTGTCAAGCATCACACCGCCAATGCCGTTACATCACTATCCTTTCTTGTGCCTATAGTTTCATTGACTAAACCTTACGTTAACATACTCAAAACCCAGTGCAAAACTGAATTTAGGTGTGAGAATTGTCTTAGGAAATTCTGATTGATAAATTTTGTGTTTCGTATTATAAACATATAAAGATGCCAAAATGCTATAAATTACATCAATTACGTCCAATTCACTTTCTAAAAATTTTCTGTTGTATTTTAAGTAGTTTTAACTGGAACAGCTTGGACGGTTGATTGATTGAAAAGTACGGGTCACAACTTTTTGAATTCTGAAACTGTAATAAAAAATTGGACTTTGAATCTGTTCCCGAAATTCTAAACGATGTTTGAAAAAAAAAAAAAATACGATTTCTCAATCTCAATTCCAAATTACAATTTTATGAGTTTTATTCATGAATGTAAAATTTAAATTCTGTTATTCTGGTTTAATCTTAATTAATTTTTTAAATTATTTATTTTTTATCTGTATTGAGAATCTGGATTAAAATTTGAATTCCAAAAGATGAATAAATTTCGTGTAAGAATTAAGTTTAACATGGAATTTGAATATTGAATAAAATTCTTCTTTTTTCATATTCAAAAAACTTTTATAAAAAAATTGCAAATGCATTGATTTGCGAAAATCATGATTCAAATTTTATATGAAAAGCAAATTTGAACCAGGATTTTATTTTTTTTTTGGGCTTTTGATTTTGTTTTTGGGTAACTGGGCTGTAATTTCGGTTTGGTCTAAAAAAAAAAGGCACAGAAATAACTTCAACTTAAAGCTTTCTCTTTATTTTCTACTTATTCTGGGTGCGACACTATTTATAGGCGCACCCAACGTTCTGGAATGTTCCGGGCACGTAACCTTCTAACAATTGAAGATGATTCTGGAACTTTCTAAGCGTGTTAAACAACTGGAAACATGTGGAAGCTCCAGAGCATTCCATGCGCGTCAAAGAAATTTTCTAGAATATTCTAGAATCTTTAAATTCTTCAATCTTATAACAATTGGCTAGAACACATTTCTGATTTTTTATGATTATTTACACTGAAAATCAAGAATCTTAAACTGGATACAAAATCAGAAATACGAAAATAGAAATACAATTTTGGTTATGGGAAAATGGAACCAGAACCTCCGAACTGGGTTTACTTTAAAATTTAATTTTCGATTTTGAATTTCAATAAATTTTGAAAAACTGTAGCAGAATTTTGAACTTGAAATGGGTTTTTGAGGTTTTGGCATTAGTTTTAAGTCTAGATTATTTATCTTGAATAACTTTACCCAAGTAACAATTTAAGTTTTATTCCAACCTTAACAGTCCGCTTAAGACTATTTCCTAAAGCTACTTTATAAGCCAAAGCGCATTCTACGCTATTAGCACAACTACTTTAAAGCTAACATATGGCCAAAAGGGACCATTTTGTTAACGTTTTTATAGCTAATTCTATACGCTATAATAAAACATCCAACAGAATAGTTTTATTCGACCTTATAGACATAGCCTTAAGAACCCTTTCAGAGCTCTTTTAAGACTATCAACAGCTCCTTCAAAACTACGTTATGGAATTTTACTGTGGCAGCTGTGGAATCTGATAGAAATTTTACTGTGGAAGCTTTCTGTTCCGTTTTTTTGTCTCTCAAGCATTCGGTGATTGGTAAAGATTTCCATATGAAATATTTTAAAAATATTCTCATTTTCATTTTCAATCTTAGCATGAAACTTACTGCAACCTCAGATTTCTGGTGAAATATATACGAAACAGCATCAAAACATAAGCGCACCTTAAAGAAAATCAAGATTGACTACATTTTGAGCATTTTTTTAATTGAAAAAAATAATTTAAGGAAAATATAAATTTGCTCAAATGATGCAATTTTTGGTTTGTATTGAAATTTATGGCCTATACAACAAATAGTACCACCAACATTGTCAGATTTGTTAAAAATGTCTAGTTTATAGTATTAAAGTATAATTTCCATCAAGATGGCGTCAGTAATTTCGATTCAATTTCACAATCAATATGGCGATCAGTAAATTAATATTGAAAATCTTAAGGCAGTTGTAAACAGTGTTAAAATGGTTTTATGCCGGTTAGAAAAATTTAGTAATAAATCAATTTCAATTAACAGTTTTAAAATGGTTTTAAGAGACCTTGAACCACAGCTTCGTTTGACGTTTCCCTAAATGGAATACACGCTCATGATGGATTCATCCATTTTTGAGGAAGAGGAGTTTTTTGCAAAAAATGAGAACATTTGCTTGGCAAAAGGCATTCATGCAACTTTTTGTTTTGATTCTTTTTGGCTATGATTAGAGGGTGGTCAATTATCTTTAAATACCAAGTAGGTATTGTTATCAAATAATCTCAGACTGTTATGGAATAGATAATTTACTGTCATCAAAAGCCTGACCTCAAAGCTAAATAATAACCCGCATAAATGAAGATTATAACCAAACGATTTCTAAAATCGTCAAACGACAATTTATGAAACGTAAAAAACGTTTAGCAAACGATTATAAAAATTGTAAAATACATTGCCTGAATCGTGAATTCCGAAAAGATTGAATTGTAAATCTATCGTTTGGTTAATTAACTGTTTAAAAACTGTTAAAACAGTTGTATGGGAAAACTTTTCCGCAAACACTATGCTAACGGTTTAGGAAACGCTATTAATTATAATATGCAACATATCAAACTATAATGGTTATTGTTGCAATTGGAAGCGATAAAACGATTCTATAAAACGTGCCTCGGTAGGATATTTTGCTTACGATAACCAGAACTGCGTTACGCTTTAAATAAATCGTAATTTTCAATGATCGACCAATGCTTGTGGTCTTCATTCTGAATATATCATCTGAAACTTGTTGAGGCTGATGAAAGCTTAGAATGAACATTTTCGCTAGTGATGGAGCTCAATTTCTCCGTCTTTGTTGAGGAGAAGCCGGTGGCTGCAGTCTTCTAGAAATTTTCAAGGGCGTTTTATCCGGAAAGAATTTTGTTAACTCTGGATTGGATGACGTAAATATAGATTAACTTCGCATTGAGAGACAGAGATGGATAAATAGAACAAGTACTTTATTCGGCGTACTTGTAAATTAATTGTCTTATACATTTATTCTTATCGAATTACAAAAAACGTTTATTCACAGTGTGCTTTTATTCAATCCATAAGAATTGAGCGATTAATGATGTGGACTGATTTGCCGTTGTTTTGAAATTTGAATGCGGATGCAACAAAGCTGTTTTTATTTTTCAGATGAATTTGACTGTGTTAATTTAAAGTCTGCTTCATTTAATATTGGAACAAATTCTTTTGCTCATTGTGGCGCTCCTAGTGGACGGATTTGGAAACTTTTTTCACCCACGTGTCGGAAAATTCATTACCTTTCACCATGTATTTATGTCATAACACCAAACGATAGCATTTTGGAAACAACCGCCATGGAAGCCGAACGGGAAGATCAAATTGTGCACAGTTTTCTTGAAAATCCATTGTTGTCGGTATCGAAGCTAGCTAAACAGCTTAAAATGCCCAGAAATACCGTATGGCGTGTTATCAAGCAGTACAAGGAAACATTGACGACGGCTCGGAAGCCGCATTCGAAGCGTCGGAGTGGAACTGTCGACCTGAAACTGCGTGGGAAAGTCATCAAGGCCGTTCAGAGGAATCCCAATCTTTCAGACCACGATTTGGCCAATAAGTTCCAGGCCGCTCACAGTACGGTGCGACGAATTCGTCTCCGGGAAGGAATAAGGTCATTCCGAGCCAGCAAACAGTCAAATCGGACGCTGAAGCAGAACAATGTGGCCAGAATCCGTGCTCGAAAGCTGTACGACCAAGTGCTGACCAAGTTCGACGGATGTAAAGTCTGCTTCATTTAATATTGGAACACAAACAATTGCGTGTAGTTCAGTCATTTATTAACGAATTCATAATTTGTTTTTCATACAAATGTAGCATTTTCTTTACTCTTTCATAAAAAAAAAAATTAAAAAAATTATTCATTGCTGTTTCGAAGAAATTCTCGTACTCGTACTCGTAAGAAAACTGTGCCACAATGAGCAAAAGAATTTGTTCCAATATTAAATGAAGCAGACTTTATATCATTTTGATAGCCCGTTTTTTCTCAATTTTGAGTGATAATTCTTTCAAAACAGATTGTGCTATCTCAAAAAGAGGTAAAAAAGTTTTAGCGTGTATACGTTCTTCTCGATTGTCAAATTATCTGTCACTTAGTATTATCATGCCTACATTGACTGTTCCAATAAAACAGTTTTTCAATTTAGCTTGAAGGCTAGTATTAAAAGCGCATTGAGCGCATTTTTAAAACTGGTACTTAAGCTCTAATAAAAACAGGAAAGTATGTGTTTTATTGATGCTTAAACAACACTTTTGCAACGTTTTTACAGCACTCTTAAGATAGTGTTTTATTCAAGTTTTAGCAAAACTTTCAGGGCTTTTTTAAAACACACGATAAATGGAACATTTCCTATGTTACAATAGAACCGTTTTACAAATTTGATGCCATGGAAAAGTCTTCATAAAACAATATTAAAACTCAAAAAAGCCAATTGGCTTAATCTCTGTTACTTGGGTTAGTCTATTATCATAATTAGATAATAAATTTCAAATTTTGAGTGTGGAGTAGATTTCCTCGCTTGCTTTTTTGAACCCTCATGGGGGGGGGTTAACCCCCAATCCCCCCCCCCCTCCCCGTTCCTACGGCCATGCACGCTATCATAAAACATATCCGCTACTACACATTTTGCAGATTTTCGGTGGAAACAAATAAGCGTAACCATTAAACCGCTGCATGAAATCACTGATTGTTCTATACATTTTTATGCCTTTTGGGTCATCAGTATAAAATTTGAAATTATTTGGTTGATTCCCGAATCAGCGAAACGTGTTTCAATTTTGTTTGGAAATTTGTGTAGGAGAAAAAATTCTGAGTATAAATGCTTCCAAAAACTCATATAACCTTAAAATGAAGTTTGTCTTCAATTAATGGTTTTATGTTTCCTAAGCTTCATGTTTCGCAAAACATAAAAAGAAGCTAATTAATTCGTGATAAAAGTTATAACCATTTATAAATAAAAATCTGAATCCATTAAAAATGTTCAAAAATGACAGTCGATGCCTTCTAGGCCTGTTACGGAATTTTTTTGCAAAGACTATTTAAATCAACAAACTCATTGGCTATGTAAACCAGTTTTTTGTGATTTTTTATTTTCATCCTACAGTAAATTATCTTTCAAATAAGCAGTGAAAAACGCTAACATAAAAATATACATTTTTGAAAACATTTTCTTTGTATAACATCGAATATGGTTTTTAGGTTACATGAAATGTACTGCAAGAATCAGGGAATATTAATCATCCAAAGTTATATTTTTTCTGAACTTCCAGTACATCTGTGGTTTTTTAATGACAAAATTTGGTTTCCCATACAAATCTCCTTACAAAATAAAAACTCGTTGCGTTAATTCAGGATTCAATGAATTGCTTTCAAAATTTTTAATGCTTTTTTTAGTAGTCAAAACCACCAAAAAAAGCCAAGGGAGATGCAAAAATTTATAAATTTAAAATTTCTCTACAAAGCTGGCAGCGCACGGTGGGCCTTTACTGCCTTGATATGCCGAAATGACGTACATCCGTTATTCGTTTTCGCCTATAGAAGCGATTTTCTTTTTTTTCTCCATTATTCATCACTCTGGGACTTTTCATTAAATATGATCTGTGCAACCTATGTAAAGATGTCTAAATTTTTTTAGCCTTTTGCAATACAACTCGTTACTTTGCGTACAACTGTTTCAAATACACGTACGTCTCTTCGGCGTTTGAACGTTGATTAACTTTTAACGATGACGGAGTGACGTTTCTTTATTAAGAGCGCAGCTATCTTATGACTTATGACCTAGAAACCTGAAATTTGGCATGGATGCTCATTATTACTAGAAATGATGAAATGCGTTTTCCATTTTGAAAAAAGGTTTTAAAAAAGGTAACCCACATAGCAAATACTGCTTTAGCTATATTGACGATATTCTACATTGGATTTCATCGAAATCTGGTACACGAACGATTTCCAGAACTGCCAATAAATTTTATACTTTATATTTGAGGTCAGTGAAAAAGGGGTGACCATCCAAGTAAATTACTATTTTGGCGTTATTGTTTATTACGCATCGGATTGGGATGAAAATTATGGGCTTTTTTTTATTAAAATTTTGATCAAAGGCCAGCTTAAAGGTGGTCTTTATAAACAATTCCATGTTTTACGATAAATTCAGTAAATTAAACTTCGGATAAACATTCAAATACACAGTTTTGAATGAAACATTGTACAAAGTTTGATGAAAGTCGACCTTATAAGTGTAAACTCGACAGATTGAAAAATGCTTCTGAAATCAATTTTTTTTGTTTATCAAGTGAAATTTTCAAGTGAAAATGATAAGTTTTCATTATAATTTTTAAATAACGCGATTAAACAACGTTGCTTCGGGAACCAACATCAAATTCATTGTCACAAAACACATCATATTGATACATAAATAAAATTTTGGTTGAAGGCCACAAACGGAAGTCGTCCATATGGAGTATTAAATTTATTTAGGTATTTTCAGGATTTCCTAAAGATAAGTCATGCATTCTTAAGCAAGCAATTTGAAAAATTTGAAAAAATTTGCATTTGTATCAAATTTAATACAAAAAACGCTCATTGCAACAGATATTACCGTTATTTTGTATGAAAGCCCCTTCCCTTCTTTTGAGATGGGATGGTACAAATTCTTGTTACAAATTGATAATCATGTCAAAATGAGCATATATTTGATACTTGAAGAATATTGCTAAACAACTATTTAAGTAACGAGATTCATTCTGTATTTCTTCCGTAGATGATTGGATAAACGTCACTTCGGCGTTTTAACAGTAGATTCGCCGTTTCGTTTTTCTCGAATATTTCAAAAATGGTTTGATATTTTCGAATAAATTTCAGAGCATTCTAAAGCTCGTCAAAAACGCATTGAATAGAACCAAAAAGCCAAAATCTTAAAAAATAGATGTACGTCACTTCGGCATATCACGGCAGTTAAGTGGAACTTTTTTCATAGTACTTTGGTCTTTTAGTTTAGCTGTTAGGTACCTTGAGGACATTTGCTAGTTAGACTGTTCCTGATAACGTGAAAGTATCAAAAATAAGTCACAGCCTACTACGATAAAAATAAAAACAATAACTTTAAATTTTGAAGAGATAGTGCCAAAATTTCTTCTACGAAGTTGTAGATATTTTCAAAATATAAAAGTTTGCTTAAATCAAAAGTGCTTTATCTCTATTCAGTTCAGAGCTACAAAACCTTTAGTTCAAAACATACGTAAAATTTGTTTTTTTTACAAAACTATTGTTAGTTTTGAACATTTGTTGAGACACTCAATACGTACATTTTGCACTAAACTTTAAGTCTCTTCGATCTTTCCTTCCAAAGTAATCGCAATTCAACACGTTCGTCGCCACGCTCATTTTGGTAGTTTTACTAGCCGGGTCCGAAGAAATTCTCGGAGCGAGAGAATAAAGAGGGAGATCTTTTAAATTTGCAACGTGTGACTAAACTGAGCGGATAACTTGAGTAAGAGAGCGTCACACGCTTTTCGATGTGACGGGCCCCCCAGAAAATACACCCGTCACCCGAATATTGGTGCCATGGCGACGAACATGTTAAAGTTTCATTTTTCCTTAATTTTGCGAGAGTCCAGGGTAAAATGGGGCAAATGAATGAATGAATACTACATTTTAAAGTTTTATTTAAGTACTTAAAACTTAACTACAAACTATTTGTTTCCATGCGCCCGTTATCTAGAACGGTTGGCATAAATTTGTTGAGTTCTTAGAAGAAGATATTTGTTGTCTTCATTTCTGTCATATCATTTCGAAAAAAGAATAATCTGTTAAAATGTCTTCAGATGAAAGTTTTAACATCAAAAGTGCTAATTGATAACACTAGTTTACAAAATTTTAAAAAAATCGTGAACTTGATTAACTGACCAACATTTTTAATGTAAAATCGGGCGCTGAATCCGAAAATGAAATTCAAAAAAATCTCAGTAGAACCGTTTTTGAGTTATGCTCCAAGTATGAAATTTCGAAAAAATTAAAAAAGTTCTTGTACTTAGATTAAAATATCTCGGACGGCATAACAGTAATTTGAAATCCCTCTTTTGCATATTGAAGGTGAATAAGTTTTCTATCGATCATCTGAACACTGTTTTTGCGTTTGACCAACAGTATTGCTGATATTAGTGTCTTTATGAGAAAAAAAATTATAAAAAATGCATTTTTTTAGAGAAAATTTTGTTTCAACGAAAGCTTTAGACTCAATGGTAGCATTTAAAAAATCTGTTTTTCTTTTGCGATTGAATGTAAGTTTAAAACAAAGATTTCAAGTGGTTATTTATCAAAATCGGTTGAAAATTGAAGAAGTTATGGCTACTTTACCATAACTGAAATTTTTGGAGTTTTTAATAATTTAACGAACCGCAGTACACTTATCATAGTATAGGAAGAATGAAACATAATAAATCTCACTCGCTCCAAATCAAAATTATTTATTAGCTTACCAGAAGGTCACATGCCAAGTTTCAGGAAGATCTGACCATAGGAAGGGGTTGCTTAAGTCTCAAACGTGAATAAAATTTTGAGGTATTTTGCCCGGAAGGAACGAAAATACTGGTTTTTCATCAATAACTTTTTTCATCACCAGCTGATTGTTTTTTATGGTTGATTTTCTTAAAGCCTAAATTGAGACAAATATTTCACCCGAAGACTGTAACTCGATTGGATTTGAAACAGAAAAGTTATTGCGGTTTAAAGGCCGCAAATTTTGTCCAACACGCAATGAGTACTTTTTACGCATTGCGTTTTATACGACAATTTTCGACCAAAATACAATCTTTGAACCGCAATAACTTTTCTGTTTCAAATCCAATCGAGTTACAGTATTCGGGTGAAATATTTGTCTCAATTTAGGCTTTAAGAAAATCAACCATAAAAAACAATCAGCTAGTGATGAAAAAAGTTATTGATAAAAAACCAGTATTTTCGTTCCTTCCGGGCAAAATACCTCAAAATTTTATTCACGTTTGAGACTTAAGCAACCCTTCCCTGTGGTCAGATCTTCCTGAAACTTGGCATGTGACCTTCTGGTAAGCGAATAAATAATTTTGACTTGGAGCGAGTGAGATTTATTATGTTTCATTCTTCCTATACTATGATAAGTGTACTGCGGTTCATTAAATTATTAAAAACTCCAAAAATTTCAGTTATGGTAAAGTAGCCATAACTTCTTCAATTTTCAACCGATTTTGATAAATAACCACTTGAAATCTTTGTTTTAAATTTACATTCAATCGCAAAAGAAAAACAGATTTTTTAAATGCTACCATTGAGTCTAAAGCTTTCGTTGAAACAAAATTTTCTCTAAAAAAATGCGTTTTTTATAATTTTTTTTCTCATAAAGACACTAATATCAGCAATACTGTTGGTCAAACGCAAAAATAGTGTTGAGATGATCGATAGAAAACTTATTCACCTTCAATATGCAAAAGAGGGATTTCAAATTACTGTTATGCCGTCCGAGATATTTTAATCTAAGTACAAGAACTTTTTTAATTTTTTCGAAATTTCATATTTGGAGCATTACTCAAAAACGGTTCTACTGAGATTTTTTTGAATTTCATTTTCGGATTCAGCGCTCGATTTTACATTGGAAATGACCTTTAGTTTACTGAGTTCAAAAATGCTGTAAACTAGTGTAATTGGTAAATGGTAATCTTTGGAAAATATTTGTTGATACAGGTGATACTTTGCAACAATTTTCAGAGCTTTTCAACGGGTTTTAATGAAAAAGTTTATTGTTATTTTTTAAAAATTCAGACAAATAAACAAACATTTTTTTTAAAGATTTTATTTATATTGAAAAAGTTTCTCGGCGATTTAAGTCTAAAGAAAATCATTAAATAAGACTGAGACCGAAATCACCGAGAAAGTTTTTCAACGTTACTGGATCAGTCGAAAGGATATTCAAACATTTTATCTACCTATAAAGTTGATAAAATTTCAATGCATTTTGATGTGCAATTTGATGATTTCAGTTGAAAATTGATAACGTTACGTGCATTTGAAACATGGTTTAATTTGGTCTGTGGTTTAATTTTATTGCTGACAATAAGTCTCTATTGAATAATTTAAAACTAACAATTCAACAAATTTATGCCATCCGTACACGAAAACGGGCACATGGAGACATATAGTTTCTGTCTAAGTTTGCAACTTTAAGTTTTTTTTTCAACTTAACGAGTGCTTAATGCGAAAACGTGCAAAAGGATTTTTAAAACTATTAAATCGCATTGAACCTTGAACCAAGTGCAACAAAACGAGGTTGGTGGCATTTGTCTTCAAGCGCTGATATTTGAACACAACAAGCATATATTCGATGTGTTTTGCGTGTTTCCATACAAAACAATTTTTTCAACTGCCTTCTGTCTTCGTTTTGCGTAGCACGGAAATCAATTTTTGAATGAAACGCAAAACACGTTGAAAAGAAGCATTTTGTGTTCAAACGCCGCACACAGGGGTAAAACATGAAAAAGGCGATCAAAACTGTTTTCTGCCGAAACTGTTCGTTTTAGACCTATAGTGTCTTCGAGACAAATGACCAGCATTACAAGGGCTAAAAAATAAGTTTTTTTAAAAATTGATTAATCCACCTAGTAGTGAGTTAGAAAAACTAACTTTTTTAATATCCATTTTAGAGCTGTATTGTCTGAGAAAAGTTTTTAGCTTATACCAATTCTAGCAACTTTGCTAAAAAAGTCATAGCTGTAACATTAATCGTTTCAAAGTTATGACAATTTTTAGAAAAATATCACCAATTTTCAGTTTTTTCAACATATACACTATGAAGGTCACAATTGGCCACTATTAATTGTACATTGTTTGAAAGGCGATACTTTTTTAATTGCAAAACTGTAAAATATATAACCGAACGCGTCCGAACTCAGGAGATATAACCAGTTCAAAATGACTATTAGGCACAATTACCTGCGTAGTAATTTTTAATACGTAACATTACAATTCTGCATGAAATTATCAATCCTATGAGTTGATTTCGTACTCTCGACTTTTTGAAACAATAAAGAACATTGTTGTGCTTCCTTCCGGGATATTACCAATGAATTCGTGGGGGCTGTTGTTGTATTAGTGAAGTAAGTTTTTTTTCTAGAGATTGCCAATTGCAGGAACTCATAAAGGGCTACAATTCGGCGCGGGGGCTACAATAAGGAGCATTTCAATCAATAGTTTGGTCAGATTTATCTTAAATTATCAACAGCTTTCAAGCAAGGACATATTTTTACTGCACTTCAGACAAGTAAGCAATCATGGGAAATCTAGTCAACAATGCCTTAGGGGCCAATGTTGGGTACATTTACCCTATAATCGAAAAAAAAACTATAATTTTGCTCTGAACAGAGATACAGTTTTGTTGTTTTCATCAAAGTTTCATACTTTTGCGTATTCTACAAGTTTGTAGAACAAAATAAAGCTCTATCTCTTGAAACAAAAAAGTTAGAACTTAATTTTTTTTTTCATAGTAGAAATTGACTTATTTTTTATGCTTTCAACTTGAAAGTTTCAAGTTATGAAGCATGTTTGAAGGAGCAAATATTCTGAAGACAATTTAGAGCTAACATGAATGACAAAGGGGCTAAGAAAAAAGTTCCACCTTTTGCCCTTTCGGATCATTGTGGACTGTATGTAGAGCAATTCTGATCAAGGGGGGTAAATAGAAGGTGATAGGATCTCTCTAATTCCAGAATCAGCCATGTTGATTGCTTCGTTGCGTTTGTTTACCTTGTTTGTTTGTTTCGTTTTCTATTATGAGATCTTGCTTTATGTTAAAGGGTGATACGGTCAAAATTTGGTCAATATCAACTTGACGTATTTCTTTCAATTTTGCATTTAAAAATCCTGAACACCCCCCATTTTGAAGGTGTGTAAAATGTGGCACCTATTTTGATTTTGAAATTCACTCTTCAGTTGTCAAAATGCCGTCCAAGGAAGAAGAGCAGCGTATCAAAATTTTGCTCGTGCATCGCGAAAATCCGAGCTATTCGCACGCAAAGCTGGCAAAATCGCTAAAAAAAATGCCAAATCAACCGTTACAAATGTAATTAAAGTGTTTGAGGAACGTTTGTCGACAGCCAGGAAGTCTGGACCGGGGAGAAATCGAAAATCGGAAGCCGCTGAGACGACAAAGAGAGTTGCCGGTAGTTTCAAGCGAAACCCTAACCTCTCTCTCCGAGATGCTGCAAAGAAGCTGGGTGTATCGTCTACAACCGTGTATCGAGCCAAAAAACGAGCCGGACTATCGACTTACAAGAAGGTAGTGACTCCAAATCGCAATGATAAACAATATACGACGGCCAAAGGGCGATCCCGGAAGCTGTACACGGCGATGCTGACGAAGTTTGACTGCGTGGTAATGGACGACGAAACCTAGGTCAAAGCCGACTACAAGCAGCTTCCGGGAGAGGAGTTTTATACGGCAAAAGGAAAGAAAGGTAGCAGATATTTTCAAGCACATGAAACTGTCAAGGCTCGCGAAAAAATATCTGGTTTGGAGAGCCATCTGTACCTGTGGCTTGAAAAGCAGCATTTTCGAAGCTTCCGAGACTGTCAACCAAGAAATTAACATGGAAGAGTGTTTGAATAAACGTCTGCTGCCTTTCTTGAAGAAACACGGTTATTCCTTACTGTTTTGGCCGGATTTGGCATCTTGCCATTTCGGTAAAAAGGCCATGGAGTGGTACGCCGCCAACAACGTGCAGGTGGTTCCCAAGGACAAGAACCCTCCCAACACTCCAGAGATCCGCCCAATTGAGAAATACTGGGCTATTGTCAAGCGGAACCTAAAGAAGACCAAAACAACTGCTAAGGACGAGCAGCAGTTCAAAACAAAATGGCTTTCTGCGGTGAAGAAGGTGGACAAGGTGGCTGTACAAAATCTGATAGCAGGGGTTAAGCGTTAGGCCCGGCAATTCGGATTTGGAAAAGCGGAAGCCTAAATGAATATTTGTCCTGAATTTTATACTAATTAAACTTGAAAAAGTAATTTGATTTGATTTTTTTAAAATAAACGATTTCACCGATCTACACGCGTGCTCCCTTGACCAAATCTTGACCGTATCACCCTTTAATAAACAAAGGGTCTCGGAAGTGTTGATACACTTAGGCGAACATATTTCCTTCATTAGATTTGTGAAAATCATTGTAATTTTCGAAATATTGAAGTGACCGTTTTACTCGTTGTGCCGTTTTACCCGACTCCGTCATTTGGTGCCTACAGTTTTTAAAATAATGCCCACTGACTTCTAAAAAATTTAATAAATATAAACAAAAATAAAAGTTAGGGGTACTTTTATTTTTGTTTATATTTATTAAATTTTTTAGAAGTCAGTGGGCATTATTTTAAAAACTGTAGGCACCAAATAACGGAATTTTCAGGAAGTTAGTTCCAAATTTCAATAAAAACTGTTCATAATTTAAGCTTCAATTTAAAAATCCCAATATTTAATGTTTTGCTACGATAAACAAAGTTCGCCCAAACACATGCCCTCAGAAGCTCCATATCGGGCTGGTCATGAAAGCTCGACTTTTCGTTGTTGTTGTATTTTTTGTTGTTGTTTCTGGTTTAGTCAAATTTTCCCGAAGGCGCCGCTCTGCCAGTTAGGGGCCCTTTCAAGTGCAGCCAACAAATAAATGCGAACTTAATAACACACATTCAAACGCACACGCACACCTTAAACGCTTCTCATCAAAGGCATACAAAAAAAAATGGTGGCCGATATGGTGTGGTTGCGTGATTGAAGGCAGTTAGCGCAATTGTTGGGTTGGGAATATTTCTTCTGGGTCCTGGGTTTGTGTTTTCTTGCCGAGTTTTTTCTCTCTTGGTTTGGTAGTACAGTTCATGTTTCTCTGTTAACTTGCAATTTCTCTTAACGCGCGCACTTGACTTGGTGTGTTTGCTGTTATTGATATAGCAGCTCCTCTAACCATTTCTCTGGAATAAAAGGTCAGGTGAACCTCCGTAATTATCCAACTGGCAGGGATGGTTTTCATAACAGTTTCTGCCTCCTCTGAAGGTATGCTCACTGACTTATGAATCTACAACGGGGTCGAATGAATTGCGCATATTTCAGATTATTGTTTTTCTTGTTGTGGAATACTCACGTTACCTTTTTCCAGATTAACGTTTCATTTAACGTTATTCTTTAGAACTAATTTTAGTTGTTTGTATTTAAAATAAGGAATCCATTTGTTGAACATTGACCAGACTAATCTAACGGAGAAAGTTTTCTTCTAGAAAGTGAGTTTTCAGATGTTATCGTGAACTTATCGTTGATATGGACTTACTTTGCTTCACCAATGATCTTTAATTTTTAACTAAAAAGTTTCACAAAATCAGACTGTTTGGATATGCAATCAAGTCGGTAGTGCTGTTTCCTTTCCCCTTACAAAAAAGATTGAAAATTGAAAAGTTGTGAAAAACACGTCATCCCGCATGGGGAGAGACCAGCTAGCAGCAATCGGCATTTCTGTAGAAACGTGAGGAAATTTTTGCTTCCATCATTTGGCAGCAGTTTTGCTTTCACCATTTCGTTTTCGATCTAGCTAGAGTCTAGGAAAATTGTTGTTCGGGGTAGCAATGCGAAATTGTCGGTGCTGCCGGTCCAGACGAGCAACTACATAGAATGTCACCGGAGGAATCTTTTGCAGGAAGGGGAAAAACTTCAAACTCGATCCTGATGCTTTGGGTGTGGAATTTTTAATCGACTTAATATGACATTATTAAAATTGCATGCGAAATTGAGATGGTGTACCATCAGCCTGGGTGGGGTGTTTGGTGCAATCACTTGGGGAAAATACTGTTGGAATAGTTTTGAAGTTTGGGAAATCATAATTTGAATTCCGGAACCAGACGTTAGAGTCAATGATTGATGTTTTGAGCCATCAAAGCAATGAGAAAGTTCTTGAAATCTTCGATTTTTTCGTTGAAATATAAAGTAGGTCTTTTCGAAAATTCTTCGGAAATTTTAAAAGAGGAACAACAAACTAAATTTCAACTATATTCAGGTCGGGGTTTTTAACAGTATGATAAATTTTTCTACTTACAAGTGATCCTTATGGAAATTAAAAATATTTACCTGAAACGAAAAAAAAAACATTTTGTTAATTTTGATCATTTAAAGAATTGTTATATGTAGTATGTAGTATGTATATTTTTGCTGTATTTTGTAAGTTGAAAAAGTTAACTTCAAAACTCATTTGAATAAAAATGTTTATTTTTCAAACGTATATAAAATGGTCCAGAAATTGACTCAACTCCAACTCGGATTAATAATCTTTATATAAACTGTGAGTGGGTATAGTTAATCTGTGGGAAGCGTGTTGCGTTTCTAAACCACCTTTCAGGTAGAACCGGAGATCTTCCAAGAAAGCTGAAATTAAAAAAATGGAGCGCCAAATTCCTTTTTGCATCCTTCTCGGAATGGCTCCAGATCTTCTAGGCGGTGGCAGCGGGGAAGCATCACCAACTTTTGTTTTATCGCATTTGATACCGACGCAATCTAGCAGAGGATGATGGAAAGGGGAGGGGAGTGCAAACTGCCCCAGGAAATGCATCGGTTTTCAATTTAAGAAGAAGAAAGACGACGGAGTTCCAACGAGGATAGAAAACGGCAACCTTATCAGGCAACGCGATGAGATGAAGATGGATTTTTAAGCAGCCCGAAAGAAGATTGAAAGTTTCGTTTGATGTCAAATATTTAACTTTTTGTAATTATGAACGTGAAAAGCGGAGTTAGCGAACGAATTTTAAGGAGCTTTTGTTCTACATTCTGCATAAAATAAAAACTATTTATATTACCCAGGTTTTAACTAATTTTTCAATAGAAATGGCATTTCTTGTGAAACATATTGCTGTACTTAGTAGGCCACTTCAATCGAAGGAGCCATTATTTTCAAGCTTAAAACCATGTCGAATATGCTTTTATTTCTATAACATCCTTCAAACATAAAACCAGCTTTTTAATGATATGACAAAAAACTAAATGCATGTTAAACCGATTTTTTGTGTCCCACACCCACTTTCTTACGTAGAACAATGCGATTTTATTGTTTCCAAATCACAGGAAGCTGAAACACAAACGTCGCGTAGGTTGCATTAAGTTTTAAAACTATTCTTCCAAGACTCTGTATGAAATCTTTTTTTCAATCAGACAGCCAAAATTTGCTTCTTTCTCCAACAGCTATATCAATATGTGGCAACACTGTAATAGAAGCTTCAAAATGTAAACAAAAGCACAAATCAGTTATCGGTCTAACCTTATGAAAGGTGGACGTGTTAAAGCGAGATTCTGAATATTTATTCCGATTTATCGTCAGTTCACAACAAATGGTTTGTTTTGAAGTGATCCCATTTTCGGTAAATAATACGGACTGAAGAAGCGCAGATTGGAAAGGCTTCTGCTTTGTTTGTTTTGAAATGATGGTAGTTCCGGTGAATAAGAAGGACTGTAGAAGCGCAGATTTGAAAAGCTGTTGCTTTCTTTGTTTTGAAGTAATCCCAATTCCGGTAAATAATACGGACTGAAGAAGCATAGATTGGAAAGGCTGCTGATTTGTTTGTTTTAAAATGATGACTGAAAAATTTGAAAAGCTGCTGCCGATGTTGTCAGTTCTGGTAAATAAGACGAACTGAAGAAGCTCTGGTTAGAAAGGCTGCTGCTTTGTTTGTTTTGAAAGAATGCCAGTTCCTTTAAACAAAACGGACTGAAGAAGCGCAGATTTGAAAGGCTGCAGCCTTCTTTGTTTTGAAATGATGCCAGTACCCGTAAATAAGACGGACAGGAGAAGCGCAAATTTGAAAGGCTGCGGTTTTGTTTTGAAATGATGTCATTTCCGGTAAAATACGGACTAAAGAAGCGCAGATTTGAAGAGCTGCTGATTTGATTGTTTTAAAAAGAAGAGAGCTCTGGTAAATCATACGGACTGAAGAAGCGCAGATTTAAAAGGCTGCTGCTTTGTTTTGAAATGATGCCCGTTCTGGTGAATAAGACGGCCATAAGAAGCGCAGATTGGAAAGGCTGCTACTTTGTTTGTTTTGTATTAATGCCAGTTCCAGTATACAAGACGGACTGAAAAACCGCAGATTTGAAAGATTGCTGCTTAGTTTGTTTAGAAATGATGCTAGTTCAGGTAAATAAGACAGACTGAAAAAGCGCAGATTGGAAAGGCTACTGCTTTGTTTGTTTTGAAATGATGCCCGTTCCAATGAATAAGACGGACTGAAGAAGCGCAGATTTGAAAAGCTGTTGCTTTCTTTGTTTTAAAGTGATGCCAATTCCGGTAAATAATACGGACTGAAGAAGCACAGGTTTGAAAGGCTTCTGCTTTGTTTGTTTTCTAATGATGCCAGTTCCGATGAATAAGACAGACTTCAGAAGCGATAATTTGAAAGGCTGCTCTGCTGACATTCTTTTTATGAAAATGATGCCAGTTCCCGTTATTAAGGCGGACTGAAGATGCGCAGATTAAAAAGGCTGCTGCTTTGTTTGTTTAAAAATGATGCCAGTTCCGGTGAGAGTGAGTGAGAGAAATGAAAATGTGATAGGCTGCTGCTTTGTTTGTTTTGAAATGATTTCAGTTCCGAAAATAATACGTTTGTTTATAAATGATGCTAGTTCCGGTTAAAAAGATGGACTGAAGAAGCGCAAATTTGAAAGGCTGCTGCTTTGTTTTTTTTTTTAATGATAAGAGCTCCGGTAAATAAGACCGACTAAAAAAGCGCAGATTAGAAAGACTGCTGCTTTGATTTTATAAAAATGATGCCAGTTCCGGTGAATAAGACGGACTGAAGAAGCGCAGATTTGGAAAGTCACTGCTTTTGTTTTTTTTAATTATGCCAGTTCCGGTAAATAAGACAGACTGAAGAAGCGCAAGTTTGAAAGGCTGCTGCTTTGTTTGTTTTGTTCCGGTAAATAAGGTGAACTGAAGAAGCGCAGATTGGAAAGACTGCTACTTTGTTTGTTTTGAAATTATACCAGTTCCGGTTAATAAGAAGGACTAAAGATGCGCAAATTTGAAAGGCTGCTGCTTTGTTTGTTTTGATAGGATGCCAGTTCTGCTGCTTAGTTTGTTTTGAAATGATGCTTGTTCCGTTAATTAAGTCAAAATGAAGCAGCACAGATTGGAGAAGCATATAGATATGAAACGCTCATTCATCATACTATAAATCATAAAAATGCCATGTACAAATGTGTCTTACGTTTTATAATGGAATTCAAAATTTTGGAGATGTTTTCTGTAGAATATCTTATTTTTATAAGTAAGCGGGAAAAAATTATCAAAAATTTAACAAAAAAAATTAACCAGTTATTTAATAGAAAAACAAAGAAGTTCAGAAGTGTCATTGAAGAAAACTAATGGTTTATTACCCTATTCACGGTGTCTATGGGAGAAAACTTTATTTTTCGAAAAATAGCATCGCTAATTTTTGCACCATTCGAAAGCAGGGACTTCCCCCTTTCATTTGAGCCCAAATTTGAAATAATCCACCGGGGGGTCTAGAACATTTTATGTTTTAGAAGATTTTTTAACCTTTTGAACGTTTTTTTTTTTTCAAAAACAAAATCATACTAAACACTGTGGAAATGCTCGTCTTACCTTTAGCGTAAACCACATGCATATGTTAACAGCATGATTTAATAGGAAATTTCCCTGGCTACAATTTTGTAGAAGACATCAAAGTGATACAAATTGGAGAAAAAGAGTTGGAATGTAACAGAGTGATTATTATTTCATTTGAAAAATCCAATAAAACTTCTCACCACTGATTATACTATGACTAGAAAAAATATTCTACGAGCTTAGTTATTGATTTTCGAGTGTATAAATGTTCAAAACGGTTTATTTACAATAAAAAAAATCAATCTTACATGAAATTGATCAGGATTATCTGAAGTTATAAGCATTTGAAGGGTTTTATTCTGGAAAAAATGTCTCCCATCTCTCTTGAAAATTTAGTTATTTATAATTTGAGCTAAGTTAGTTTGACTATTTTATAAACAAACATTTGGGACTAGGAAACAAATTAGATTAACTTCTTACATTTAAGCCCAAATTTTAAATAACCTGGATTTCAAAATCAAACATCATGGTTTAAAATCTTTCATCCTGCTTGATAATTTCTAAAGGTTTTCATACTTTTCACTTTTGATTGATTGTAAAACCACATCACAAGCGAAATTAAGTGTCATATATAAAATTTAAAAAAAAAATCAACCCATTGTTTATGTTTTTGCATGAATTGGTGTTTTTGGAGGCGCTCAAGTTTGTAAAAAAGTGGTCGAATTTAAGTTTTCAAGCAAAAATTCTAGATTGTTCATTTTTCTCGGAAGTACACGAACTGAACCAAATGTCTTTTATTGATTTTTTTTATTTAAAGGAAAAAGAAGATCTCAACATCAGCTCTGTTTTCAACAATTTTAAGAGGTTGATTTGATGTAATACTTTAGTCTGCAAAATATTCTCTCAATTCACTATGAGTTGTCAGATCTGAAGTCATCAGATTTTTTGCAAACTTTTTATTTCGTTTTCTGAAAATTTTGCATTTGTTCAAATTGATGATTTTTTTTTCATATTTCCTAGATAAAATAAAAAAAAAACATGGGTTTTTATCTGATACTATGGAACACTGCAAACATTTGTCTGTGGATTTCTGCATTTTTGGCTTTCCGCTAAAATGTTATTTTTTTACTTCTATGAAAACAAAATATATCATCGTGTCATGAACAGTATATAAAGCAGTGCAGTGACTTGAAATGCTTAAAACTCAAATTAAAAATTTATTCAAATTTTAAATACATTTGAAAAAAAATACCTTAAACTTTATTTATTCCTTACTTCGGAATTTTTTGAAAAATTAGACCAAAAAAAAGAATTTGATATTTGTTCCGGAATAATAAAACCCCAAAAATGCTCATAACTTCAGATAATCCTGATCAATTTTATGTTACAGATTGATTTTCTATTGTCAATAAACCGTTTTGAACATTTATACACTCGAAAATCAATAACTGAGCTCGTAGAATTTTTTTTTTCTAGTCATAGTACAAAGTACAGTGGTAAGCAGTTTTATTAGATTTTTCAAATGAAATAATAATCACTCCGTTTGTGACATTCCAACTCTTTTTCTCCAATTTGTATCACTTTGATGTCTTCTACAAAATTGTAGTCAGGGAAATTTACTATTAAATCATGCTGTTAACATATGCATGTGATTTACGCTAAAGGTTAGACGAGCATGTCCACAGTGTTTAGTATGATTTTGTCTTCGAAAAAAACGTTAAAAAGGTTAAAAAATCTTCAAATAAATAAAAGGTTCTAGACCCCCCGGTGGATTATTTCAAATTTTGGGCTCAAATGAAAGGGGGAAGTCCCAGCTTTCGAATGGTGCAAAAATTAGCGATGCTAATTTTCGATAATTAAAATCGTTCCATCAGAGACACCGTGCCTATTACAAGCAAAAAGAATATTTCATTGGAGACATGAAGGTATTTTGCAAAATGCTTTGTAGCAGTCTGGAATAAATTTATAATATAACTAATTCAGAGTTTTCCTTCAGTTTTGCAATGATTCAAAAGGTTTTAAAAGATTAAAAAATCTTCATTGTTTTCGAATGAATCTTTGAAGAACTTAAAATTTGAAAGATTGTTTATCAAGTGCCAGAAAAAATTCTGTTCAAATCTGTTAGATTTATTTTCTTGCATTGTTTATATTTTGAATTAAAATCTTATTAATCCAAAAATTAATCGCATACTATACGATTGAATTTCCCACATGAGTAGATTTATTCATCACCAATGTGTTGCACCTAATTGCCCCAAACTACCCGCCCATGAATGATGCATTTCGCCATCGCTCTCTACACCTATGATGATTCTGATGATTGGCATGCATTTTCGCCGATATGATGAGCTCCAGCATGCCCATTTGCATGTCCCCTCTAAAAATAGGCAAAACGAGAACTCACTCTCCCTGTTTTTCCACATTTTACATTTGTACTACGTACGTTAGATCAATGGCTCCCGCTCTCTTTATCTGTGTGAGTGCGTCTGTACGGCTTTTCGTGTTAATATTATAGATAGGAACACAACACATGACGACGGCGACGACGCGAGTCCCCGAGAACATTCAATGCGTGTTGTTGTTTATATTTTTTGCAGTCCCTCTTTGGGGCAAATTTCCTGCTCCCTACTAGTCGTCGTTTGGTTGGGTTCGTTGGGTTGGAAGTTGGGATATCCTCTATCCTATACACGAACACCACACAATATGTGGATACCGCGCGCGGGAGCATCAGAACAAAATAAAACAAAACCGGCAAAGGCTCAACACACTCGCATACGGGAGGTGTGAGTTCTTGTACCAAAACACAACTCAGAACCGGGAGAGATCCGCGCGCGCAAAAAAAAAAATGAGCAAGGAAAAAATATGTGTGACGGTCAATCAACTTTAACCTTAGCAAATGAACGAGAGTGGTTCGGGTTTTCTGTTGGTGTTTTCCTTCCACCAAGAAAAGTTTGCTCGCTGCCTGGTGATGGGGCTTTTACTTTTGCTTCCTTGCCCTAGTCAAGTCGCGGGGATGGCTCTATTGGGTTCCGAGCTGTTTACGTTTGTGTGGGTGAGCGGAGATAAGCCACCTCGTTACCGGGGCTGTTTTTTTGTGGATGAGATTCGCCGGTCTCATATGGTTGATATTATCTAATGCGGCAATAATTTGGCGGAATAATACTTTCAAGATGAACAACATCACTGGAGAAGTTTTTATTTTTATTGTGATGCAATCGTTGATTTTGGTTGAAAATTTTGATCGATACAATGACCTTATAGAAATTTTTTTTTCCAAGTTTCTACATGTAGGTACAGTATTATGCATAAAAAAAGCGAAACTTTTAAGCAGTCTGTTTTGGGTTGTTTTTGACGAGTTTTGGGGATTTCATTTTGTGTATAAATTAGTTCTAACCATCATATGTCTATTGGAATAAACAATGCATTTTTTCAACATACGCTATATCCGCAAGATGAATATGTATAGGCTAGTGAACGGTAGACAATGTGCATCTCGAGACCCCTACACCCAACCTTCGGGTAGTGGTCAAATCACCACTTGTCTACAATTCCGATTCTCTACCTCCCCGTAGTGCTAGCTGGGGTGCGATCAACTTTAGCGGAGATCGGGTACCCAACCCCGGTGGATGTTTCGGTCGCATGCAGACTGAGTTAGGGGGCTTCGTACGCGTCTGTTCTCCATGTCAGGGGCGGCGTGCGGAGTGCAACAACGTCCTGGTGGTGTTCGGGACCCAAAACAGCAACATCACGACGGTCCTCCTGCGAGATAGTGGGGTTAGCTGCGGGCCTTGCGAGCCCGTGACTACAAAAAACATAAGCAACGAACAACGAACAACAAATTTCGAATGGAAATCGGCAAAGACCCACGCGACGAAAAGGGACTAGCGATTGGAAACTTGGAACATGGAACTGCCGATCTCTAAATTTTTTGGGCAGTACCCACGTGCTCTCCAACGAATTGAAGAGCCGCAAATTCGACATCGTAGCGCTGCAGGAGGTATGCTGGAAGGGCTCCACGGTACGAACGTACCCAGATGGTCGTGCCATCTACCAGAGCTGCGGCAACACACACGAGCTAGGAACAGCTTTTATAGTGATGGGAAAGATGCAAAAGCGCGTGATCGGGTGGTGGCCGATCAACTCACGGATGTGCCGGTTGAGAATCAAGGGCCGGTTCTTCAACATCAGCATCATCAACGTGCACAGCCCTCACCTCGGAAGTACCGGTGACGACAAAGACGAATTTTACGCGCAGCTGGAGCGTGAATACGACCGTTGCCCAAAACATGATACCAAGATCGTCATCGGGGATTTCAATGCTCAGGTCGGCCAGGAGGAGGAGCTCAAACCGACAATTGGAAGGTTCAGTGCGCACCAGCTGACCAACGAAAACGGCCTCAGACTTATTGATTTCGCCGCCTCCAAACGAATGGCCGTACGTAGTACCTTTTTTCAGCACAGCCTCCCACACAAGTACACCTGGAGATCACCGTACCAAACGCAATCACAGATCGACCACGTTTTGATTGACAGCCGGCACTTCTCGAACATCATCGACGTCAGATCATGTCGAGGCGGCAACATCGAATCAGACCACTATCTGGTGATGGTGAAGATGCGCCCAAAACTCTCCGTAGTGAACAACACACGAAACCGGCGCCCGCCTCGGTTAAATATCGCTCGACTGAAGCAACCTGAGGTCGCGGAAGACTACGCGCAATCGGTCGAAGCAGCGCTGCCGGCGAGCTTGACGAAGCCCCTCTCGAGAACTGTTGGGTGGGATACCATCAAGACAGCCATCAACAGTGCTGCGGAGAACGTCATCGGTTATGTGGAGCGAACTCGATGGAACGACTGGTTCGACGAGGAGTGTAGGAGGGTGATGGATGAAGAGAATGCCGCGCGGGCGGCAGTAGTGCAAAGAGGCAACCGTCGAAATGTGGAAAATCACCGACAGCGGAAGAGGCAGCAGTCCAGATTTTCCAGGAGAAAAAGCGCCGCCTGGAGGAGGAGGAGCTCGAGAAGCTGGAGCAGCTGCATCGTTCCCAAGAAACACGAAAGTTCTATCAGAAACTCAAGGCATCCCGCAAAGGCTTCGTGCCGCAAGCCGAAATGTGCCGGGATAAGGGCGGAGGCATCCTGACGGACAATTGTGAGGTGATCAAAAGATGGAAGCAGCACTTCGATGAACACCTGAACGGCGCACATGCAGAAGATCAAGACGGTGGGGGAAGGTACATCGCCGGCGTAGCCAACGACGTAGAGGAGCCACTCCCAACGATGGGTGAAGTTAAGGAAGCCATTCGCCAGCTGAATAGAAACAAGTCGGCTGGGAAGGATGGCATCGCAGCGGAACTAATCAAAATGGGCCCGGACAAGTTGGCCGATTGCCTACACCGGTTGATAGTCCGGATCTGGGCCATAGAACAGCTACCGGAGGAGTGGAAGGAGGGGGTAATATGCCCCATCTACAAGAAGGGCGACAAATTGGACTGTGAGAACTACCGAGCGATCACTGTCCTCAATGCCGCCTACAAAGTGTTGTCCCGAATCCTACTCCGCCGCCTAACGCCACAAGCAATCAGATTCGTCGGAAGTCATCAGGCCGGCTTCATGGAGGGACGGTCAACGACGGACCAGATATTCACACTACGGCAAATCCTCCAAAAATGCCGGGAACACCAAGTCCCTACGCACCATCTATTCATCGACTTCAAAGCCGCATACGACACGATCGACCGTTACGAGCTATGGAAAAGCATGGACGAGAACGGCTTTTCCGGGAAGCTGATCAGACTGATCAAGGCGAAGATGGATAGAACGCAGTGCCGTGTGCGCAAGGGGCATCGACAAGGTGATGGCCCATCCTGCAAGATGTTCAACGTGGCGCTAGAAGGTGTTATTCGAAGAGCAGTGGGCAAAATGCGGGGCACGATTTTCAACAGATCCAGTCAACTTATCTGCTTTGCCGATGACATTGATATAGTCGGCAGATCATCTGCGGCGGTGGAGGAGATCTACCGCAAACTGAATATGATTAATACGTCCAAGACGAAGTACATGCTGGCCTGCGGATCCGAGACCGATCGAGCCGGCTTGTCTAGTAATATCAAGGTCACGATCGACGGCGACGAGCTGGAGATAGTCGAAGACTTTGTC
Organism: Uranotaenia lowii; assembly: GCF_029784155.1. NCBI lineage: Eukaryota > Metazoa > Arthropoda > Insecta > Diptera > Culicidae > Uranotaenia > Uranotaenia lowii. Next base: position 173,489,805 of record NC_073692.1, on the reverse strand, counting down.
TATCTCGGCTCACTGGTGACCAAAGACAATGACACCAGGCCGTGAGATCCGGAGGCGAATTATCAGTGGAAGTCGTGCCTACTATGGACTCCACAAGCAACTGCGGTTGAGAAGACTTAGCTCTCGCACGTGTGTAACTTGTATATGACGCTCATTAGACCGGTTGTTCTCTACGGGCACGAGACATGGATATTGCTCGAGGAGGACCTGCGTACACTCGGGGTATTAGAGTGACGAGTGTTAAGAACCATCTTTGGCGGCGTACAGGAGAACGGAGTGTGGAGGCGAAGGATGAACCACGAGCTCGCGCGACTCTACGGCGAACCCAGTATCCAGAAGGTGGTGAAGGCTGGCCGGATACGCTGGGCGGGACATGTTGCGAGAATGCCGGACGACTGTCCTGCAAAACAGGTGTTCGCTACGAATCCGGTAGAAACAAGATGAGCGGGGGCGCAACGAGCGAGGTGGTTAGACCAAGTGAAGCGTGATCTGGCGAACGTGGGGTGCCCGAGAAATTGGAGAACGGTTGCCATGGACCGAGTGAATTATAGGAATTATGTTCGTCAAGTTAAGTCGTGAGAAGGTAAACTATGTAAATAAATAATTAAAAAAAGGAATGTTTAGTTCAAAACAAAAACTGATCTTAAACAATCATTTTTCGTTGCAGCTTTCCATTGTTACAGTTTTAAATATCGGCTACAGTCTTTCAAGTAGTATCATTTTCAAAAAAAATTTATATCTATTTCGAGAAACATCCTTCTGTTGACCTGTCAGGAGGCGAAGTAAAAACCTGTAGACTTATTGCCTTATTGGATGCCATACGAAATGAATTTCGGTCTGGGAGAGATTGGTTTTACTACCTGATTCCGGTCTTGCCCTTCCTTTCCTCCGCCCTGATTTTATTTTTATCGGGACCCAAAATCCATGGGGTCCCACAGTCACTGTCGACGGAGCCCCGGGGCCAAAATTGAAATCCTTACCAGACGGATGATGATGGTTTCAGTGAAAAAAAAAAATAAACCGAAGCTTTCTGGCGGTGTCGCAGTATTACAATTTGCCAAAAGAGCTCTGTTCAGCAGAAGAAGAGACACACATGCTGAAAGTATGAAATTGCGAGGCTGAGCCTCCGGTATATTTTTCCCGTCAGTTTCAATCAACCCTGGAATCAGTTCATAATTTTGTCTGGATTTCGATTTTGACGAGTGTGGATTTTGGGCGATCAATTTTGGGGGGTGCAAAAATTTCAAGGGAAAATTCTGAATCTAAATCAGGATTTTGATAGTGAATACAATATAATATCATCTTAGTTACTTACAGCACTAATACTTGATTCATTTCACCCTGAAGATGCTTACCTGTAAGAGAAAAAAAAATTAAAATTAGTACCAGAAAATCATGATTTTTGAAAGTATCTAAAACACCAAAACATTAAAAATTCAGGATTTAAATACAAGATTCAGATTCAAGATTCAAGATTCAGATTCAGATTCATGATTCAGATTCAAGATTCAGATTCAAGATTCAGATTCAAGATTCAGATTCAAGATTCATACTCAAGATTTAGATTCAAAATTCAGATTTAAGATTCAGATTCAAGATTCAGATTCAAGATTCAGATTCAAGATTCAGATTCAAGATTCAGATTCAAGATTCAGATTCAAGATTCAAATTAAAAAGTCAGATTCAAGAATCAGATTAAAGATTCAGATTCAAGATTCAGATTCAAGATTCAGATTCAAGATTCAGATTCAAGATTCAGATTCAAGATTCAGATTCAAGATTCAGATTCAAGATTCAGATTCAAGATTCAGATTCAAGATTCAGATTCAAGATTCAAATTAAAAAGTCAGATTCAAGAATCAGATTAAAGATTCAGATTCAAGATTCAGATTCAAGTAAGGTTTGATGTTATTTTAATCAAAACTCAAAAACGAATCCTTTGGCATGATATTAATTTCTCATCACGAACTGGTTAAATGCTTAAGCTATTTGAAAGATTCAACAGTTGCCCGAGGCGTTTTTTTGCAGCATCAACAATCGGCTTCAGCAACAAAAACTGTAGCAAACCGGTGAAAAAAATCCACCCAAAAAAGTTGCAAAACCGTTCTATTCATGTTGCTGTTTTGTGATCATCGTCAGTCTCTTTCCTTTCACTCGCACCTTAAAGAAAAGCCATTCGGGGAAAAAATAACAGCAAGAGTGAGCACAACAAAACCTCCCAAGAATAAACGGGCAGAAAGAGTGGACTTATGATATGACAGGAAGAGGAAAGTGTGCCAGGGGTAGGAAATTACCATACCGGTCTTTCCTTTGGAGTGTTTTCCTACGCGAAGTGCAATTTTTCAAAGAACAACAACAACGGCAACTTTATTGAAAAGAAGAGGAGGTAGAGCAGCAGCATTGATAAAAGGCAGAAGCGAAGCGAAAAAAAGCATCTTCAACAACAGAAAACAACCGCAGCAGCAGCAAAACAGTGGGTATCTAAGAACCGAACCGAGCCGTGGAGATTCTTGGCAATTTTAGCTCCCGGAGAAACCGTTAGATTTCAACATGGAAGCCAACAACATGGCCAACGGGAGTTTTCTGTGTATTTTTCTTTTTTGTTGCTAGCCGAGATGATGGCGTTCCTTGGGGCCATTTCTTGATGCTTTCGAACGCAGATTACCGCGACGATCGGTAACTGCTGGCGTTAGCAGCTGCACCACACAATCAGCTGGAAGTGATTGGGGTTTGATTGGGAATTATATTCGAATTTTCTCAACACTATAACTCGAAATATCGTAGCTCATTGCCATGGGAGTATTCCGTTTTCCCTTTCAACGGAGTGTTTCTAAAACTCTCAAGAAGTTCTCAGTTAGACGTGATTTTTTGAGAGCAAAAACATTATTAATACTTTGCTATCAAACAGAGTTTTTTTTAATTAATCCTTTATTTGAAACGGCTCAATCCAGTAGGTTTAAGGAGCCAAGATTGAAGTTGTTTTTGCACTCTATCAAACAGAGTTCAACGGTAAAAAACCTACACTGAAAAGACCAAATTCAGGATTGCTAGAAATTTTCATTTTGAAATTCCAAAGTTTTTCTCCGCATTTTCCCGTTTTTTTTTCGTTTATAAATAATGATTTTCCCAGTATTTATTATACTCGTTTTTTGAATATAAAATAAAAGAAATTTGAAAAAATTTAATGCAAAGCCCTGAAATCTCGAACAATTGTTACCCAAAACTATGAACCGGTATGAAATCGTGACAAATTTTTAGGTCTTGAAAAAAGTATCAAATTGACAAGTTTTCATAAATTTTTGAGCCACTGTAGAAAATCAGTTTTTGATGTAGCAATAAAAAAATTCTAGTTTATTTAGAAATATGTAGAAAATACATCTAAATATAATATCAAATCAGCTTATAAGCTTGAATGGGGATCTGTCGTAAAAAACCTCATAATCATCAGATTGTTGGAAAATATTAAGCTTGTTTATAAGCGCAGTTCTGTTATAAACAAAAGACACGTTTTAGAAAAAAAAATGTTTTTGTTTAAACTAAACAATGAATAACTTTAGTATAGTGTCCTTTCATTTGAACTAAAGATTTTGAACATATAGATTCATAAACATATAAATAATCGTTAATAAGATGAGGCTGAACTTTAATCAAATGAATGTAAAATATTATTTTAAATCTGGGTAAAGACCTTAGACCTCGACAGGAGCTGGATTCAACACAAAGTTTACATGATACATGTGTACATATATTGCAGCTCAGAAAAACTTAAGCAAAAGTTTAACGTAAGAAGAATGAAAAACAAATCACTTACGATATAAGGCCAACCTGTATACATATTCAAGGTGACGATGGAAAACCCGAGCTTAGTGTAAGTAAAAGTTTTTTTTGTGTAAACATTGCACAGTGGTGCAGAACATCAATCTAGCTGTACGAAAATAATAGCGCCCAGGGATGAAAAGATAAACAATTTAATGTCTTCAGCAACATTGTTCAATTTTACATGGAATATATGCTAGTATCAAATTTTTGACAAGGGGTCCACCGATAGCTAGATGAAAAAAATGCTAACTTTTTTGTTGTTTAAATTAGGGCTTTAATGTCTTCGAGAAAATAGTTTATCTGATCAAAACACATAAGTTTGTTGAATATGTCAAAGTCCTATCACATCACCCTCAGGAGTTACAGTCAAAGTAAATAAAAATCTCTTGAAAAATCAGTTTTTTGAACCTGACACGTTGTAGATTGTATAAAATGGTTCGCTGTCCTTGAAACAAAGTTGTAACAAGCCACGATCTATAATTGTCTCATACATTATGATGGGTTTAGAAGTTGCTGAAGCCATATAAAAAGCATTCAGTGTATTTTTTTGGCAATTTTGGAAGGCTCATCCATCGAAAAGTGCACATTTTCGCAACACCCCCTTTTTGTGATTATTTTTTATGAAAAGCGGAACCATTTCTTTTTAAAATCAGCGGGGTTATCGGTGGAACTAGCAGAGATTAGATTTGAGCGAAAACAAGAGAAAAAATCATTGCCAACTGCTGTTAAAGATTCTCGCCTAGGATACATAAACATCCTGGCAAGTGACGTGGGCCAAAAAATATGTGTTAATCGAGATTCGAGACTGCCAAAAATTTCTATTAATTTTATAAATTGATTTAATAACATTTTTTAAAATTCCATGAAAAACAAGACAAAATTCCTGGTTTAGTCTCTTGCAAACTCCGCAAATTCCATATCCATGAACGATGATCATGGTAAAATAACGTATCGCGGGGATTATTTCGGAAGACAGGCTGCTGGAGGTCCTTTCGTGTAATGTGTCCTACTCGGGATTTCTCGGGAATAAGACAAATTCACGACAAATACACGATCTAAATTTGAAAAAATGGATTAGATGGGGTAAGGAAAATGATAGTTCTACCTTGATATATTGTTAGACTTAAGCACTTTGTTTTCGAAAACTGGTTTATACATTTAATTTGATAAAAAAAAAGCTTTCGTGTAAAAGTGAAAAACGACAAAGAATCTATGAAACCAATCAATTCCAAGAATGAAACGCTACGAAAAAAAATCTGAATATTTGATTTTGCAATACTCATCATCTAGAACTTCCGTTTCGCAAACTGTTGACAATAGCAGAATAATCGGCAATGAAATTACATATTTTGAAACAAAAGGAACCATAGTTATCTGGAAAACCAAAAGTCTATCTAACCAACTTCTATTGATAGAAAACATCTTTCTCAATTATTTCAATTTTTTACAGCAAAAATGAGACAAGTTTGTTGGTTACAGTAATTAGTTTTTGGAAATTTCCTAGCCATCAAAAAAGTTTGAAATGTATTGTAAAACTACAACCTTCCTGAAAAAAAAAAATAGAAAAATATTATACAGATAAGATTTCGTATGAAGAAGAGTGCTATAATCGTTATTTTAATTTTTTTCTGGGATCCCGAGAATTCCCGGAAAAAGGATCCTGAGATTTCCTGATTCTCGGGAACGCTAAAATGGCCGGGAAATGGACACTCTAATTGCATGCTCGAAAATTTTAGATGAAACGGTTCGAGCTGCGAATTCAATTTTTATAGGTCAGTCTTTGTTAGTCTCAATTTGGGTGTTTGTCACTTATCTGAAAACTTGTGTATTTCCGATGAAAAAGTTTCTGAAGGTATTTCAGTCCACTGCACAGAGGGAAAATTTGAATTAAAAATCCCAAAAATGTCAAAACCACAGACTTGCCATCCTCAAATACTACTTAATATTACGTGAAATTATCTCATAAGTTTAAATCCACCGTCGAATTTATGGATTTCATATGATGCTACAATACACCAATATCGATCAAGTATGTATGATGTATAAAGTGACTTCATGGGTCTCCAAATTGGTTGCTAAAACGCTTAACAAATCCTAACATGCAATTTGCTATTATTGAGTGTTCTGATGTTCTGCAAACGTGAGTTTCAAATCCAGTCTGATGCCAAGATCTCTTATAATTTTGCATTTTTGTACTGCTTCACTACTTAATTCTGTTTCAATGATGGGGTAACTTTGTTTTCTACCAAATCAAATAGAGTTGCTTTTTTAACATTTAATTCATTAGACTTTTGTTGCACCATTCTGAGAACACACTGATGTCGTTTTAAAACATCTTCGGTAGTTTTTATTTTCATAAATATTTCGTCAGCGTATATTAGGTATTCAATCCGATTTAAAATAAAGGAAAAGTCATTTACGAACAGTATAAAAAAGGTCCTAAAGAGACCCCTAGGGCACACCAGAAGCTACAACTACAGATTTAGATAATTCGTTTGAGAAATGAACGGTTTGTCTTGGATTGGTGAAGTATGATTGTTAACAAGAGAAAAGTTTGGATGAAAGCCCTTTTTATTTTTAACTTGCTGATCCCATACGAACTCCGATTCGCTTTCAACTTGGAATATGTCATGAACAGTTGGTATGAAAGTCAATTGAAAAACATTTTTCAAAGGCACTTCCGAATTCATTTTTAAGTAATAATTGCAAAAACTTTGGACGCTCAACTTTTATTTCGTCAGCTGCTAAATTTCGGAACCTGCAGCAGAACCGCTTTTCCGGATCGGGCCGATCCATTAGCGGAACGTTATGGTTTCACCGCGACGAAACCAAACCACATTGCTGCCGACTGCAGCAGAACCAAAACAATATTTGTTTTGGTTCCTCTTGCTATGTTTCCAATTCGCAATCGAGAACAATAGATCAATGATTGCTGATGACAGGTGATGATGATAAACGCGGTACAAATGTTTACATCATCACACGGTTGGGAGATAATACTCAAACTGGGTTCGTGGTAACACAACAGTGTTGCCAGATATTCTGGGTAAGAATATTAAAGTACTCATTAAGAAATGAGTACTTTCCTGGTTAGGGAATATAAGAAGTGGAAAGTGACAATTAGCTATCGATAATTAATATAGTTGTATTCTACTGACCTCACAGACGAAACATGAATAAAGGTAACTCAATGCCACCACTGAAACCTGCGTTCATTACTCATTTCAACAGGTTATGGGCCCAGATACATCTGGATACGGAAATTACGAGTTAGTTCGAGAGGGGTAATCTCAAGTATTTAACTTGCGGTTAGCAAGTGCAGCAGTCAGCAGCCAGAGGATCACCAAGAAGAGGGCCATCAGCCTGAGCCGAGACGACCCAGCCCTGAGGGACCAGCCAGAGAACCACCAGGCAGCGAGATGTCCCAGGCTAGCCAAAAGGTGCCACCAGAGGTCGAGCCCGGGAAGGTTCGCGGATTGAGAGGGTTACTCTCGATGCCGTCACGAGCCACGCTGCGGTTAGCAAGCATGAGCTTACGACCGGCGGCCGGGAGGAGTCCCAGGATCCGCAACCGAGATGGTTCAGCGCAAAGGTCTGTAGGTCCACCCCGGAAAAATTGGGTGGAGCTGATAGCCGAGAGGGTTACTCTCGTGCTGTGGTTGTACGCTGTGCTCAGCAGTTATGACCTCATACAATCGCAGAAAACCACAAGCGCAGAGACCACGAGATGCTTCAGGTCAGCCAGGAGGTGCCACTGGAGTTAGAGGCCGGGAAGTCGGCTTCCGAGAGGGCTACTCTCGATGCCGACACGAGCCGCGTTACGGTTTGCAGCATGATTTTATTTCCGACGGCTGGGAGGAGGACTCTCGGGATCTGCAACCTGGATTGGTCAGGTACTAATGATCCAGATGGAGGATAAGCCCGTATCGGAGATAGGAAAAAGTTGTTTGCCAAGAGGGTTACTCTTGTTATTTGGAGCCACGCAACGATCAGTACGCGTGAGCTCATCCAAGCCCACAGTACGATTTTTCTGTGGCTTTGGAGAAGATGTTTTGGGCGACGGTTAGTTGAAGGATACTTCAGCACTGCATTGGATCCAGATGGGTCGCATGCAGCAGAACTTTGCCCTCCGGTTTTATGGAGCGCTTGAAGCGTTGAAGCAAAGGAGCGAAACGCCATGAAGCTGTAAGTCGAGAGGATTATTCTCGTGCTTTGTAGCTGCGCTACGGTTAGCATGCGCAAGCTTGTATCCGATCTTTGGAAGCTGTTCCTGGTGCTGCGGATGGGGTGGTTAAGGCAACGGTTAGTTGCCAGCGATTTTATGCATTCCTTGATTTCCAAGGCATTACGGGCGAGTGCTTCCTCTCGAAGTACTGCTAATTCTCGAAGCTATCGAGTGATGCTGTTAGCTAAAAAAAGTTGTTTTTCTGGGGTTACCTGAAAGCAACATGCAAGAAATTCTGTTCGGTCGCGTGCTGAGGTTATCAGCCACCGGAATCAACGAAACATCGATTCCGGTGCTAGTCAGCATATGGCGCGAGATGAGAGCGACTACGAGAGTAGCGATGACGAAGATGACGATAATGATCAAGATTCCGTCAATCCCAAACGCAGTCAGCGAACAGGAGAAGCTACTCAACGCTATGTGGCTAACGTAGCCGCTGATGATGAGGAAGAGCAACTTCGAATCGTCAGCAAGCTCAAGGGCCAAAGGGACTGCTTTTTCTGGAAGACCACCATCGACAAGGGAATGGCAGCCATGAAAAAGAGCGATATTCGGACTGAACGAAGTAAGGTTATCACTGGGCAGCCGTTCAACGATTTGATCGGTTGTTTTCAGTCATTTTTGAGATCAAACATCAGTGCTGCGGTTAGCGCACTTAGCAAATACCAGGCCAGCCTATCGGATAGGCATTGGTCAAGCCTGAAGCGTGTTCTGCTATACCATCGACGTGTGACCGATACGGCGTTGGAATTCTGCAGAAACGCGAAATCGGAACCACTCATCGGATATGCTGAAACAGATTTTGCCAACGACTCCGATGATCGAAGATCTGTATCAGGCTACGATTACATGATCTTCGGGAATCTAGTTTTCTAATCCTGGTCAACGAAACGTCAACAGACGGTCAGTCTGTCGTCAACGAGAGCTGAGATAGGAGCCCTTTGCCATGCAGTCAAAGAAAAGTTTGTGGTTAACAAACTTCCTTTGTGAATTCGTGTGGTCAGCACTCCTCTCACGTTAAGAGAAGACAACATCCCTTGCATCCAGTATCTGGAAGAGGCGCGGACTCATCAGCGGATGAAGCATCTAGACGTTAAGTATGCTTTCATCAGAGACATCATAAGAAGCGGTCAGCTATCTTTGCGACGCATCTCTACTGAGGATCAATCAGCTGATGCGTTCACGAAGACGTTACCAAGGGCGAGGCACGCGAAGCTGTTCAGCATTCACTTTTTTAGAGGAAGTTTTATAAAAAATAATAAATAAACAGATTTAAAATCTGTCCATAAGCATTGATGAAAATACTTTTTTCAATACTTTTTTTTGCGTTTTATGAGTAATTTTTGGTTTTCGACAAAATTTGCCCGGATATTGGTCGTCAATGTTGAAATCAAATGCACGGATTTTGCCAGATTAAAAAAAAAAGTTGTCTGGGTTTGTCCAGCCCTGATAAGTTCTAAGAAAATTCTGGCAACCTTACTTTCAGGCTTTTATAAAACTGAAACCTTGTCTTAAAGTAAAATTTTAGGTGTTTTTTGTATAAAGTGTTACTATACAACTGAATCTGCTACAAAAAGAAAAAAAAAACTATCTGTTCTGAATGACAGCTATTTGTACCTTGCACGAAAATCATAAACTTTATTCAAATTATTGATGTAATATCTGACTGGAATTAACCTACCATTCGTTTTTCTAATCTTACATCACTGTGAAAAAAAGCTTTCAAACTTATCTTAAGTTAACTGTTAAGTGTTAACTTTAACAGCACGAAAAGATATTTTAACTCAATATGTATCACATTGTCAGAAGGATTTTTCAACCTCTGAACGATTAAATAGTTACCTAATGAAGGATTCTTCTCTCAGTCCCTACACATCTGTCTTCGATTACTACTTTCCATGGCATGCAGATGACTAATAATAATTAAATGATTTCAAATTCGATTTGCTCCGAGCCATTTGCGGAAATCGGCGTCGCGTCGTCGTCGTCGGCCGCACCTTGTCTGGTCCACCACTTTCTCGAGCAGAGTATCGCGTCCTAGTGTTTCTTCGATTATATCTCAACCGTGGACCGTCCCGTCGTCCGTCCCAGGAGATCGGTTTAAAATGCAATAATATGCGCTTCTCTTTGACGTATAATTTTCCCTTGGAGCTCTCCATCGGCAAATGAGGCGTTCTGGCCAGACTGGGGCCCCGCCCGAGGCCCGAGGAAAATTATGCCACAATCGACAATCGACTCAAGAAATCGACCGCGCTGCAGATTGATTAGATTTGACCTTCTGCGTCCATAAGACGTCTTGTAAAATCTTGAAACCCGCCACTTGATGATAGTTTGTGGTGGTAACAATGTTGGCTGATCGTTTGGTTGTTACTGACTTGACTTGTCCGTGATTTGAGATCGTTATTATATTTGTTCCAATGGCGTAGCGCCCAAATTATAGTGATTGATTGAATTTTACGGGCCCTCTATATACTTTTTGATTTGCAACTAGAGTTTTTTTTATGTAATCAATTTAACCATCGTAGATAATTGTGTTGATTCACATCTTTGGGTATGGTTTATATATTTCTGGCGTAAATCACAAATTATTTATAAGTTTCATAAAATGATTGATAGGCAATAAAATTCACAATTTTCGAGGTGAAATGAGTTTAAGGGCTAATTTCAATTCATTTGAGGATGCTGTTAGGGTGGCCCAAAATTGCACTTTGTCTAGGATTTTGGGGGCTGATCCTTCAAATGGTAGCTTAGGGTAAAAGAAAATAACTTTTATACGGCGGCGACTACGAAGAATGATGGTTAAAGGTCGCTTTGATACGATGTTTTAAAAAAAGGTCATTTTTTCGATACTTATTCCTGACAAAATTCTTAGATCTCTAAAAAGTATCAAACCTTTGTTTTTTTTTAATTTTTCATTATAATAAAAGTTTTCAACCAAATAATTTTTAGACTGTTTAAGATTTTATTGAAAATAAGTTACACTAGAAAAACTATTAAGGCTATAGACATATCTTACGCATGCATTTACAGTTATTCTCATGCGGTCCAAATGTGAAATGTTAGCGTTTGAAAAATCGAAACAACTGTATATAAAGTGTGGTAGTTAAAATGTTTGAGCATTTTAATATTGGTATTAGAATCTTAGTGTCTATTGCTTATATTTAATCTTCTCAGAGTTGGATAAGCTTTCGAAGTCTGCTGCCTAATTTGACTCCAAGATTGTTGACCCTATTAGAAAATTGAATAAGGTCTCCATTTATAACTAAAGTCGGTGGCTCTATATCAGGCTTGCTTCTAGCAAAAATTATGGCTTTGGTTTTGGATGAGTCGATCGCATAAACGTTATTAGCGGACAAATTTAGATTAGTTTTTATTTGTATTCACCAGTATAGCAAAGGTAAACTTGAACGTTGTCTGCAAACAAGTGAACTTGACAGCTTTCGAGTACCGAAGGAAGGTCATTAATAAAAGAGGAAAATAAAGGAGCCCAAGTACAGATCCTTGCGGTACTTCAGAAGTAATAGTGGTACAATTTGAAGAGACATTAGAATGAAGTACGGCTTGTTTGCGTTCGCTAAGGTAGTATTTAACTAAATTTGCAGCAGATGAGCTGAAGTTGAAGAGAGAAAGTAGTTTCTGGTAATGTTTTTTATGTGTGACACTCGATCGAAAGCTTCCGAAAAGTCGATCAACAACATGATTGCGACTCCTTTTTAAACGATACAATTAGAAATATCGTCATGAACTTTAATGAGAACTGTTTCCTTACTATGATATGTACGAAATCCAAACTGAAATTCATTTAGAACAGGAGTGAGTAACCTTTTGAACCAAGCAACGGCTGATTGATTCAAAATCTTCTTGGCGGGTGCATTTATATGAATTTATATTATTAATTTATATTATTAATATAAAATTTATTATTCGCAGATCCATATAGAATAACAAAAAAAAACTAGATAAAAAAAAGTTAAATCAGAGTAACTACAAATTTATATGATTTTTTTTTTGAAGATCAATGTTATCTGTTATCATATATATAGAAATAAAGATAATAAATAAAAAAAATTTAACGCCGTTTTCATATGATGCAAACTGGACTAAATCAGTTGAAAATGATTGGGTTTGCTACTAAACAAAAGTCAGGGTTTGTTGTCTATTTGAAAACCATTGATTTTTTTCAATCAACTAGAACTTTTTTGCAATCATTCGTTCTTCCATACAAAGACATCATTTGCATCACATTTTTTCCATTGAAACGCACATTTTCATGATCTTTTTACGTTGCACAAAATACATTTAACTCGTATTCATATTAAAATCTATTTTATTCAAATCGGGCGGTACATACTCATCACTTCCATTTAAAAGTCTTCTGGAGCTAAGTATATCACACCAATAACATAAAAACAAGAGGTAAATTTTTTTAAAATTATTTGGTTAAAATACACTGATACAAATTTTTGTTTTCCGTACGTATTTGCAAAAAGTCTTTCTTAGGTTTAAATTTTCCCTTTAAAGACCTGCCCTTTTTTCCTGCAATTGCACTATGGGGTTTGAGACGGCAAAAAGTCAAAAGTTAACATCATCGTAATGATATTTGTCATATACTAGTTTGCAGCTTTATATTTAACTAAGATATCCTCAACTTTTCAGATCATTATTATAAGCACTTATCGTTTCACAGACATCAGACTTAGAAAATTTTGAAAAATATACTTCAAATTAAAATAATATTCAAATTAATTTTTCTCCTTTGAATGAAATGCTACATCATTTCCCAATACATCTTTTGAAAGCTTATTTTCTAAGCTTCTTCTCGAAATATTATCATTATTACACGCTCAACAGAAAAGTGTAAGAAATGAGTACTTTGATAATTTACTCAAAAGGTTTAAACATTTAGGTCTCTAAGAAAAAAGCCTTACTTTTCCCAAAACTTTTTTAGTCTTTTAAACATAACTAAAGGTCTAATTATTCGAATGCAAGAAAAAAAAGTTGCATTAATTTGCATCCTTCAAAGTTATAATAAAAACAAAAAATGGGTAATTTTTAACCATTTCGGAAAAATAGTATGTTTTATGTGAAACATCATTAAGCTAACATTGTTCATAACGTGTAGAAAGATGATTGTAATTGATTGTGACCAAAACCTACAATACAATATCGATATCTGTAGGAATAAATGAGATTTTTAAAAACTTCCTATTTCCCAAAAATTATAAAATTTTAATACTGCATTTTTTTGCGTGTACTCTCTAATTCTTCATACAAAACTGAATAATCATGAACAAAAATACTTTGAACGGTTTTCTTAAATCTCACAATTATTTTTTGTGAACATAGAACCCCAAAATATTCACACGTTTACGAAATAGTTTTATTTAAACAAGTATTGTTTCGAAACTACACTTTGCATTTTTACGAGTTAATGTTCCAATTTTATTGTTCTTTCTGAGCACACATGTAAAACCACAGCTGAAAATAGTTTATATTGGGTTTTGAATGTATACAACTCATTTCATCTTCAAAAAAGTTCATAAATAGCAAAAATATACTTTTTTCCGCCTCATTGTATGGAGCTGTCATATAGTGAATTGGTGAGAAAATATTTATAATAACATTTTGATCAAATTTACTAAAATCTTTGGAAGAACAATAGTTTTACAGATTCCCAAGCAAATTTCATCTCAGGATTAAAGCTTGAGTTTACATTCTGTGTTGTCAGTTTTTTAGACATTTAAAAAAGGTTAAAAAAATTAATTTTTAGTGCTTCTTTGATAGGATGTCCAATGTTAGTTTAAGAAAATTTCTTGACGTTGTGAATTATAATTTACCATGTGAAATAAAATTTGTCAATGTTTAGTAAAACACCAGAGAAAATTTTCACAGATTTTTTGGATCAAACACAAAATAACAAAATGGGTTTTGTCAAGAACATACATTTTTATCGGCAATTTTAATCCTTAGTTTGAATTCAATTGCCAACGAAATAAGCGTTTCTGTTTTACTCGATAAAATAATTATATTTTTATGTAAATTCAAAAGTCATGAACTACCCCTTCCTTCAAATAACAAGTTCAGAAAAAAAAATTTCAATTTTTTTTATGAGCAATGAATAAATGTGATCAGGTAAGAACTTTTTTATTCAACTACATTATTTTTATCATATTTTTTGTCATTGAAATCTTTAAACAAGGAAAATATTTTAAGAATTTCATTGTTCTATTAGTCATATTTTTTTTCTCATTTCAAGAGCGAGTATTGGCGCTATAACCATGGTCGATGACCCGAGATGATGGTACAAAGGATTCAAAGTAAATTATTGTAAAATTATTAGGGATAACAATGGTACTGATATCTTTAGAATTTTGATGTATAAAAACCTCATTTCCAACCGTTGAAGGAAGAATGGCAAGGTCCATCCATCCATCAAGGAGTATAGAAATATTATAGCGTCTATGCTTCCAACGAATAAATATTAAATATATACGGGAACACAAGTTACTGTTGTCCACGTTTCTTCTTCCTTTGTGTTCCAGTTGTCTTTGCGTTCAATACTGCACAGTGGGCCCGGCCGTGTCAAAATGAGTGGTAAATTTATTTTTGCTACTCACCGGGATGCTGACAAGATCTGGCTGTGTAAGTGTCATAAGCATAAGCATATTCGATATAATAATTATATTTTTAAAAACTCATAACTCTCTTTCTCCTCTAGGTTAACCCCTGGTAAATGTGATTGACTTCCCGACTGGGCGCAAGCCAAAGACGGACAACTTCGGGTTTCAGGGTCAACAGCACCGGAAGATTTATGTTGCTCGAGATCTCCCAGGATCGGGATGGCGGTGGTACTCTACCGGGACAGAACGCCAACAAAATCAGCCGCGAACCCGGAACGCTGGCGCGGCAGATTGTACGAGCCTTGAAATTATGTTGCACTTTTATGTTTTTTGGTGAACAATTTTTACGAATAAACAACTGACATTCAAAAAACAATGAAACGAAACTCAAAAAGATTAACTTCAGTAATAAAGGAAGCGAAACCAATAAAAAAACTATAATTTAATTAAATGTATTGAGAGTAGACTGCAAAATATCAATTATGAAATTAGAGTTGAATCTACTATATTAACAGTTATATCAACTATGCCAGTTAAGTTGAATCTACTATATTTACAGTTAAATCAACTATACCAGTATAGTTGAATCGAAAGAATTTTCAGTTAATTTAACTATAACAGTATAAGTGAATTTACTTTATTTATTGTTGAATGCATAACATCAATCATATGCTTATAGTTGAATCTATCACATGTTTAGTTGAATGCATTTTTGATTATATTATTTTAATGGCATTGCGGCGAAATGAACTTCTAAGGTAGAAATGTTTAAGTTATTGTGAAGAATATAGCTGACTAGATGAAGCGAGTGCGCTTCGTAGAAGAAGTGAAAATATGGTGAAGAATGTAAGCGGTGGACAATTTGTGTAGAAAGCTCAAAACTGATCGGGTAAACTTTTGATAGGCTCACTGACTGACTATGTACCCAGCAAACATTTTTGTAGGTATATTTTTCAGCAACTTTGTTATACGTTTCATATACATTATAGAATGATCGTATGAAACTCGAAAAAACAGCATTTACCTACCAAAGTGGAGGCAATATACATACCAATTTTCAACTTTTGGCTAAAACGATAAGAGTATACGATTTCGACACCATATTCATACATACTGAAAGAATGCAAGAGAGCACAATTTTTTTTCCTCTCAACGCATGCGAACCGTTGCCAGCGACTTTATTTACTGCCTCTGTCTTAAGGCAATTCTTGCAAATACACCTTCTGATTTTCAGCAATCTGGTTGCACTGCTGGTCGCTGAGAGAACAACAAAGCTGTTCTCTTACTTGACCCACGCGGGAGAAAGCAAAGGAACGAAATTGTATCCAAAACCTGCAAACATGGCGGACTTTCAATCATATCCGATTTAAACCATTTAATCCGACTTCGAACAACGATTTTTACGACCTTTTACTTGCGTTAGTTGGAATTACGATTCGCAGCAACGTTTTTAATGACTTGATTTATCATTTTTAATGCGATTTCATGTTTGCTGGGTAGAGGAGGCGAAGCAATCGCAGATCCTCTTCACAGTCAGCCTAGAGTGGCTTAGGTGTATTCTACACACACAAGCGAGCAAAAGAATACCCGACAGCTGCTTACAAGGGGGTTATAGAAAGTTATAGAACATGTTGTCAAGACTACAAATATTCTAAATGGAAAGAAGTTGCGACTAATTTATATCAGTTTTTGTATTTTCTCATAATAAAACTTTTTGTTTACATTTTGTTTTATAGGACGTAATGAAAGCTCACGCGAGATATTAATTACACATTCGGATACCGTTCAAAGCATAAATTCAAATTCGAATTCACTTCAATTAATGTATCTTCAAAAAATCTCATTTGAATTGAATGATATATCATGATATATCATAATCATGAATTGATATTTTTTTCATTAGTTAATGTTTAAAATATCAAACATTAATGTTAAACACACAGCACATTCAAGTCACGATTGAAAGTTACTCAATCCTCAAAAGCGTTCAACCCAAATCCCTGTTTAAACATGCCGAAGAATGGAAAACTACGCACTGCTGACAAAAAACGAGGCATGAACGATGACGAAAATGACGACAACGACCCAGGACCAAGATGTCATTGACCGTGGCCCAAAACATACCCCGGTCTGCTGATACCATCCCCAGCCCCAGCTGCTGCTGCTTCTTACTTCATCCCATTTCCATACTTCCTTCAATGTTTGAGTGTGACTCAGCACAACAGTTCCCACACACAGCCAAACGCAAGTTGAAAATTCCACCACACACAGATAGAAGAAACACAAATGGAAAACGCAGGGAAAATTTAGGCTCCTCGTCGTCACACACTAATCGATATTTATTTGCCACACGGCATTTGTCCTTGGCCTCCTGGCTTCTTCGGCTCGTTTCTCTAGATCCCTCTAGGTCCCTCATGTTGACCACGGTCTCAAATCCCAATTGCCCGATTTGACGGGTCAGTGTTATGATGACGAGACCCAGACCCGAGTTTCCCAAATGTGACGGGGGCTCTGTTCGTAAAATTGGTCCTTTTCCCCTGCCAAAAGGTCAATGAACTGGCTCCTTTTTTATCGTTTTTTTTCTTTTTTCCTGTAGTAACTTTGACTAAGGCACACCGAACCAGCTAAAGTTGATACGACTAATAATGATGAAGTCGGATTATTTTGGCTGGGGTTCTTCCTTCCTTCCGGTGTGTGGGGATTTCTTATTTGGACACGCGCTCCTAGGTCAGTATCTGGGTTTTCTTTCCTGCACCCAACAAATGATGAGTAGTGGGTGGCTGTTGATAAAAATATTTCCCATTATAAGTAAGGATATAAATGGGAATGAATTGCGGTCGGAAGCAAGGCGATCTGTTTTGAAGGATAACGAGGGATTTCTTCTTCCTCAGGATTCATTTTGTAGGATGAAGTTGTGTCAGCGGATTTCGGAGCAATTTATCACAATTATCATTGTGAGACAAAAGAATGTTAGTCATATAAGTTATTTGCTTATTGTGAGGATCTTTCAGCGCTTCACTAAGAAAAAATAGTTCAATAATTTTGCTCTTAAAAGATAAAAAATCCAGTTGTACAATAGACTGAGTAGATTTGGGGTTAAATTTGAATTTCTCAAACCCTGGGATCTAAAAAACTTTGTTTTGGTACAAAACTCATCCATATTTTTTGCAGATTTTTCAAGTAACACAACCCTTCCCCTAAATTAAATTGACATCACTGCTTGAGCCCCGCAAAGTATTGCATGAAAAGTAGTCATGCAATACCTCGCTAGGCACCCAGCAGTGATGTCAATTTAATTTAATGTTTATCAATGCCGAAAGACAAACCCCTTTTAAACAGCTAATAACTTTTTTGTCTGATAAGATACGAAGCTACAGTCTTCGACAAAGTTTTTCAGCAAAAAATTTCCTTTGGGAATTTTATAAATTAGCACCAAAACTATCAGCTGGTCCGGTTCCGCAGAAGAAACAAAAATGATGTTGATTTTTCTGTACAAAATATTCAATTTTTCCATTCAAGCCTAAAAGTTCAAATTAACTCATGTAAACGTTACTTAAAAATTCTACAAAAATGACCCCAAATCGACTCAGTCTAATGTACAAGTCCTACAAGTTTTATACAGAAAGTGAATATATGCAACAGAAACTTAAAAAAAAAATTATGAAAAAAACCTTGGAGCAGTGTTTCAGTATAAACAACATTTGGATTCGCTAACCCCGCCTAATAATTGGAATCAAATCATTGATCCCAAAGAGAAACCTTCTGTAAACAGAATAAAATCAACATAATACCCCCGTGATTCTCGAAAAAATTGAACTTGCCTTTAATTACAATTTTGATTCCGACATCATCCAGATGATAGTTTTTACATGGGACATTTTTACCACGAAAATTATCCTGCCATCGAATTCCTTTATCAACAACCAGAACCGGAGAAGTCTGGCTTCAATCGTTTCTGGGTGCCAAAACCTGTTGAATCTTCAGTAAAGGAAGCAATTCAAACGTACCCGGGATGCTCCCGGGGAAATACCTTTGAAAAGAGTCATTCAAAAAAAAAGGCAAAAAAGAAAAACAAAAACCACAGACAGGTAAGTTGCTCCGAAGATCCCCATGGATGGAATTTGAAATTGAAAGTTGTTTCCTCGGACGACGTTTTCTGGTGGAAAACCTCATTTTCACCACCGGTCGGGCTCTCTGTTTACGATTCGTCTGGAACGTGTTGCCACCACCTTTTTGATTGATTGGAAACTGTTTGTCGGGTGCCGGATTTTTAGGGTTCTAGATGGTGTCATCTTTTGGTGGAGATAAAGTGAGTGCAAACGATGTTGAAAAAAATACATAGGTAAATTCTGATTTAAACGAATTATTCAGAAATGTCTTCAATGAGTGAAAATTTTATATTTTTTTTTTTACAAAATGTACAGTTTTGTTGAAAAGCCCGCCAAAATTATTCTACCTGTTGTCGTTTTTTTCATACAGCCCCTTTACAGTATGAAGTGCCGAGGAAATGAAATTCTTCAGCAGCAACTGAGAAAATTCATAAAAATTCCAATTATTGGCTCCAATTCTTAAAACTTGTTGCCTCTCTTTCAGAAAAGTCTAATTTTGGGCCTTAGACAAACCTTTAAAGGTTCTAAATTGAAAAAATTGAAAAAATTGATAAAATTGACAAAATTTACAAAATTGACAAAATTGACAAAACTGACAAAATTGACAAAATTGACAAAATTGTATTTTCAGAAACCTGTTTATTCGTTAAAAATATCGGTAGAGTGTCCGATTCCGCGAATTGCTGGGAATCAAAAGTTTCGGAAATTTCCGATTTCAATAAATAGAGTTAGATAACTAAAAATTTTCACGACATTTATAGCAAAAATGGATTTTTACAAGGCCGTGCGAACGGATAAAGATTTTTTCCAAGTAAAATTTTTACCGTAGTAATGGAAGATTACTTGATCTTAAAAGGTATTTGAAAATAAGTGTCAACAAGCAAGTCAGAAATTTTTTTCGCCTCCGGCGGAATTTCGCCATAAATCACCCTTGGCTTGAGGCATTTCGATCTACGACATTATTTTCCGTTCACGAATTGAAACTAACTTTGATTGTAGATTTCAATTTTCAGTTTAATCAACCTTTTGTATTGACAAACCCTACCTTGTCTTTTCAATGGGTTTTTATTAAGAAGTGTAACTAAATAAGAACAGATCTTGGAACCGAACCATTTTTTTATTTAAAAAAAATGTTTATGTCAGTAGTTATGTTGATATAAAATATTCTTAAAAAACCAATTTCAGACTCAATTTTATTTCGTGGTTTTTGTTCTTTCAAATGCTTAACAAAAAGGGTTTTAATAATTTATACAAAGCCACTAAATTTACATTTTTCTGAGGTGCAATAAATTTAAACGGTAATTTAAACTAATTTGGGTGCCCCGATTCTAAATATGCAATTATTTTTATCAGCTTTTGCTATTGAAAATAAGTTAAAATCATTAAACAAATTTCTGCACTTTTTTCTACAAAAACTCAAATCAAAAACATATTATTTAAAAATAAAAGCTTTATATGAATTATCAACTTTAAACAGAATCACGTTTTTTTTTAAACTTTCTGCTGTAATGTCAAAGAAACTTGTAATGTTATGTTTAAATTTTTTAACTGATGAATTTTACTTATTAGATCATGCATCACTATAATCAAAATATTTTTCCTTAATTGGATGAAGTATAATAAACTTAAACAGAATCAGATTTTACATAAATGTAGGTTTGTTAGTTGATTAGTTATCAGTTATGTTTGATTTCACTTAAAACTGTTACATTTTAAACTCCTTATCATCTCATATTTTGTTTTCATTTTCGAATAAATTTACAGAATTTTATAGTAGGTACAGCTTTTTTCAATTTTATTATTAACTTGCCGAATTTAAATTTGTCTTTGTTTTTTAATTCTTAATTTTCATTTTCTTGAAACATAAGCCTTTAACTCCAAATTTTTAATAAGAAAAAATAGTTTCCACCTTCTGTTCTTCCTAGGAGCCAATATTTAAAAACTTTTTATTAATATTTTTTATATGAAATCTTGTTTTTTGGATCGATTATGATTTTTAAATTAATCTAAAAAGTTTGAAAAATTGTTCGAAGTAGCAACTTACAACAAAAATACGCAGTGTTAACTGACTTTGATTTGTGCTTTCAATATGAATAACAAAACTTTGAACTCCTTATCTTGAATGTTTTATCAGTTTTTTTCATCATTCACTTTTTTACCCATTTCCACACATTTCTTTTTCAGATTGATTCAACATGAAGTTATTATTTAAGCTTCAAAAATTAACTTTTTAACCCGTTTATTTTGATAACTGGAGAATTTTACGTTATAAAAGGTTTTATTTCTGGCTTCTATCACTGATATTTTTAAAATAAAACTAAATATATTCTTATTTTTTATCAAATTAAATTGAACCATTAAACATTGAATAAATTCTGTTCAAAATTCATTTCTTCTTCAGTAATTGGTTACTTACATTTCAAATCTCGATTAAATATTTTTTGTTGAAATAAAAAAAAAATACAGCGGAATTTTTTATTAAATTTTTGGTTGAAGATGGGGAAAAAAAATTAAGTTAAGATGAATAAAAATTAACATTAATTTTCCTAACAATTAATAATGGTAAGTTTTGCACCAGATTGGAAATTTTTTAAGAATTCAGATTTGTTTTTAACCCTGTATTTTGGAAATGTTTATTTTAAATTTGCTAAGACATTCTTTTGAAACAAATTTCTTTCTTACTTTCATGACTTATCGAGTTTTTGAAACTTTCATTGTTATATGTTTCGAAAATTTTGTTTTTTCATCAGTCCTTTTTTAGCTGGCGTGTTAATCATGAGTGAGAAACGGTGTAAGAAATCCCTTTCCTTTTGTATTGTTTATTTTTGGTATTGTTATTATTTTTATCTAAATTTGAAATTCGGACCCCCCCCCATGGACGGGTCCTTCGCATGAGCCTGGGATTTTATTCAGCTAAAAAAATGGCTGTTTTACCTCGAAATATGACTTAGACATTAACTTTTATTCTTAAAATTTGGTTAAAACATTGAATTTGACATAAAATGTTTTTTTTTTATCGTTTGAAAACTTGTGTAATAGTGCAACACGACAAAGGATATTTAAAACCAAACAATTCCAAAAAAGAACGGCTACGAGAAGATTTGGGATGTCTTGAACATGCAACATTCATAATTTAAAACTTCCGTTTTGTTACTGTTGGCAGTAGCAATATTATCGGGAGAGAAATGACAAATTTTGAAATAAATGGATAGTTATCAGAAAATTTACCAAATTTGATGAACAACTTGATATCTAGCAAACAAACCTCTATCGAGATTGAAAAACCTTGCTTAGTTATCAAGCAGTCATTTTTGTCGATTGAAGAAATGAATACACACAGTTACATTTCTTTTGAATGTTTTTTGGAGTTTTTTATTTGCTTATCGAATTTTTTGAGGCATTGAAATAGTTTGAAATGTTTAACAATATAAATACTTAAAATATTAAAAAATAATCAAGAAGGTAGATAAGATTTTGTAAGGAGCAGAGTGTTAAAATCTTCATTTTCCATTTTTCCCGGTATCCAAGTCAATTCCTGAGAAAAGGATTTCCTGAATCCCGGGAATGTAAAAATAGCCGGGAAATGGACACTAGACCACTGCAAGCTTCGTATGGAAATATCAAATTCTTAAATTAATAGCTCACTTAACTTTTTTTGGTTATTTTTGCTACCGAAAATAGCAATACAAACTTTGGAAGCGATCCATCCAGTCCTGAATTAGCGCAACAAGTTTTAATATTGTATGGAAATTTGTAAATCAAAATTTTCCATTCAAAAATCGCCAGAGATGTACTGAAACTTTTTAAAAACATAACTATGGATACAAATTTATTTTATTTACATAGTATTCCGTCTTACGACATAACTTGACGAACATAATTCCTAAAATTCACTCGGTCCATGGCAACCGTTCTCCAATTTCTCGGGCACCCCACGTTCGCCAGATCACGCTCCACTTGGTCTAACCACCTCGCTCGTTGCGCTCCTGCTCGTCTTGTTCCTACCAGATTCGTGGCGAGCACCTGTTTTGCAGGACAGTCATCCGGCATTCTCGCAACATGTCCCGCCCAGCGTATCCGGCCAGCCTTAACCACCTTCTGGATACTGGGTTCGCCGTAGAGTCGCGCGAGCTCGTGGTTCATCCTTCGCCTCCACATTCCGTTCTCCTGTACGCCGCCAAAGATGGTTCTTAACACTCGTCGCTCGAATACTCCGAGTGTACGCAGGTCCTCCTCGAGCAATATCTCAGTCTTCTCAAGTCTTCTCGACCGCAGTTGCTTGTGGAGTCCATAGTAGGCACGACTTCCGCTGATAATTCGTCTCCGGATCTCACGGCTGGTGTCATTGTCTGCGGTCACCAGTGAGCCGAGATAGACAAAGTCTTCGACTATCTCCAGCTCGTCGCCGTCGATCGTGACCTTGTTATTACTGGACAAGCGGGTTCGGTCGGTCTCGGATCCGCAAGCCAGCATGTACTTCGTCTTGGACGTATTAATCATCAACCCAATCCTTCCTGCTTCGCGTTTCAGTTTGCGGTAGATCTCCTCCACCGCCGCAGTTGATCTACCGACTATATCAATGTCATCGGCAAAGCAGATAAGTTGACTGGATCTGTTGAATGATCAACTATGGATACAAAATATTTCTTGATTCTTGCAGTACAATTCATGTGAACAAGGCACAAACCTAACTTCTACCCTACAAAAGATATTCAATGTTATACAAAATTTTTGTTTTCAAAATTTTTTTTATTTTAGCGTTTTCGACTGCGTTTTTGAAAGCTGTGTTACCGTAGGATGAGAATAAAAAATTTCGAAAAATCGCTTTGCAGAGCCAGGAAATTTATTGATTTATACAATCTAAAATGTATTTCATGAAATTATTAAAAAGGCTTTAGTAAGCAAACTATGCCATTTGTAAATACTTTTCAATGGATTCAGATTTTTATTTTGAAATGGTAATAACTATTTCAAGAAATGTTTAGCTGCTTGCCATGCTAGCCAGAAATGAAGCTTAAGAATAGTTAAAACCAAAAACCAAAGACCAACTGCATTTCAAGCTTGTTTGAATTTTCTGGATGATTTAATGTGTTTCTTCTTCCATACAAATTTCCATAAAAAATTGAAACGCATTGCGCTAACTCAGGAATGAACCAAATCATCTCAAAATTTACACTGATGCTTGGTGACCCAAAAGGCATCGAAAAAACATATGGGAGCAAAAAGTCATTTTTTGTAGCGGTCTAATGGACACTTTCATGATCAGTGAAGCTAATTTGATCGGAAACATGCTTCTGCATTTCTCTTTCAAGATCGCTTAATTTTTTTCACGGTCGCCATAGGAGATGGAATACCAGCCTTCACAGCATCTGAAAGTGCATTGAATCCTCTGTGCTATTTTTCTCCAAAAATTCAGTTGTTTGCTAAAATGTGAATGTTGTTAAGAGTCAATCATCCAACCCCTGCATGAATTTGGCTTGCAGAAAAATAACTAATTCAAAACAACCTTTTCCAACCCTGATATATCACCAATAATAAATTTCAAAGTTATGATTCAATAATAATATCGAATTGTTCAACAAACCAACGCAACGATCAATGGAGCTTACGCAACAGAGTACAAAACTTTCATGAACAAAATAGCTCCGGGTGGGTGTTGGGTCCGATTGAAGGGAATCAAGCGACTCCAACGAATGGTGACAAGCTAGTAGAATCGATAAACTACACAAACAGTCAGTCGCGTATAAACGTTCGATTGAGCACCTGATGTTTGTTTTTTTTTCTTAATTTCAAGCTAAAGCTCATGCTTAAATCTCGAACGAGACTCTATGTTGGGTTCCGAAAGGGGGGATGTTGATGAGAAAGTTTCCACAAGGTTTCCAAACATTCGTTCCGGTAACAACAACTAATTGCTGTGTTGATCTCTCGGTGGATTTTCTCCGTAATTGGTCCGTTCAAGGTGAGGATTATGCAACGGCTGAGAAACGTTCGCTGGTGGATAATCAGTTCATCGAGAGACATTTTGAATGAGTTGCGGAAATTTGATCTCTTTCCTCGAAGTTCAAAAATTTTAAAAGAACTCGCAATTGTTAAGTAACATTATTTCCTGGTACTATGTTGTTCAAAATTTCATCTGCCAGGACTCAACTTTTTTCCGACAAGCTGTAAAGAAAAGGCAGAACCTTCAGAATTTTATGCGACCGTAAACTTTGGTCCCACAGAAGAAAAAAAACTCTCTTCCACTTTCGTTCACACTTCCAGCCCGAAATCCGTGCCAGAATGGATCCGAGGAAAAGTTCCTGCCGGATGTCTGTCTCGCTGTCTGCCACTAGGTAGACGACCATTTTGGGACCAAAAATATCAACGGACCGGGACTGCTTCCAGACTGTTGGCGACGCTCGCTGCCTCAGGTGTATGAATGAGAGAGTGTGTGTTTGTGTATTTAAAAGTAAATATATTTCCGAGCTCCAAACTCTTCTCTTCGGGTAAGGAGGAAAGAAAGTGAGCAGCCAGAAAACCTAAATGGTGTATACAAGGGACATAAAATCGAAACAACGCAACGAATTTGTCTTTCGACGTCGTCGTCGTTCGGTCGAAGCGAGAGAGAAATGAAGATTCTTCCCCAAGTCGCAGGGCACAGCATCAGCAGGTTGGGATTAGTCTAGGTCAGGAATTCATGATTTTGCTCGGTTCGTATTTCTTCCACCCTTCTTTTTTCCGGACCAACCCCTTGGGACTTGGGATTTTCCGATCGACAAGGACGACCGTGTCTGGTGTCTGCTTTTTGCTACTGGAAGTAAAAAAGCAAAATTTCACCATGCTATCAGACGAACGCCTCCGAAGGTCGGTCGATGTGATTTTGGGTTTCTCGGGTGGCCATGTAGCAAATTTTCCTTGCTGTTTTTGCTGACGAGGATACAGGAGATGGATTTCTGTGGTTGACGTCAGCTGCCGTCCAGGACACTGACTTCTCCGGCACGAAATGTACCGAAGTGAAAGCATAAATTCAAGCACACGGTGAAAGATGTGTGGGCTGTGCTGTCTAAATATAACTTGAAGGTCCGTTACTTTTAAGTATTTTTAAGATCTGGACATTTTGAATAATTTTTGAATATAAGTTATACCCGAAGAACATTTCAAAAAGCTACAAAAAAATCATGTTAAATTTGAAGTTGAAATTTTATAAAAAGACGATTATCAGGGAAAACACCTCTCCCTTGAAAAGAGAGTCATGAGGAAGACATATTAAACTATCAACTCTTCAAAACATAGATGCCTCGAACGAAAGCCGTACAGTGGGGCAGGACCTATGGAAGCTTGGCCAAAACCCCTTTTTGTAAATTTCAAAAATTCATCATAAATTTATGCTTTTCAGAAACTGAACATTACACCGATCACAAATCTGTCAAACAAATCTTAAAATTCGTTGTTTCATACAATTATCTACGTAGGTGAAGTTGGGGTTTGAAGCTGTTGCATTTTATCGCAAAAATAAAAAAAAAATATTTTCCATACTCCACTAAAATTTTATTTCTTGAAGAAATAAAAAAAAGCATAATTTAGAATAATCTAGTTGCCACTTTTTGCCAATTCAAAAGATATTTACGTTTTAGTGAAATATGTTTTTGACTTTTGGGATTGCTTTTGAAAATGGTTTTTGCTAGAAAAACTTAACTCAATCGAATTTGAAATTCAGACCATTTAATTTTTTTCCAATACTTATTTTCCTCTTAGTTATTTTGATAATACTATTTCGGTTTTTAAAAGTTATTTTTATCTACAGACAAGCAGATAAGTTTCTTTGGAATATGAACTTTCTATAACCTTCTTAAATGCTTTTCGGTCAGATACCAAGCATCTGTTAACTAACTTAATTTTTTACCCAGCATTTTTTTTCCTATAATTTGTCTCTACAACATTCGTTCAAAAGAAAAAAAAACTCGATCCTCTAGTTTTACTCAAAAATAAAATAAAAGTTATTTACACACTGAATGTTTGGATAATAAAAAAAAACAATGCAACTAAGTTTTTTGCTGGCATAGCAACAGCCTTCTTGATCCATTAGCTACTTATATACTATATTACTAATTATCTGAACTTATTTGTTCTGTAACCACTAATCACACTGACATGACACTTAGAACCAAATTCGTTCATATTTTTAATATTTAATTTGTATGGAAGCATTCGTTTCATAGATGGAATGAGTTTTGAGCCATCATAATAAACAATTTGTCATACCCCAAAATCCCCAGAGGTCAAATTTGGTCCAATTTGGTTCAATTTGCTTGGTTTGTTCCTTGTCAAGTTCCTCCCAGTTGTTAGATCTTTTGTGGCTTGGTTGGTTTTTAAAAATGTAAAAGTGTTGTACCATTTCTATGAAATCTCCTTCTTCCAGAAAATAGATGGGTTAAATAACATGCATTTCTTTCATTATTGGGAGGGGAGGGATCTTAAAACATCATTTACCTTTTTAACGGGTCTAAAAACCTTTACATGATTAATTTGACGCCGATCTACTGAGTAGCCTTGATAAGGAAAATCTGCTAAATAAAGTATCTAGATCTAATTTCACAACATCTAGATGAAAAAAAGTTACATCAAATTAAAGATTTTGACCAGATGAATAACTTTTCAGAAGACTTCAAACCAGTAGGATTTGATTTGAAAAAGTTATGGGGTTTTGACCATCGGTTGGTCAGGTCTGCCTCACTGTGAACCGTGAGCTCTAAAAACGTCGAAAAGACTCAGATTGTGGTTGGTAGCAATGTTGAGTCTTTGGAACACATCAAATTTCCACCGATTTAAATGAAATGGATCATCATAGAGCAGAAACTCAAGCAAATTTGAATGAAGGTTTTCAGTAGATTTTTTTCTTCTTTTAATTGCATCACAGATGTTTATTAAGAAAATAACTTGATTACAGGACCCAGTTAAACCCTGTGATCATAGTTTGAACGAAAGTGACAGTTTTAATTTTTTTTTAAGTCATAACCGAAATTATGGGAAAAAGGTTATTTTTGACTCGAGAAAAAAAATTCCAAAGTTTGCTAATTTTCAATACAAAGCATTTAAAGACCCATGGAAAAAACATCCCCATTTCTTGACTAAAAGTCGATTTTCTATAGTTTTGGTATTTCCTGAGTCAGGGCCGTAGGGAGAACCGCCTCAGGGAGGGGGGGGGGGGGGGTGATGGTGGTTGTGACTGATTTTTACCTATGAGTTTTTGCCCATACAATGCATGAATACAAAATAAATAAAACAAATTATTTTTGTAACCATCTGATCATTCATTTTTATGTATTTTTACATTTAAAGTTTTAGAATTAAATCGTTACTTTAGAAAATTGATCCCAAACCTAAAAAGTGGGCTAAACTCACTGTAATCGATGGTTAGAATCTTTGAATTTGTTTAAGAGCCCGGTAGATAAATATTAGTTGAATAAATCATAAAATAAGTTTTTTATGAGAAATTAAGATTTTAAGTAAAAGAAAAAAAAAATCTATTCAAATTTGCTGTATCTAAACTCGAACCCAATGAATGAGCGTATATTTTTGTTTGAAATTTGGCTTAAGAAAAACTACAATATGAACACATCGCGAACTAAATTCAAGATATTTCGCTTGCCGCTATTATGCTCTATCAAAAAGCATAATTCAAATGTAATTAATCTTATAATGAAACCTCAATCTATAAAATTTAACTCAAATGTATTAATTATTGTGGTTATAATGTTAAACAAAACAACGAGAAAATATAAAATTCCATGTAGATTTGTTGAGTGAAGATCAGGTACGTATTTCTTCAACAGCAAATATTTATCATAAAAAATCAATTCCATAAATAAAATCCTGTGGATGTTTTTTTAAAATAAAAGTTGTGTTTTTTGCTCAAAACAAAACTAAAAAAATCAAAACATTTTTTTCTTTTTATTTGTAATTTTCAGCTTAATTGTTTTAATAAACTAATTTTGATTATAAATTAGATATCTTGAAAATTGACAAGCATACTTAAGTTCATGATCTCTTGAATTCTTCAACAATTTATGTTGATTGCAAAATTTATTTACAAGCTAAATCTTTCCCTGAATTTTGATTCTGCATGCTTAATCGGAAATCTGAACCTGAATTCATAAATTGAGCATTAAATCCGTATCCTAATTTCAATGCAATTTCTTGTATGCATAAAAAAATCGATTTTCAAATTTTAATTCCAGATAAGAATTTTATAAACCAAGTTTTAGAGGCCTCATTCATTATTCTATTGTTCGAGCTGTGTAGTTCAGGTTTCATCTATTCACTATTGAAATTCTTTATTTTTATTCTGCATTGTGCATCTGAATTAAAATATAAGCTTCAAATGATGAATCTGAATCAGAGTTTTAAATTTTGAATTGCGATTTCGAAGCTGTAAATGTTTGATTTTTATGAATGAATTAAATTTAAGAACCTCGAAATTGAATATTAATCAGTTTTTTTTCCTTTTTTTTATTACAAAAACTTTTATCAAAATATTGAAAATGCGTATGATCTCAGAAAACATGATTTAAATTTGATATGAAATTCAAAACCAAATTTGAACAGGATTTCGAAGCAGCTTTTCATTTCTAATTTCCTATGATTATTGGAACTAAAATCAGGATTCTCGTACTGGATACAGAGTCTGAGATATGAAAATAGAAATAAAATATTGGTAATGAGAAATATGGATCTTTAATCTCCTAAATGGGTTTAATTAAATTTTAAATTTGATATTCAGATCTGAATTTTTTAAGGAACAAGTGAGAAAATTTTGAAAAAGTGTAGCAAAATTTTAGCTTAGGATAAGTTTTTTAGGTTTTAACATTAGTTTTTAGTTTGGATTGTTACTCTTGAAAACCTTAGCATAATTTGATTTAAAATTTGGAGAATAAAGTAGAATACCTTGCTTGCTTTTTTGGATCTTCTCGGCTTTTGCTCGAGAAATGAGGATGCTCTCTTTCGAAAGGTCTGTGAATGGGTGAATTTATATTGAAAATTAAGAATCATTGGAATCCATTTTTCTATTTAAAAAAATTAATTGATTCTCATAATTGCACAATCAAATATTTGATATTTGAAAAAATAATGTCGTCATAGAATAATTTTCTTGGATTGCACCAATCCGAGATACATGTGACAGTTTAAAAAAGTACAGATTTTTGCTAAAAAAAATTTGTATCAGAAAAAAGTGCTTGGACACAAAATTTAAATATCTCAATCTATATAACATTTGAAATATTTTTTCAATATTGAGAAGAAAGAATTTAAAATCTATCATCTGAACATCACTTTTGAGTCTAATAAACAGATAAAATTGATAAAAACGAATTGTTATTCAGGAAAACACTCAAAAATTTTATTGAAATTGGGCCGTTAAAAAATTATAAATCCTTCTTTTGTCACTTGGAGTTCGAACAACACGAAAGGGACGAGCTTGGATAAAAGCTTGCATGCAACAAACTTGCGCAAAACATCAATTGCAGAAAATTTAAAACTTGAGTTATTTTAGATCGAAAATTAAAAAAAAATTCCACCGTCTTTTGCTTTTTAAACTGTTTGAATTTTCAAAGAATTCAGAAAATTTTTCAATAAAAACCCTTAAATTTTATGTTCAACCATTTCAAAATAAAGAATCTAATGCAATGGAAAATATTAAAAAATGGAAGGTTTTGCTAACTAGAGCATTCACAAATTTCTAGAAATGCTTTTGTCAAGGAAAAATAAATCAAAAAAATCATTTTCGGGTTAAACTCCTATAAAAAAAAGAAAAAAAAAATCATTGACTGTGTGAAGCATTTTTTATTTTCATCTTACGATTAAACAGCTATAAAATGAGCAGTAAAAAACGCTGAAAATAAAAAATAACATTGAATATCTTTTCTGAGGTAAAAAAATAGGTTTAATGTTTATACACATGAAATGTTCTGCAAGAATCAAGGAATATTGAAAATCGAATTTTTTTTTTAAACTTTCAGTACATCTCAAATGATTTCTGAATGGAACTTTTTCTTATGCCATACAAATTTCCATACAAAATTGAAACTTGTTGTGCTAATTCAGGAGTCAGGACTGAATGCATCGCTTCCAAAATTTCAATTGCTGTTTGTGGCAATAAAAACAACAAAAACAAGTTATGGAGGGTGTAAAAATTTAAAATTAGAAATTTTCATACAAAGCTTGCAGTGATCTTGTGTAACATATAGCTTCTAACTTAATGTTGCCAGATTGCCCGGTTATATTCGGGTTTGCCCGGATATTTAATACAAAATTTGGAAACAGTTCGGCCGAAGCTCGACGGCCCGGGGCTGACGGCCGATAGGTCAAAAGGTGTTCGGCCGAATAGGACAAAAGGTCAAATGGGACATTTGGTCGAAGGTTATTTGGCCGAATGGTCGTTATGCCAAATGGTCATTTGGCCGAATAGTCGTCAGACTGAATGGTCATTTGGCCAAATGGTCATTAGGACGAATGGTCATCAGGCTGAATGGATATATTGAAGGCCGGATTCGACCATTCGTATTTGAGACCATTCAGCCTATCGTCCATTCGGCCTTACGAACATTCGGCCATACGAACATTTGATCTATCGTCCATTTGGCCTAACAGTCATTCGACCTATCGTCCATTCGGCCTGATGACCATTCGGCCTATCATGCGGATAAGTTTAAAAGATTTCTAATTGATCTAGCAACCATTCATAACGATCATACAGCCTTATGGCCATTCGGCCTAATGTCCATTCAGCCAAATTACCATTCGGCCTAATGACTATTCTGCCAAATGACCATTCGACATTCAACCTATTGACCATTCGGTCAAATACTTTCGACTTTGCGTCCTTTTGGCCTAACAGCCTTCGGCGGAATTACCGTCGGCCAAAAACCTATTCGGCCTAGTGCCCTGTTCGGCCTGATAACCCATTTGGCCTCACGTCCATCGTCCTCATGACCTTCGGCTGAATGACCCAGTCTCGCCGGCCCATTTGCCCGGATTTAATTGAAAAAAAGCCCGGATTTTGCCCGAATTTATTCACTTTATTTGGCAAATCAAACAAAAAAAGCAAATTGTTTTGTTATCTTTTTAAGCCTCCAAAACGAAAATTTTTGAGCTTATTTTATAGAAATAATCAGGAATGGATTTTGGAAGCCAATTTAAAATCTCTCGATGAGTTTTGATGATTTTTTTTATATTTTTTTCTTGATTTTGTTGAGTTATTTTTGGGTTTTGACCTTTTTTTACCGTATTCTGCCCGAAATTGTGGTCGTTAATTTTGAAATCAAATGCCTGGATTTTGTCAGGTTTTTGTATAAAATCGCCCGGATTTGTCCGGCCCAGATACGTGCAGAAAAAAAACTGGCAACCTTATGCTAACTTCTGCTTACTGAGACATTAATTAAATTTTTGTTACGAGTGCTTAATAACTGAACTTCAGCTTTTTTCAGAAAAAGGTTTTCCTTGATTTTTTCTTCAATTTTGAATAGAGTTTAAAAGACAGATTGTAGCTCAATGTTGTCTGACAGTTATATGTGAGTCATGTTACAAGATTTCCGAAACTATAAATTTTGTAAAAACTGCTTAAGTGTTTTAGCGGAAATGGTGCTTGGGATAGCTAGTGGTTTGAATTGGCATATACGATGTGTCGTATGTTTAATGTAATAAATAGCAATAAGTAGCAATAAAACTATTGAAAATCAATCATATTTATATCTGATCAATATCGGATTAAAATTTTGTGTTTTGTGTGTTGATTCAAGTGTTCTGACAATCATAACTTCATTTGAGTTTTATGTTTTATACTTGCTCACAACTCTTTGCTGTAAGGGCTCATTTCATTTTCTAAAATATGAATTTTTCAAAGTTCTGTATCATAATCAAACCTTTCACAGTTTTCTGTAGCATCCATTTGATTGATAGGAAACATACCTGTAAATAAAAAAAAAACAGAAAAATTGGATTAGTATAAACACAGTTTTCCATAAATCTTAAGATTTTTAATGTAACTCAACCCCTCAATCCCGACCCGACATCCAATCCGCTTTAAGCTTCTCGTGAAATGCGCAAGCACACCAAACACGGGCCTTCCGACTACTCCGAGAGACGATTAGTCAAGCTTCAGCGGAGGAGAAAAATACTGTGATAAATTTTAAATTAGTCAGCAGAAGAAATAAAACACCAAGAAAGAACACATCAACATGGATCATGGCGGTAGCGCTCGAAGAAAAACAACAGCAAAATTTGAAGCAAGTAAAAAAAATGAACAAACGAGGGAAATGAATAAACATGACTTTTGGCAGCGAGCATCCATCGGCTCAGGGAGGAGTAGAATGTATATATGCAAAAAGTTGAAGGAGACAACTGGCTGGTTGTAGAAATATAGAGGAAAAAAAATACACAACAAACGACGAAACAAACATTGTTCGACACTTGGGGGTTGGTGTCACTTGGATTTGCTGCCGAAGACATGTGAAGAGATCGAACAGATAAAGATACAGGCACTCTAAATAGGTGTCATCCTGGGGCGGGAGAATCGAGGGAGCTGGAATCGATCAAAAGTTTAGAAATGGCAAAACATATGTAGGTATGCAGGAAGATTTCGTTCAATTATTCATCGAGAGCAGCTCACAGTTGATGAACATTTGACGATGGGATTTTGGAAAACGAATTGAATAAAGGGTAGTTTGCCTTGCTCAACAACCTGGAGTTTCTCACCCGCTATCGAAATTCAGAAGCATGTTGTTATGAGTTTTTTGCGAAAAATATCTAAATTTGAACGAGGTTCTTTATTTAAATTTGCAAATACACTCATCTAGTAAGGAAGCCGAAGATTTTGGAATTTTGAGGAATGGTTTGCTTACGCCAATTGTGTTATCCTTCCTTCTGGGTTAGAGTCTTATGTTTTTCCAGCACATATCCGTGTCGGAAAAATCCGGGTTATTTTACTGAAAACCCTTTAAAAAATCCAGGCATTTGATTTCAAATCGCCGGCCAAAAACCAAGCAAATTTGGTCAAAGCCACAATTATTCACACAAACCAAAAAAAATAATATTGTTTCATTATAAATCAACAGCAGTTTTTAAATAATGATTATTCATGATTTTTCTATAACATAATTTGTTTTTTTGTTAATTCAAATAAAATGCATTAATCCAGGCGAAATCCGGGCTGTTATTGGATGAAATCCAGGAAATCCGGCCACCCGGGGTTTTGTCATAATTTGCATTTAATATCCGGGCAAACCCAGATAAAACCGTACAATCCGCAACCTTATTCTAAACCATGCGGTTTCATACGAACTTTCCCGGATATTCTTTTAGAATTTGAACAAGGTCCAGTCTAGACCGGCTGCTCCTAGGGAAATGTCTGAATTTTTCTCGTATTTATTTATTGATTTTTTCAAAATCGATGTTTGTTAAGTAAGTTGTCATAACCAAAATGAATATTTTCTTGAAGCTTTCAATGTTTTTCAAAATAGCTACTCATGTTATTTGTAAAAAAAAAAATCAAGTTTTTCCTCTAGATTTTTGATCACATACATCGGGGGCTTTTTTATCCGCATTTTGGATTGAAAATTTTAGAATCAAATTTCCATATTTTGACAGTTTTTAGATAACTATGCTCGAATTCGACCAGCCTTGATTATAACTAAAAAACTCGTAGAAAAACAAATATCTGAAATTGACATCCCAAATAGTAACAATTCAGAAAAAAACACTGTTAATGGTTAAAAATTTGAAGATAAAACATTTAAATATATCAAGTTGATTTTTTTATAAACTTTACTGTGGTTGAGAAATTAAATTTTTTGAAAATTGGGGTTTCCATCATCGATTGTCAAAATTTAAAAATAAAATTTCTCAATTCGATAACGAAAAATATATCTCTCAAACTAAAAATAAATTCAAATCAAGTACTTCGTATAAATCATAAGTAACAACAGTTATCTGCAGAACCCTCTTACATAAAGAATTCCAAAAATTTGAACAGTTTTTCAGAAAACTAACGACTTCGCATTGTGGTCCAGAATCTTAAGCATGTTTTCCTATTTCCTGCTCAAACACACATCTGCATGGTAAAGAAAACCGTTCAAAAAATGTGTTTTGAAGTTTATTATTTTGATTTCAAACTGAAATATTAATATAAAATTTTAAATACTTTAAAAAATCATGAAATCTCAATGAGGCCAAAAATCAATCAGCAATAAACATATAACTTTCTGGTTTTTTTTTCAAATCGTTTTCAATAATGAAATATTTCCGATTATCTGACTGTTCAACGAAATGTAATTATATTTTTTTCCAACTTTCTCATACTTTTAAATATTTCAATTGAGGCACATTGGCCATTTTCCATACATTTTTCGAAAACTTGTATTTCTCTTTCAAACGTTATAAATAAATCTTTTAAAATCTTAAAAATAATCAAATGAAGGTTGAATTTTGAAAAATCGTTAAACATCGTTTACTTAAAATCGACCATTTTGTCACTTATACCCGCTAGGCTCTAAGGGCCTATATTAAAGTTTTAATTTTTTCGGCAAATTGATTCTATGATATGATAATTTGGTGGAAGAATTACTGAGAAAACATATATCAAGCATATATTGAAACCTTGTTATGAAAACTATTTTTAAGGAGCTATTTTTACTAAAACTGCAAATGTATTTAAATGGCTTGTGCTTTTGATGTTGAGAAAAATATTGGTTTCATTCTCAAAACTGAGAATGCCCATCTCTTCAACATCAATTCAGACTGAAGAAATGTTCAGTACTTTTTAAATCGCCAGTGAAAGTAAAAAATCTCAAATTTTTTTCGATGGTTCCCTTACTATTGATTTGGTTAAATTCAAAGTATCGCTTTTTCAATCGTGAATTAAACACGTTTTTTAAAAGTGTTAAAATTGTTGCAACCCGAATTAATTGGTTATTTCATTTTTTATTATACATCATTTAATGAAGGTAAATTATTATTTATGTAGGGCATAGGGACTGTTTACGAAAGAAAGTGGGCACGGGTTACTGAATGTTATTTAGTAAGTATACTAGCTAAATTTGTGGAAAAAATGGGAAAAAATGTTGAAAAAGTTGGATTGAAGCTGGCAAAGGTGGAGATATTTTCCATGAATGGGTGCATTTCGAAGGGTGCAAATTTTTCAGTGTTTAAAATACTTTGAGTGTTGAAGAAATTTGTTTTCTTGAAGATCTACCGAAAACTGGAAGAAGAAAGAGACCAGGAAATTTGAATATAAAGTAAGTCTCCGCTCGCTTTCTAAATTCTGGAAAAGTGTGTTATTTCTGTGAGATTACCAAAAGAAAGCTAAAAGTCATCTCAATACAGCCAATAAAATTTAAGAAAAATGCTTAATCAAAACAATGTATTTTCAAAAATAATGTACATATTTTTTTCTTCTAAAATATGAAAAACCACAATGTTCAAACGAGTACTTTCTTAAAAAAAAAATTGGAAAAAATGTGTGGCTTCTGGAGGATGAAGAAACTTTTCCTGATTTCGAAAAGTGTTAGAAACGCATTGAGAAACATGGTACAGAAACCAAAACCATCAAAAACGCCTGTAAATTTAGTCAAAAAATGGCGCTTAATGTCACTTTTTGAGTAGTGCATACTAAAAAAAATCAATTTAAAAAAAAATCACAAACGCTCTGAAGGCAAGGCGTAAGGCTCTTAATTTTCATACATCTGTTGAAAGGTATACTTTTTTTTAAGATATTTGGAACTAAGTCTTTAAAATTTTTCAACAGTTGTTAAGACCATTCGAATCGGTACAGTAGATTTGTAAACAGGTAGTTGGTAAATTGATTTTTGATCAAGTAAAAATATTAAATCATAGTTAGAATTAAGTTCTAATTATAATTAGAAAATTATGGAAGAATGGGGACACTTGATCCCTTTTTCCTATTCTCATCATATCTTTTTGGAAAAAAAATTGCAGAATTTAAAGTTTATATTCTGCAAAAGATAGATCGATACATGAACCCGTTGATTAACTAGAAGCATTTACTTGAGATAAACCAATTGTGATATTTTGAAAGTTAAAGGATACATGATCCTTTATTGAGTGAGACTTGATCCTTTAATCGGGGTGCCCAGAACTGTGGCAAAAATCATGCGAAATCATTTCACAGTTTATAAGTGTCAGACAAAAAGAAATCTAAAAGTTTGACTACTTCCCTAAATTTATTGCATACTGAAAGGTGCAATGTTTGTATTTTTTGATAAGCACTATTCTAAGTTCTCTTTATCAGGAAATTATTGGATACTTATTAATCATTTGATAAATATCAATGATTTCGTGCTAAGCAGTGATCAACATCCATTCTGAAGAAAAATATATCTTTTTGAAATTTTGAACTCGAGGGATCAAGAGAACCTGTTAAATACATTTTAGAAACCTCTTCTTAAAAAAATTTAGAGTTTACCATTTCTTTTAAATTTGAAAAATGAATCAAGCATGGAAAACATTTATGATTTCCATTTAATATAAAAGTTCCTTGATCTGTGACTTAAAATTTCACTTAAAAATATTACCACACGTTTTTGATCATGATCTCTAAATTAACAACTATTTTGGCTGTATTTATTCTTCAGTTGCAAATAATGTTCCAAATAACGTTTGATAACAAAACTCGTCGTTAACTGCACAATTTCAAGTTCTTCAGGTGACGCCGTTTTTTACAACTTCCTAAAAATCAACAATTAAAAAAAAAAGTGTTAAAAATACATTTAAAATTATCGATACGCAAATTTTCATGAAAATATTTTCAATGGGTTATTTTCTCCATCGTTTTTTCATGATGCAATTTAAGTCGGGACATGCATTATCAAGCGTTCTACACATAATGTTTTTTCTTCCTTTTCAAACCCTACAAGTTTCATGGTTTATTTTATAGCGTTAAATCAAATATAAAAGTTAAATTTACATGATGCTGTTTGATAAAATTTTTAAAAATTATTCATTTGAAACGTAAACAGTCACCAAATTTTATACCCTGACATGTAGTTTGGAATCACTTCAAAAAGTGTTGTGACATGTCTAAAAGTTTGATATAGGGGAGATAAGGGCATAACGAGCACCCGGAGAAAACTGGCCACACTTCCTTTAACAAGGAAAGGTTTTGTAGTTCCTATAATATTTATTTTTAGCAAAAATATGAATCTCCTTATCATTTGTATAGAAATATTAAAAAAAAAAACTGACTTTAATCAATTTTAAAACGCATTTAAACTTTAACTTCTGTCATAGAATCTAGCAGCAAATTCAACTCGATGAAGTCAACTGAATTATTGAGCTACAGCTTGACTAGTTCATATCTGACGATTTAACCTAGGGGTAAGGTGTCGGAGAGGTCATCAGAAGACTCGAGTTCGATTTCTGATCGAGGCGATTTTTTTCGTTTACCATGCATGATCGATTTTTTGACTATTGCATGATACGGCTAGTAGCATCATCTGCCAAACAAAGCCCCAGAAACATAAGGTATAAGTATGTGTAAATTGTTTGTATTTCACCAAGAATAGAACTCGAATCCTTTGATTGTCTCTCCAACACGTCACCAATAGGCCAAATCGTCAGATGTAACTAGTCAAGCTGTAGCTCTGTAATTCAGTTGACTTCGTCGAGTTGAATTAGCTGCTAGATTTTACGGCAGAAAACGCTCATCTGGCCCGGATTAATGGTGCTTTTACTGCCCCAGGGAGGGAATGCGTTTTCACTTTATCTGTTTTTATCTTCTTTTTCCCGTTTCAACCAGTTAAGAAATAGACTTTTCTATTGTTTGAACACAAAACAATGTTGTAACTCACATATGATAGCTGTTTTCTGTTGTTAATTAAGCACCCTTCATAAGGTGGCCATTATGCCCTTATTTCCCCTACGGGGAAAATTCATATGATATGATTTTGGTAAACAATTAAAGAAAGTCGATTCATACTGCTTACACATTTTAACAATAAGGCCGGAACAAATATTTTATGGAAATTTCGGAAAAATTATCAAATAGCCGGAAGATTGCAAGACCAAAAGTAAATTGTGGTAGCTGGGAGTTTTATCATCTTTTTTGATTTTTTGATAAAAAATTAATGATTTATAGTTTTATTTTGCAATGATTTAGTATGCAATTTTGTTTCATACAAGTTTTCGTACAATTTATTAGTTTTTTGCCTTATTTATTACCTTATAGTACCTTATTTATGTTTTGGTAACAAAATTCAGTTATGTAAATTTTCATCCCTGAATAATGCGTTCTACATTTTCAAATTCCATATACAAATTCTGTAGGGGAGAAGCGGGCTATATGCGCCTATTAAGCAGAACTCTGATTTCGAATATCGAATATCTATGTATACAAAAACTATATACACGTGTGCAGGCATCTGTTTTCTAAACATTGGAGTAATTTTTATGTTAAAATTTTCTTCTGTTTCCAAGAAAACGATTTTATTGTAAGTGTTGTCTAAAATGCCGAACCTCAAATCGTGCGGGCTGAATGCGCCTATTTATGTTTTGAACATAATTTCTGTTTTTAGGCAATATTTCCGTATGATTTCATTGAAACTGCTAGAATGTAATAATTTCCGTACGACAAAGCTGAAGTTTTATAAAAATCTTTGTATATTATAATTTTATGGAATAAAACAAAAGTTAGGGTTGCCATACTATGAAGGCAGTTCATCCATGAGAAAAACTTTATCAAATCTGTTTTTAGATCTTCAGTTTCCTCTTAAGATAATATTCAGAGCTTAGATTTGAAGGTTCAATGATAAAAATCATTTATTTATTGTATTTAACCTGTTATTTAAGGATGGAGGCATTTTACAAACATGATGGGGCATACAAAAACACTCTATTATTCCACTATATAATCATTATTAAACCTCAACAAAAGCTGAAATATGTTTTATTTCTTAAGTTCATTTGAGTAAGAAACTAAAACCATCCTTGTTTTTGTTTTAAGCTTCTTTACGTATAATTTTTAAAAGTTGAAATATTCCATCAAAATGTATCAAAACCTTGTATGATTTTTTAAATTTTTTTGAGTTTATAAATTCATAAAATTCTTTCTTGCCTTATGTTCTAAGCGTTTTACCCTCAAAATGCATTGTTCAGATAAGCTGTCTAATCAGCCATTTTCTCAAACAGCCGTAGGGTCATTTAACCCGATAGGCCCATTTAGGAAACCTTTCCCCTACTTTTGTACTCTGCTTGGACATTCTGTTGATTCTGAATACTTGTTTATGAAATTTAAGTATTTATTATTCTGAATTCTATGCTGAAATGGAATTTGTAATGTTGTTTTCAAAAAAAAAAGTTTATTTTAAACAAGTATCCAGAGTTTCGAAATTCTGGTATCAGAAGATATCAGAATAATGATTGATAGATTGATCGTTAGAATATACAAAACTTAAGTTATACTACTACGGGTTAGTTCAAAAGTTATTTCAGCTTAAATTATTCGAAAAAAACATCGCCGATATTAATTCAAACAAAACGAAGAGCCTTCCCTAATATACATGTAGAAGTCAACTTTCTTCAGACAGGTGACAGGCGTTGTCTCGTGATGTGTCACCAGTTTTTCTTGGTCGGTATCAAACGAAAAAGTTCTCCATTGCTCCTGCCATCCAGTGATGGGAAGATATCTGTATGAATATGTAGCTACATTGAACGTGGCTGGCTGCAAAAGTTCAATCAATTTCAGTCGTTCAGTCGATCAGTTTCGAGAGAATAGTATAGAAAAAGGAAAAAAAAACTAAATTTTCCAGACAGTATCAACCGGAAAAGTTTATCCAGGATGGTTATTTTTTTTTGTTTGAGTTTCGTTCCCAGGGCTCTGTCGGTCGATCGGTCTTCTGGTCATTGATACTTCCGAAAGCGGGAAAACCAAGAGGAAGAAGGAAAAATAAACTGCTGGACGACGACTATCCTAACACAATGCCATTTGTGATGTCCAACGGGGACACTCTTTCATTGTT
The DNA here is from genome assembly GCF_029784155.1 of Uranotaenia lowii. Taxonomy (NCBI): domain Eukaryota; kingdom Metazoa; phylum Arthropoda; class Insecta; order Diptera; family Culicidae; genus Uranotaenia; species Uranotaenia lowii. The sequence goes on along the minus strand of NC_073692.1, from coordinate 173,449,028 downwards.
GGTTGTTATGTTAGAAAAATTGCAATCTCATTCAGAAGATTCATTGAAATTCATGAATTTTGAACAAGCTCGCAGTAAATTGATTGAAAATCCAGATCTGAGTTTGTGTTAAAACTTATCTTCAATCCTTATAATTTCAAATCCTACTTTATATTATTTCTGTCTCAAATTTCGTCTTACAACATTTTTTCTGAAATTGTAGAAAACAGTCAAGAAAAAGGACGCCAACGGAATTTTTCCTCAGAAAGACCTCGAGTGAACCTTGTTTTGTGCCCCACGCACTCACACAAACAAGAAATTGCGAAAAATGAAAAACCGTCCCCCGGAGCAGGAAAGAAAGAAATAAAGAACGAACGAACGAACCAACCGTGTTTCATGGACCGGATGCGGAAGGTGCTGCGAGAAAATTGAGGAAGCTGGATGCTGTTTGTGAGACGACGAAGACGACGTGATAGCGTCTTTGTCGAGGACGATTTTTGGTTTTTCCAGGGAGGGTGAATTTTGGTATTTTTTTTATTTGGGGAAATGGCAATGACCGACCTACTGGCTGGATGGCTGGCTCAATGGATGATTCTGCTCCGTAAGGATTTGTCGTAAGGACATTGTTGTCTCATCTCACTTTGGGTGGGTTAGCTGGAGCAGACTTCTTTTTTTCGGGCGGATGTGTTGAATCACACAATTTACGTAATCGAGGATCTGTGTTTTTCGGCGTGGGTAGAAAATTACGGAGACGACGATACGGGAGCAGAGATATTTTTGATTCAACATGTTCAATCGTTGTAATGAAAGTGCCCCCGGGAAGGAAGTCCGAATTAGCAGTCATTGTGTCAGTATTACAGCCAGTAGCTTGGAACTGACGTGATTTGTCTTTGTTCAAAATATTGAGAGCGAAAGAAATGATACATTTGCTCGTCCAATTCCTTCGCATTCCATCTCTTCAAATCCAATGTTGAATTTCTAAACAATCCTTCGACTAGAAAAATATTCTTTTAAGTTATTTTTTCATTATAAACAAAACTATTTTTTATCTTATGTGACAAAAAGGATTTCTTTGAACTAGTATTTTTTTTGTAAAAATCCTTTACTTTTTAAGTTTATTAACACATTCGATGATTTTATCGCCCAACTGGTTAGTCTTGAAACCTAGCCGAAACATCTTTCGAATTTATTCGCATTTTTGGTTTTTTTTTTTTCTATTGCTTGAAAATATTGTTTTTAACGAAGCATTTAACTATTTTATTAGTTTAACTAGCTAACCCGGTGTGGTATGCTACACCCTCTAAAAATAAATTTGTAAAAAAATCCATCAGTTTTTGTAGGCATTATATGAAATCAAATTTCAACCTAATTATGTATCAACCCTTTTAAAATGAGAGTTACAGCTAAAGTTTCGAATTACAATGCACAGATAATTAAATCTGTCTTTCTGAAACTTCATCGTTAATTATGTTTTTCAAGATCTGAAATTTGAGTTCTTTAATGATGCCCAAATGTATGTTTTACTCGTGTGTTTCCCCTCTCTCGGTTTCAATTCCAACTTTTTTCTTTCTATGCGGGAAATGTTTCTTGTATCTGTAATCTAGTATAAGAGTGTTATAAAACATACTTGGATTTAGAAGTATTCTGGATTTTTAAAACCTGGTTTGTTGGGAACGCGCAAATGATAACAAGCTTTAAAATCGAATGAAGCATTTTTAATGGCTATTCAACAAGGACACGAACGAATTACTGATGAACACTTGAAGAACTGTTTTGTCTATTTATCGATATCAGTTCTTTTAATGCATAAATCTTTTTTTTTTTCAAAGAGAAGAGCATTAACTGGTCAATACCATCATTTTAATGTCGATAAATGCCACTGAAAATTTTTTTTTCATTGAGTGCTGGAGCATGTTTGTAATGCATTGAGGTTAAAACAAGTTCATTGATTTCAGAAACTGTAGATTTTAGTACAATTTCCAAAAATACCTTTTTTTTTAAATTAAAATAAATTAAAATTATTTTGATATTTCTGCATATCTGATATTTTATATCCCATTCAAACTTTGAAATAATTAACTACCAAGTCGGTTACTGTAATTTTACCATAAGGAAGGTTGCCAGATTTTTTTTCCGCACGTATTCAGGCCAGACAATCTCGCATATAATCTCAAAAATGTTGAACAAAAATCCGCACAAATTTGGTCAAAACTCAACAATGACTCAACAAAAAATTAAAAAATAAATACATGCAACAAAAAAAAATCATAAGAACTCATCAGCAGATTTTAAATAGTATTTTAAGCATCAAAAAACCTTTTCTGATTATTTATAAGAAACTTACTCAAAAATTTTTGTTTTCAATGCATAAATAATAAAAAAAAAACTTTGCAACACAATTTATTTTTAAGATTGATAAGAAAATAAAATTGAGGGAAAATTTGTGTTTTTTTTTCAATAAATTACAGACAACCGGGCCGGACCGGACTTTTCCTAAATTTAATTAAAAACTAGCTGACCCGCACCTTGTTAAAGTTAATCTAAATTTTTAAAAAAATATTTTCATTTCATATTTTTTTCTATTTTTTTATCTTGAACATCATTATTATTCAAAAACATCCTACTTGAAATGAAAGCTGCTAGGTACCTACTTGATTTTGGAATGCCGCAAGAACTCGAAGAATTTTCAAATTCGGAGTTAATATTTGAAATCCTAAATTTGATATTGACCTATGAATGTCAAGTCAAAGTTTCTTAAAAAAAAAGATTTATTAATCTTCAAAATTCCCAGTGAGGATTTTTTTCTTCAAATATTCATTTCGAACACGACTCTATTCCTTTTGAAATGAACTTCTTCTTGAGCAGGATTCCAGTTTTGGCCCGTCAAAATTTTAAATTAATTTTAATTTCAATTATTGTTCAATTTCTGCAAATTAAAATCGATAATGAGATTAATTTTTGGCCAACAATTAGGTTTCAATTATTCGTATTCCAAATGCGTTTACCAATTTTAAAAAAATGAATATATTGTAAGACGTGCCCCATCATTCCACTTCAAGGGATTGTTGTGAATAAAAAAAAAGTTTATTGTTTCTCATTTTCACAATCACAACCAAAAACAATAAAATTTTGCCATCCCCGTTGTATCTTTGTTCAACTTATATTTTTATTTTCAAAGTCCTCTGAAATCTGCTGAAACATTTGCCTTACTTCTGAAAATTTTAAATTATTAAAAAAAATTCAAAAAATATTTTTAATATTGACATAATTTAAAATGAATGAGAACCTTCTTACATAATTGATTAAAAGTGCAACTAATTCTGCAATTCTGCATTACTCGAGCCCACTAAAAATGGGAAAAGTTTTCAATACATTTACAGTTCACCAATACATTCTTCAAAAGTGAGTGAATAATAAAATGAACAAATTAATCATCTCTTAACATCAAATAAGGCAAGAAGTGAACCAACATAGATGAAAAATACTTGGGAATTCTCTTCTAGCTTAAATGATGCATTTTTTTTTATTTATTATTATTATCAAATCGGAAAGATGGTACAAAACAAAAAATCACTAATCATATTAAAAATTGTGGCATTTACAATAAATCAGGTATGAGCAACACGCGGCCTTTTTGTGCGGCCCGCGAAGCTTGTTTCAAATTTGGATTGTATGAAAATTAATATCAATTGATCAAATCTGCACTTATCTGCATTTGCCCACAGTCATTCAGATTGTTAACTTTTTTTGACATTTTAAGTTTTCATTATGTTCTATTAGAAGCATAAATGGAATGTTGTTTATTGGCATAACGTAATATTGGAGTATTTTTTAACTCAGGATACATTTTTCTTCATTATTTAACTCTTAACACTTTGGAAGGCAAAATCAATTAAAGTGAGTCGGAAGAACCGCTAAAAATCGGAAGCTACTCATTATTAAAGGAATTTCGAAGTCCGTTTGTGAAGTCGTTATTTCCGTTTTAAGCTAAAATAAAGTTGTATGTAAAAAAACATGCTCAGCTGATTTTTTTTTCAAATAATTCTATCCAATGCGGCAAAAAGGCTGTTAGCTTTCAAATACTGGCAAAAAAATTAAACCAAAACCTTGTGAAATATTATTGATTTCTGAATATTGACAGAAATTTAGAAAGTGCCCGGGTGAATCATTTTAGATTTTTTCTTATCAACATGAATCAGCAGGCATCAAAGTTACCAACAAAAATTATTGGTCTTGGTAAAACAAAAGATAGCTCAAATAATGTGTTTCGACCCAAATGGTCTTTGACGATTAACTGTTATGCTTTTTCAGAAAGTTGACTGAAATTTTATAACAAACGGATGATAAATAGAGCCATAGGTTTTAACAAGAATGTTGTAAGAACAAATCTTTGCCAAAAAGTATTATTAAAAAATTGAGAAATTTCAAATTTAAATTGGCCCGTTGGTTTGAAAGGTTGCTCACCTCTACAATAAATCATCTCATCATGTTAAAACTATCATGTGTATAAATTTACAACGAATCTCATTTAGAAATTGTACATCTGTTGTCTTATTTTTTTAAATTTTGTACGGGAGCCTTTCTTCACAAATACCATAAATGTCTGATACTACTTTTTTTTATCTTGTAGCATACAAACTAGAATGTGTGCCAAATAAGATGGAAATTGATTGAGTTCTGTAGTTTTTTTTTCATTAAACTTATATGGGAACCGCCCCCTCCCTTTTAAGTACTGATCTTTTAGTACAATAAATCATGTTAGTTTTGTCAAATTTTATTTAAATTCTGTATGAGAGATCCCCATCCCCTCCCTCCCTTGAGTCGAAGGGGTTTGTAAATATTCTAGAAACCATCTTCGGCCTCAAAACCTCTTTGGAGAAAACTGTACAAGACGCACCAGCGGGGTTAGATGACCCATGCCGTTATTTAAAAAAAAATACGACATCTTATGGCTATGCATGTTTTTCTTCATTTCTGTTGCGACAAACAAGCTTCTTTATCATTTCTTGGGTGAAAATTAAAAAAAAACGACTTGAAACTTGAAATTTTTCATGATAACACTGCACAAACTGAAAAAATTCAGCTTTTCTTTTTTCCAATCGTATGCCCCTTTGGATGACTATAAAAAAAATTTAAATTACTTTTAATTTTCACAAATTTTAACTAAAAACAATGATTAAAATTGGGGCAGAATGCGCGCCAGTCCACGTGTTTTACGCTCGTATTTAGAATGCTGTTAAATTTTGAGAATAATCGAACATCAAAGCGAAATGTCAATTTTTATATTTGCTGACTTCCAAATTACGATAGGAATGCATAATTATATCAAATTTAGTGCTTTTTCAAATTTAAAAGGTGCACCAAGATTTGATTCGAAAAAATCATCTGCTACCATATTTGCCGCGAAATTAACCAAGAAATTTTATTTCTTTGCCTACTTAAAGGCGTTTTACCTATACGGATATCAAAAAGTGTATTTCAAAAAACGAAATTTTTGATACGTTTTGCAATAACAGATAAGTTTTTGCCAAAGCATGCTTAGTTTACAAAAATGCGATGGAAATTGTACTATTCCAGGTCACCGTTCCGGTATGTTGAGTTCTGTCCACTAGTTTCGTCGTTCTACCCCACGGTGTGCTCTCTAGCTGGTTGAGTTTTTAGCAAAAACAACATCAAAATTGAGTTTTATCATTAGTTTTCTTTCTAGTAAGGCGTAAAATAAATGCCAGAATCGTCGTGAACGCTCAATTCATTTCTTACATTACTTTAAGTGCAGTAAATAGCGTTAATGCTTAACTGGTGCGTTCTGTACAGTTTACCCCTAGATTCCAAATTTCACGATGAAAGGTTCAGAAGTTTCTAAGTCAATCTGGCAAATTTCTTGAAAATTCAAGAATAAATTTATAACTTTTCAATGTGGCTTTTAAGAATAATTTTGATTAAGTAAATATGTTCAATGTATGTATATTTATGAAAAATGAAAAAAAAAATTTGCGCCGTGTTGGCTGAAAATGTTGGCCCATAATGGCCAAAAGTGTGTTTCTAGTTATACGACCAGTTAGGCTAAAGCCAGCTAACGTCAATATTTTAGATCAATTTGCTTTGTTTGCAATTCAATTTACTTAAAAAAAAGTGCAGTGAACGAACAAATAACTGTTATAAATAATCCAGGATTTCTTGACTTTCCAATTATTAATAACGAATATGTATGAGAAAAAATCTTATTTTTTTTATAATGCAGTAACAGACTTTTAATACAACTAACATTTCGGTTTTTAAAGGGTGTTTATATAAAAAGTGGTTAACTTAAATTCGCCGTATTTTTTTTTTCAAATCATTCATATACAAAACCTGACCACCCCTCATTTTGTAGGTGCGTATGTGTAAAGAATGATGCTTATACACTACTGGAAATTAGTATAAAGACAACATAGTTTTTACTGCTAATACGTTTACAGTGTAAACAACTGCAACCGAATGTTAGTCAATGTAAATGTAGAGGTGAGTAGAATATTATCTGTGTGTCAGAATGGGTTTGAATGCATGTGTGCGTGTCAGAGTTTGTATATTTCCGTTTTACGCCTGGAAATAAGTATAAAGACAGCTGTTTGTTTTTGTTCAATTTCGCTCGCGGAGGATATTTCTTTCGCTGAAATTGAAAAGTTTTGCTCAATCCGAAGTGAATTGATGGTGACGAAGAAAGAAAACATCATTGGTGGAGATTTTCACAAATTATTTGATATTTACAGGAAAAATGCCAAAAAGTGCCCTATGAGCGATTATGAGAAGGGAAGAGTAGATACTCTTCGAAAACAAGGGCTAATCTTGCGTGAAATTGGCATCAGGAATGGTAGTAGTAATGATGTGGCCCATAATAAAATTTTATGGGCGAAAACATGGTTTTCCAGCAAGACAATGCTGCCTGCCATGCGTCCAGAGCTACGAAAGTGTTCTTGGAACTTCATAACATCCCTCTTTTGGAGTGACCAGTCTGCAGCCCGGATCTAAATTCGATCGAAAACGTTTGGGGGCTTCTCTCTCGTAACATTTTTAAGCATGGCCGAAGTTATAAAACGGCTGGACAAATTAAAATGCAGATTCGGGACGAATGGTCTCATCTGGATCCGAACGTTTTGTAGAGCTTCATAACTTCTATGCCACGACGAATTCAAGAAGTTATTGCCAAGAAAGGCGATGCTACACATTTCTAAAGTCCTTTATTTTTAAAAATAAGATAAAAAAGCGGGTTTTTTTTCTAATAATATAGTCTTTGTCGTTATACTTATTTCCAACCCGAAAATCCATTTTTAGAGCATATTTATTTTAAGATGCATGAATCTTGAGAAACAACTGTATTTCAAGAAATGACGTTCTTCTATGAATCTACCGTGGACAAGAGTTGAATTGAATAATCACAGGAAAGAACAGAATTTCCTATATACAGCTTGTCTTTATACTTATTTCCAGCAGTGTATTTGCATCTTGACATTAGGTATTTAGTTATCAAATGGCTTTCTGTACCTGAGGCTTGTAAAGAGACATTTTTGTTGCAGCCGGAAACGTCAACCAGGAAATTTACGTAAAAGAGTGTCTTCGAAAGCGTTTTCTGCATTTCCTGAAGAAACTTGACTTGTCTGTGCTGTTTTGGGCAGATTTGGCGTCCTGCCATTTTGAAAAAAGGCCCTGGAGTGGTATGCCGCCAACAACATTCAGGTTATACCTTAGAATAAGAACCCTCCCAACAAAATTACACAAAACTTCGTCCTATCGAAAAATATTGGGCTATAGTAAAGCAGAGCTTTAAGGAGGCCCAAAAACAGTTGGCAACGCGAAGCATTTCAATCCAAACTGGCGTTTTGCGGCGAAAGAGAGTGTATTAGGTGACTATACAAAGGAATGCGTCAAACGAAAGGCTCGTCAATTAGGACTAGGTCGACCGGAATCTTAACTGAGTATTTTTCCCAGCATTTATACATATTGAACTTCAAAAAGAAAGATACTTTTTAATAAAAAAAATATTTAGTTTGACCACTTTTTGATCCGAACACCCGTTACGAGAGAAACGTTGACATTACTTTATAACCTCCTGAAGAGGCAAATCTGGCAACACTTCTATCTGTTATTTTCTCCGACGATAACGATGATCGGTCGTTAAAAAACTGCATCCGTACATATACCAGCAGGAAAAGCGACTGTCAATGACGAAGCTGCCTGGTTCTGGTCTGGAGTAAGTCCGCAAAAATTTCGGAACAGAAGCTATAAAGCGAATGCTCCAAGAGATGAGGTAAAAGGGGGGATGAATGTTTTGGGAACGCCGCCATCGCGGGGAAAAACACAAGGACGAGGACGCCACAAGCAGCAGTCAACAAACGACGACGACGACGACGGCGAATTCACGATGTTGTTGCTGTAGCTCGGCGTCTTCCTTCCTTACATACCGGTACATATTTTGGTATGTATGTTCACGTAGTCGTCGCGAGTATTCCTCCTCTTCTATAACACGTCGTAGGACGTCCCGAGCCAAAGTGGAGAGGTATTGAGTAATCTTTTATGACTGTGCGCGCCCGAAAGCCAGGACGTTGAACTCGCCGCGCCACCGGGAGAAGTTTGCTTGCCGGCGTCGTCGCGCGTCACAAAATGCATTGGCCCAGGCTTCGGAAGCTTTTCTTAGCACTTTTTTCAAAAGTATTTTTCGATGGACTGGGGAGTGGAACTTTTTGGGGAGGACGCCGGGTGCAGAAACGATGCAGCAAAGATGTTCCGATGTCTTGTAACATGTATTTTTTATTATTACATCGTTGTATCTCGTCGAAAACAACAACAAAACGGAAGTCGTCCCCGAGTTCGAGTAAGGTGGTGTTTTTGAGAGAAGGAAGGAATGGGGGAATCGTGTCGTCAGAGAAATTTTTCAGCTACTCTTCAAAGGAAGAAAGGATTTCGGAAGGTATGTTCTCCATCAGCATGGAGCAATATGATGCAACTTTAGCACCCCACATTATTGTGTGGAAATAACGTTCCAAGGACGTTTCATTGACAAAGATATGCGACGTTTTTGGGGAGAAACACACAAAAAACCTTCAGAAGCGGGGGGGATTGAATCTTGATAATTGTTTTTTGTTGTTTCGTTTAATCGTACTTCAGGGAACAGGTGCAATTATTCATTGTTCTATTCCGTTTAATGTTTTTCAATCGATTTTTCCTTTTGTTTGAGACTAGAGACACTGTTAATTTTTTAAAACTTACAGCTATTGGAAAATGTTAAAAGTTTTGTATTTACTGGTAGTTCTTCAAAATGGCTGTAACAAGCTAATTGTATCAATTCTGAATTTCCAATTTACGGTTCTAAAAACTCAATTCTCAAATTTTGAACTTTAAATGTTCAATTTTAAATTCACAAATGTCCCCAAATCTATGCGCATATTTTTTTTAATCTCAATTCTTGATTCTATGTTTTAACCCTCTTATGCATACAGTGCTGTTAACAAACAACACTAACTAAAATCCAAACATCTGGGAAATGCGTTCTAAAAAATGGAATAGAAAAAAACAAAGTTTTAGAAACTAAATGAGACTTACCTATGGTAATTTTGTAACTGAGTTTTCTGTTATGTTAGAGAAATGAGAGAAGATGTACTAAAAATTTGAAAAATAAACATATTTGATTGTTTTTTTTTTAATTGCTCGTTTCTACAGATTAAGGAATTTTATCAGAACAATTATTCTTAATTAATAAGAACGTTCATATTCCCATATCTTTTAAATTTTTTTAACAAATTTGAAAATCTTTTTCAAAATATTTTAACCTATAAGACACAAAAAAACGGCCTTAAAAGGCTTCTCAAACCCGTTGAGTGATGTTTTTCGTATAAAAATATAAAATTTTCAAGAAATAATTCATATTTTTTGATTTTCTTTTCGCATACTAAATTGATAAATCTATATAAATACTCACATTTATCTATTCTGATGAACCTTTCCAAACCAATATTCCAATTCTCAATTCAACAATCAAAACCCTTAGTTTTCAATTCTCAATTCTCAATTCTCAATTCTAAATTCTCAATTCTCAATTCTCAATTCTCAATACTCGATTCTCAATTCTCAATTCCCAATTCTCAATTTTCAATTCTCTATTCTCAATTCTCAATTCTCAGTTCTCAATTCTCGATTCTCAATTCTCAATTTTCAATTCTCAATTCTCAATTCTCAATTCTCAATTTCCAATTCCCAATTCTCAGTTCCCAATTCTCAATTCTCAATTCTCAAAACACGATTCTCAATTCTCAGTACTCAATTCTCAATTCTCAATTCTCAATTCTCAATTCTTAATTTTCAATTCTCAATTCTCAATTCTAAATTTCCAATTTTCAATAATCAATTCTCATTTCTCAATTCTCAATACAGACCCCGTTCGTTTTTGGCAACATGCCCGAACATTTTGTGTTGCCAAAATCGAATGTTGCCAAAATCGAACGGTTTTTTATCTGATTTTTTTTTCTCTTATTTATACAAAATAACTATTTTTATTATCATTAACATTATTTTAGGTCATTTCCGACCAATTTTAGAAAATTTATAGTTTTTTTTCTCATGTTTTTGATGCATTTTGCACTATTTTTGTTTTGTTTATTATCTTTGTTTTTTGGCATTTTTGCTGTTTTTGTCATTCTTCATCATTTTCAAGTTGATTTTGTCGTTTTTAGGCTTTTGTTTGTATTTGTTATTGATTTTTTAAAATTTTTCATCTTTTTGTAATTTTTGAGTACTTTATAAATTTTTTAAAAAACTTTTGTTTTTGTTGTTGTATTCTATCACCATTTCTGAACGTAAAAACGTATTTTTGGTGTTTGTCTAAATTATATTGGTCCTGTTATAGAGAAAACTAAAAAGTAATGTCGCTTCTAAAAACCGTTCGATTTTAGCACATGTGCCAAAATCGGATGTTGCTAAAATCGAATGTTGCCAAAATCGAAAGTTGCCAAAATCGAACGGGGTCTGTACTCGATTCTCAAATCTCAATTCTCAATTCTCAAATTTCAATTCTCTATTCTGTAATCTCAATCCTCAATTCTCAATTCTAAATTCCCAATTCTCAATTCCCAATTCTAAATTCTCAATTCTCAATTCTCAATTCTCAATTCTCAATCTTCAATTCTCAATCTTCAATTCTCAATCATCAATTCACAATCCTCAATTCATTATAACTTATTCTCAATTCTCAATTCTCTAACTTTAATTCTTAATTCTCAGTTTAAAATTTTAAATTTTCAATTTTCAATTTTCAATTTTCAATTTTCAATTTTCAATTTTCAATTTTCAATTTTCAATTTTCAATTTTCAATTTTCAATTTTCAATTTTCAATTTTCAATTTTCAATTTTCAATTTTCAATTTTCAATTTTCAATTTTCAATTTTCAATTTTCAATTTTCAATTTTCAATTTTCAACTTTCAATTTTCAATTTTCAATTTTCAATTTTCAATTTTCAATTTTCAATTTTCAATTTTCAATTTTCAATTTTCAATTTTCAATTTTCAATTTTCAATTTTCAATTTTCAATTTTCAATTTTCAATTTTCAATTTTCAATTTTCAATTTTCAATTTTCAATTTTCAATTTTCAATTTTCAATTTTCAATTTTCAATTTTCAATTTTCAATTTTCAATTTTCAATTTTCAATTTTCAATTTTCAATTTTCAATTTTCAATTTTCAATTTTCAATTTTCAATTTTCAATTTTCAATTTTCAATTTTCAATTTTCAATTTTCAATTTTCAATTTTCAATTTTCAATTTTCAATTTTCAATTTTCAATTTTCAATTTTCAATTTTCAATTTTCAATTTTCAATTTTCAATTTTCAATTTTCAATTTTCAATTTTCAATTTTCAATTTTCAATTTTCAATTTTCAATTTTCAATTTTCAATTTTCAATTTTCAATTTTCAATTTTCAATTTTCAATTTTCAATTTTCAATTCTCAATTCTCAATTCTCAATTCTCAATTCTCAATTCTCAATTCTCAATTCTCAATTCTCAATTCTCAATTCTCAATTCTCAATTCTCAATTCTCAATTCTCAATTTTCAATTCTCAATTCTCAATTCTCAATTCTCAATTCTCAATTCTCATTTCTCAATTCTCAATTCTCAATTCTCAATTCTCAATTCTCAATTCTCAATTCTCAATTCTCAATTCTCAATGCTCAATTCTCAATTCTCAATTCACAATTCTCAATTCTCAATTCATATTTCTCAATTCTCAATTATCAATTCTCAAATCTCAATTCTCAAAACTCAATTCACAAATCTTTATCCTCAATTCTCAATTCTCAATTCTCAGTTCTCAATTCTCAATTCTCAATTCTCGATTCTCAATTCTCCATTCTCAATTCTCAATTCTCAATTCTCAATTCACAATTCTCAATTCTCAATTCTCTACTCTCAATTCTCAATTTTCAAATTTCAATTTTCAATTTTCAATTAGTTTGTTTTGTTTGTTTTGTTTGTTTTGTTTGTTTTGTTTGTTTTGTTTGTTTTGTTTGTTTTGTTTGTTTTGTTTGTTTTGTTTGTTTTGTTTGTTTTGTTTGTTTTGTTTGTTTTGTTTGTTTTGTTTGTTTTGTTTGTTTTGTTTGTTTTGTTTGTTTTGTTTGTTTTGTTTGTTTTGTTTGTTTTGTTTGTTTTGTTTGTTTTGTTTGTTTTGTTTGTTTTGTTTGTTTTGTTTGTTTTGTTTGTTTTGTTTGTTTTGTTTGTTTTGTTTGTTTTGTTTGTTTTGTTTGTTTTGTTTGTTTTGTTTGTTTTGTTTGTTTTGTTTGTTTTGTTTGTTTTGTTTGTTTTGTTTGTTTTGTTTGTTTTGTTTGTTTTGTTTGTTTTGTTTGTTTTGTTTGTTTTGTTTGTTTTGTTTGTTTTGTTTGTTTTGTTTGTTTTGTTTGTTTTGTTTGTTTTGTTTGTTTTGTTTGTTTTGTTTGTTTTGTTTGTTTTGTTTGTTTTGTTTGTTTTGTTTGTTTTGTTTGTTTTGTTTGTTTTGTTTGTTTTGTTTGTTTTGTTTGTTTTGTTTGTTTTGTTTGTTTTGTTTGTTTTGTTTGTTTTGTTTGTTTTGTTTGTTTTGTTTGTTTTGTTTGTTTTGTTTGTTTTGTTTGTTTTGTTTGTTTTGTTTGTTTTGTTTGTTTTGTTTGTTTTGTTTGTTTTGTTTGTTTTGTTTGTTTTGTTTGTTTTGTTTGTTTTGTTTGTTTTGTTTGTTTTGTTTGTTTTGTTTGTTTTGTTTGTTTTGTTTGTTTTGTTTGTTTTGTTTGTTTTGTTTGTTTTGTTTGTTTTGTTTGTTTTGTTTGTTTTGTTTGTTTTGTTTGTTTTGTTTGTTTTGTTTGTTTTGTTTGTTTTGTTTGTTTTGTTTGTTTTGTTTGTTTTGTTTGTTTTGTTTGTTTTGTTTGTTTTGTTTGTTTTGTTTGTTTTGTTTGTTTTGTTTGTTTTGTTTGTTTTGTTTGTTTTGTTTGTTTTGTTTGTTTTGTTTGTTTTGTTTGTTTTGTTTGTTTTGTTTGTTTTGTTTGTTTTGTTTGTTTTGTTTGTTTTGTTTGTTTTGTTTGTTTTGTTTGTTTTGTTTGTTTTGTTTGTTTTGTTTGTTTTGTTTGTTTTGTTTGTTTTGTTTGTTTTGTTTGTTTTGTTTGTTTTGTTTGTTTTGTTTGTTTTGTTTGTTTTGTTTGTTTTGTTTGTTTTGTTTGTTTTGTTTGTTTTGTTTGTTTTGTTTGTTTTGTTTGTTTTGTTTGTTTTGTTTGTTTTGTTTGTTTTGTTTGTTTTGTTTGTTTTGTTTGTTTTGTTTGTTTTGTTTGTTTTGTTTGTTTTGTTTGTTTTGTTTGTTTTGTTTGTTTTGTTTGTTTTGTTTGTTTTGTTTGTTTTGTTTGTTTTGTTTGTTTTGTTTGTTTTGTTTGTTTTGTTTGTTTTGTTTGTTTTGTTTGTTTTGTTTGTTTTGTTTGTTTTGTTTGTTTTGTTTGTTTTGTTTGTTTTGTTTGTTTTGTTTGTTTTGTTTGTTTTGTTTGTTTTGTTTGTTTTGTTTGTTTTGTTTGTTTTGTTTGTTTTGTTTGTTTTGTTTGTTTTGTTTGTTTTGTTTGTTTTGTTTGTTTTGTTTGTTTTGTTTGTTTTGTTTGTTTTGTTTGTTTTGTTTGTTTTGTTTGTTTTGTTTGTTTTGTTTGTTTTGTTTGTTTTGTTTGTTTTGTTTGTTTTGTTTGTTTTGTTTGTTTTGTTTGTTTTGTTTGTTTTGTTTGTTTTGTTTGTTTTGTTTGTTTTGTTTGTTTTGTTTGTTTTGTTTGTTTTGTTTGTTTTGTTTGTTTTGTTTGTTTTGTTTGTTTTGTTTGTTTTGTTTGTTTTGTTTGTTTTGTTTGTTTTGTTTGTTTTGTTTGTTTTGTTTGTTTTGTTTGTTTTGTTTGTTTTGTTTGTTTTGTTTGTTTTGTTTGTTTTGTTTGTTTTGTTTGTTTTGTTTGTTTTGTTTGTTTTGTTTGTTTTGTTTGTTTTGTTTGTTTTGTTTGTTTTGTTTGTTTTGTTTGTTTTGTTTGTTTTGTTTGTTTTGTTTGTTTTGTTTGTTTTGTTTGTTTTGTTTGTTTTGTTTGTTTTGTTTGTTTTGTTTGTTTTGTTTGTTTTGTTTGTTTTGTTTGTTTTGTTTGTTTTGTTTGTTTTGTTTGTTTTGTTTGTTTTGTTTGTTTTGTTTGTTTTGTTTGTTTTGTTTGTTTTGTTTGTTTTGTTTGTTTTGTTTGTTTTGTTTGTTTTGTTTGTTTTGTTTGTTTTGTTTGTTTTGTTTGTTTTGTTTGTTTTGTTTGTTTTGTTTGTTTTGTTTGTTTTGTTTGTTTTGTTTGTTTTGTTTGTTTTGTTTGTTTTGTTTGTTTTGTTTGTTTTGTTTGTTTTGTTTGTTTTGTTTGTTTTGTTTGTTTTGTTTGTTTTGTTTGTTTTGTTTGTTTTGTTTGTTTTGTTTGTTTTGTTTGTTTTGTTTGTTTTGTTTGTTTTGTTTGTTTTGTTTGTTTTGTTTGTTTTGTTTGTTTTGTTTGTTTTGTTTGTTTTGTTTGTTTTGTTTGTTTTGTTTGTTTTGTTTGTTTTGTTTGTTTTGTTTGTTTTGTTTGTTTTGTTTGTTTTGTTTGTTTTGTTTGTTTTGTTTGTTTTGTTTGTTTTGTTTGTTTTGTTTGTTTTGTTTGTTTTGTTTGTTTTGTTTGTTTTGTTTGTTTTGTTTGTTTTGTTTGTTTTGTTTGTTTTGTTTGTTTTGTTTGTTTTGTTTGTTTTGTTTGTTTTGTTTGTTTTGTTTGTTTTGTTTGTTTTGTTTGTTTTGTTTGTTTTGTTTGTTTTGTTTGTTTTGTTTGTTTTGTTTGTTTTGTTTGTTTTGTTTGTTTTGTTTGTTTTGTTTGTTTTGTTTGTTTTGTTTGTTTTGTTTGTTTTGTTTGTTTTGTTTGTTTTGTTTGATATCGGTCTCGTGATGTAGTTTGTATTGAAAGAAGTGTAGCAAATATTTGTTTGTGGATTTTCTCTTCCGAATTTGGTTTGTAACCTTTGCCTTTTCAAGAAATGGATTACATCGCTGGAAAAAGACTGGAAAATCCAACAATTCCAGAGCAAATTTCCAAATACAAAATCGTAAATTAATAACGAGAACCGGCGGCAGCACCAGTTTCTCCCTGTTTCTATCACTCATGGCAACACGCCATGAAAAGTTTACACAACGACAACGACCACGGCAGATAGCAAACACCGATGTCGTGTCACTTCTCCCCAAACCAACAGGCTACAGTCTCTCTGCCGTTTCGCTCCCGAAAATACGACCCTGCTGCTGCTTCTTCCCTGTTCATGACCTAGTGCAACTTTTTCGCTCGGGCGCGAACCGACGATGGCGACGCAATTTTGTTGCAATTTTCTTGTTGCTGGAAATTTACACCCTTCGCGATGGCTGTGTACTTTCTCGTGGCGCGCGCTTCTCTTTGGCGAGAACGCGTCCAAAATTCGCGGCAGTCGAGAGAATGTGTGCTGTTTGCTGATGAGTGTCCCAATGTAAATGTTTATTTTATTTTTCCGATCAGCTCAAACGAAGCGGGGCAGACATTAGTTCTTGGTTGGTCCCGCGAGAAGATGATGGGTGAGTGTTGCGGGTTGTTGAGATTGAAACGAGGATGCTGCACTCTTCTATATTAGCCGCTACTGATGGTGAGTGTAGTGGGCACTCTCACTTGGAGCAACTGAAGAGTACTCCTTCCTAAAGGGTATGTGTGTTGTTATGCAAGAAGTGAGGAGAGAGAGGTTGTTGCTACACATTTCGTGAGCCGGCATCATCTCGCTGGAAAAGATATTTTGAAGGACCGAGCCGACCTATTCGACGTTGGAGAAGTTAGGGAAACTACAGGAAATGTGGGGCTGAGATGAGGAATATGCGCGACATTGGACATTCCTTTTTCGGAAGCCGTTCTTCAAGTGCACTTGAGGTGAAGATTTCTAATTTGCCAGACGTTTTACACCGGTAGGCAATAGAGAGCTTGATTTTTTGCTACTGAATTCACTTTGATCTGGTGCAGTACCTGTCCATTATCTTTTTGGGAGCCTTCCGGCTCATCGTGAGTTCTTTCAGGCGTGTTTTCAGTGAGATAACTTCAAATATGCGCGATTCTGGGAAACTTTTTGCATAACGCCAAGTACTTTTTTTAAGCTTCTGAAATGGATCTTTTAATTTTTAAGTTTATTTTTCAATTTATTAAAATCAACAAGCTAGATTCACATGAATCGAATCAAAAAACCAATTCCATTCATGGATCAGCTCATTCTAGCAAGTGCATTGAACCATAAATATTGCAAAAACCACAAATCTTACTGGTTTTTTTTCCTCTGTTTTCCTCTTCAACTTCCATCCATTTCAGTGGCAGCCAATAAATTAAACAAATGTGCATCTCCGTACAACGAAGCATGTGGCTCATCTATACCTATCATCTAGAGACACAGAAATAGATTCAGAGATTTTTGCATGTCTTCCTTCCATGCAGTTTGACTCAGTCCAATGCATTTTCGCCACGGAGCTGCTTGCTGTTGCAGGAGTGATTCGCTGTTGGATCGATCTTCGTAGGAGAAAAAAAAATACGGACGACTCTATTAATTCCACCACAGAGCGCATCGTCAGCGGTTTGTATCATAATTAATTTCGTCGCCCGTTATTATGTACAGTAGGTACCTACATCTTCTCGGGTATGGAGAAATAATGCAAGAAGAGATGCATCAGCGGTATAAAATTGATCAATTACTTGCAGTCATTGCGGGCGGCGCGACGCGACATCGAGTCACCATTATGGGGCCGTGTTTCTGAAGACGATGGCGATGTTTTCTTCAATAGGAAACTACTTACTTACTTCAGTTCAAAGTGGATTTTGAAATCAACATACCTGGAACGAAAGAAAAATTAAAAAAAAAATTAGTTCGAAGATAAAAGTAGGTGTTGTAAAATATCTTGGATGAGAATGTGAAATGACTTTCACGAAATAAAAAACCGAGTTTCAACTAGATCTTGTCTTCATTTCGTTTTAAAATGAGCAAGAACAATATATACTTCTTAGTAGATTTTTTAATCATTATGATCGTCTTAAAAGAAACTTTAACGTCATTACCTATGTTATATTCCAAATACAGATTCCTTACACAAAAAAAATGCATGGCTATCTCATTTAAAAATTACTATTTGAATTCAAGGTTATCTCCAAATAAGAAAATCGATATCTATATGCTAAAATTTTTATCCATACATTTTCAGCAGACAGTGCAGAGAATGTATTTACTTCTAGCATTTTCTGTGAACTTTACACTTCAATAAAAAAAAATAACGAAACAAAAGACTGAAACTAGTTTTCTAAATTTTTAGAACAGAATTTACATCAAGACACATTTAAGTTGAGTTGAAGTTTTAAAATTCACAACTGGTTGGAAAAATTTAAAAAAAAGTTCATTTTTTTTTGCCATTGTAACCTCCAGTTTATTTGAGAATTGTCGTCAATTTAATGGCAAAATTTAAAAATAAACGCAAATTGTTTTATTCAAAGATAAGTGTATTTATATTATGCGATTCGGATTTGAAATAAGTATAAAATTGAGGCTTTGGATTAAGGCAGGTACTTGAAAATTTTTCTCATTATTTTTATTATTTCTACAAAATCGACGTGTGAAAAATTGCTTAAGAAAGCAGTATCAAATGATTATTTACATTTATTCTATCTTAGACATAGGTTGCCTTATCTTATTTTGAAGCCGCAGCAGAAACTGTTTTATTTTATGAGAACTTCGTATCATGAATTCGCCTGTGGGCTTCTTATGTACATACATTGAAGGAAAAAAGGGGGTCTTTAGGATCATAAACCTAATGGCCCGTGGGCCAAATTTATTTTTACTATTAAAGACCACCGAATTGATGCAAAGAGCCCACAGGCGGATGCATGATGCGAATTCCATAAATAAATGGGCAGCTATACTTAATGATTTATTAGTTTTCATCAATTTTGTATTTGATATTTTGAATTGAAAAGTCCCAATATTTTGATGATAACAATTAACTTTGAGAACTTTTCCTTTGAAAATGAATCTACAACTTTGAAAGTCAAACATGCCATTTGATACATGTTTAGGAATAAAAGAGATCCAGAAATATGTGATAGCAAGTAAAATAACTGAAATGAGTAAAGTATGTAGAAAATTTTTTTTTCTTCTTTTTGTCCATCATAGGTTTAAATCATTAACGTTTTAGACAAAACTAAATGAAGCCTCAAAATAGCGAAACGGGCAACGATTTGAAAAATGCTTTGTTAAACAGATTCAAGCAAATGTTTTACAAAAATAACGGTATCTTGGCTGCATGATTTTACTAATAGATTTGAGCCATTTCAAATAAACGGAATAATAAAAAAATTAAGATAGCAAATAGATTTTCAAAGCAAAAGTTATGGATAAATGAAAAACTTGGTTTTTTGGTTAAGGGTTTGCGTCGGGCGTAATCAGTTTTTTTCCCTAACAATTTTAAACAAACACTTATCATTGATAAGCTATCGGCAACTGGACCATCATGCAATACAACACAAAAGTTTTAAGGTTGATGCGACATCACATCGGCGTGGTAAGAAATCTTATATGTAAAAATGGAGGCGTTTTCTTTGTAACACCATCATGTATAAACGGACGGTCGTAATGAAGTGAAATTTGGTATCCGAGGGTTTTTCGGGCCAGAGATGGTTTGTATAATAGTTTCGAGATTATTACTTTTAATAGAAGGTGGGGCTCCTATACAAAATCATCTAGAAACGGGACAGAACTCGAGAAACTTGATGAATTTTCATGAAAACTGATTCACGAGCACGAAAAAGTTAATGAACTGTATACATTTTCCAGCGATTTATTAAGTAACGGATAAAACGAAGTTTACCGCTAGCTTTTTTTAGAAAAAGGGTTACTAGCAACAAACTTGGTTTTTAATAAAAAAAAATCTTATGAAAACCTACGGAAATTAACTCTTTAATGCATGACTTTTTGTAAATGAAAAAAACAGGTATTGATTCAGTGAAATAATGATATTTTAATTCGAATAACACATCTGATCAGGTTTGAAGCTATTACTTTGAGTATTTTAAAAGTTATGGCCCATAAAAGTTGAAAAACAATTTTTGAAACTCTTAATTCATCTCAATACGATTTTTCAAAATTCTTCCTAACCTTGTCAATTGGGTGCAGATAGGTGTTTGTGATCGATTGAGGTTAAAAAATTTGATAGAATTCGCAAATCTGAAGAGATTACTGAGATTTTTCAATGACTATTTTTTCAAAAAAATAAATAATTTTGATTTTTGCTATTTTTCCGCATACGTTGTTCGATATCTCACATAATCATTCAAATATCATAATAAAAATACAATGAGCAAATTTCTTTTGATCTCTAGAACATTTTTTGACAGTACATCACTAGAACACATGGCTGTGTGACAGCGGCCTAAAGAATACTGCCACTGGGATACTGGTCCATGTCGTACGAGGCGACTTATCCAGTACTTCCCAGATACGTTAATCTCATATTTCTGTCTATTGGAAATCAATGAGACTGTATCTGGGAGGGAGAGAAAATAGATCAAGGTCAATTATTGCATGCAGAATTCAGCAGTTTTTCAAGTTCAAAGCATTGGAAGAAAATGTTTTTAATCTGAATCAGTTTTAAATTCTTGCTATTATTTTTTAACCTTTGTACGTATTTTCTCTCGAGAAGGGTATGCCAGTAGTGCATAGTATGTAGTATGTAGTACATCCAATGGCACGAGCTGTATTCTTCCATATTTTCTTGTTTTGCCAATTTGGAATATGATTTTTCATTTAACTAATCTCTTTGCTCTCTTAGTAACTTCGTTTAATAAAATCTCTTTACAAGTGTTCAAATGTAAATCGCAAATGCATCGCTTACGGTCCCATTGCATTTGGCTATCTGTTAATATTAACTGATTTGGTATCATAGAAAAATATGATCTAAATTACACCAGTGTGTATTTAGTGTATTTTCCTTATAATGGACAAGTGTTCAGTCCCTTCCATCTTTGGATTGGTATCAGAATTTTGAGGAGGTAAATGTCCGTTCATATAAAATTTTTAATTTATGGTTATTCAATTGGTTATTGGTTGGTTATTCAATCATTCAAGCTGTACAAATATCGTTTCCATAGAAAAAATGTTCAAAAAAATATTTTCTTTTAGGTTGCCAAAAGGCTTTAAAATTCCCTATTAAATCATGTTTTTGATCAAAACTTGTATCGCAAGTCGACAGTCATATCTGTTTCACCTAATATAAGTCACTTCTCTTGTAATGACAATGTAATGTAATGTAATGTTCCCTTAGTTTTATAGTTAAGTGTTAAGAAGAGTCAAAGCTCCTCTATGTGGTACACTAATATTTCGTTATCATACGTCAATCCTGGAATCCACTGCTACAGCTTCGTGCAGTGTTAATATCGCTTGTTTCAAATTTGGCATCACAGAAACTCATTGTAGTCGTCTAACCAGAGTTAAATAAAAATATATAAAAACAAGACTTTGTGTTCTGAATCTCCTGTATGGTTAAGCTATGATTCAGAGGTACTATTGTACCTAAATTTACCTTTCACTTAGTGTGTTCATGTCCCTCTTTTGCCCGATTACATTTCTTTAATGTATGTCAGAATTTAAAAAAAATAAATTAAAAAAAAGTCCTTATTTCCAATATTATGATTAAAAAAAAATATTGCTTAAAAATCCCTATGTGGAAAGTCTAAATGCCAACTTTGTCATTATAAAATCGTTTATTTGCCCCCACTGTAGCATCCTGGTTAGAACGTTTTCTGATCATTGTAAACTTTGTATCTCATTCTAAGAACTTAAACTAAAATAACAATATGTCATTTTTCACCCAATCTGGTTATAAGCTTCAATGCTTCAAATTCCCTACGTGGATCGGCTTTATGCCCTAAATATTTATTTATTTTCTAATCCTTTTATGGTTTTCAGGTTTCTCAGGTATATGATGAAATCTGTGAAAAAAGGCTAGGCACAATTTTCCCGTTTGTTTGGATTACGTGCCGCTATTAAGCCTACCCCTTTTCTGATACCTGATACCTGAGGTTAAAAAATTTGATAGAATTCGCAAATCTGAAGAAATAACTGAGATTTTCCAATGACAATTTTTTTTTCAAAAAAAAAAAACAAATAAATAAATAAGATTTTTGCAATTTTTCCGCATACTTTGTTAGATATCTCACATAATCATTAAAATATCATAATAAAAATACAATGAGCAAATTTCTTTTGATTTCTAGAACATTTTTTAACAGTACATCACTAGAAATTATCCACGCATTTCTGAGATATTTGGATTTCGATAAGTGTTGTTTTAAAACAACACTATGCATTAAAGGGTTTTTAGTTTTTGACAATTTTTTATGCCGTTTAGGTTATGCGGCACAAAAACACCAATTCCAGCAATTTTAGTTATGTTTGAAATAAATTTATCATCTTTTTTGTCACTAGAAGTGATGATTATATAAAACAAAATGACTTCGCATACATTCAGGGGTAAAAATAAACACAACAAATTTTAAAACTAGAACATAAAAACAAAGAGTTTGAGAAATTCAATTTCACAAACAATGTTAATATAGAAAAATGAAACCAATTAGAAATTTGTAGATGTATCTTTTTAAAATCATAAACATTAATTATATTTCACTCATCTGTATTTATCTTTCGGTATAGGCGAACAATCTACACTTCGTTTAAATTGAATTCCATTTTTTTAAAAAGCCGACCAAGGGTTTTTAAAATTTAAGTTTGTTTTTGAACTTTTGGTTTAAGTGCCTTCAAATTAGTCAAAATAAGGTTTTGGCCCAAAAGAAAAGTAAATTTTGCAGCTCTGTGTTTTGATTCATTATCTTAAAATATGTAAGAAAAAAGTTATTAATTTTCTATTAAGAATAATGAAAATCTAGGTTTTAATTTTAAAACCTTATGATGTTTCACAATTTTAATAGTCAATGCCAATAGATTTTTTTTGCAATTAAATATAGATTTATTTTCAGTATTTTTATCATCCAGATTCGACTTCAATGGAAAGAATCACTCTTATAAAAAAAAGCTTAAGTTAACTTTTTTTTTAAACAAATAATAATATTTGAGTGCAGGTATACGCTTTTTGGGTTATGCTATGGCATGGTTATGTTGTCACTTGTTTCCATTAGTTGGACTCTAGAAAACTCTAATTAAGATCCTCAAAACATATCAAATTGAGAAATTATAGTTTTAAAGATTTGTTAAGGTCTATAAAGCTGTCTTTAAAGGAGTGTAGGGGAAACTTGTCTATAGTCATAAACCGCCCATGGCCGGACAACAATGAATTTTAGAAAACGCAAAATGAGCAAGTTCACTCGTGTTGGAAGGAAGTGGTAGAAATTTTGACAAGTTAAGCACATTTTGAAAATTTTACAATGTCAAAATTTTTTCAAGATCTGCAGCCGTCAATTTTATTTTCAACACTATGTCTATTTTCGCATGCTGTGACGCAAAAATACCTGGATTCAAATCAGATACGCCCAAGGTTATTAGATCACAAGGTTTTCTGACTTTGTCAGTATGTAGGCGGGGAGACCGCTGTGAGATTCAGTAAGTTTGTTTGTAAACATTGGTAAATTTGCTTGAGCTGAGGGCTTTGTTGGTAAACAAACTCCATGAACTCCGCAGTAGCAAAATCAAAATGGCTGAATCGGGAATATCACATATCGTTACACCTCCTATATATACACCTTGGATACGCCTGAAATCGAAACAGGGGCGGGATTATGGAACTCGAAACAATCGAGTTTCGTTCGATTCGACCAACTTTGGCATTACCGATCTCGATTCGAATGGAACATTTCGAGATGATCTACTACCCGATTTACTCGAAATCTAGTACGTGAAAATTTAGAACTCGAACGAGATTCGTAATACTGATGCTAATTCGATTCGAGTTCAACTCGAAACGGGTAACTCGAATCGAATAGGATTCATAATTCCACCCCAGTTTTGTAAAGAAATTTGATGGCAGCAGATCTTGAAAAATGTTCTGCATCGTAAAATTTTTAAAATATGCTACAAGTGTCAAAATTTCTACCACTTTCTTCCAACACGAGTGAACTTGCTCTAATAAAGATTAAAAACCATGAAAATGACGTAAATAGCAGACTGATATCAAACATATTATTATTATTGTTTTTGCAGATATGGTGTTTTAAATATGGTAATTCAATCTGTAAACGGTAAGCTATGATAGGCATCGAAAGCTTTTATTTATTTATTTAATTATTCTGATCAACAGATCACATATAGATCCTAGAAGTATGGAAAGGATCGCCTAAACTTTGGGATTGTGTTGTGGACAGTTTTTTCGGCTTCTAAAATGAGAATCGCATATAAACGTCATCATTGGTAGGTTATTTTTCGACAACAGTAGATATAAGATAACAGAACGTTAGTTCAAACGAAATATGAGGAAATTTAATAAAAATTGATTTGTTCATGACAGGACAAGAAAAAAATTATAATAAAACTTGATTTCAATTCAAAAGTGTTATTTTTCGTATCTAGAGCACCCTTAGACGATGAACAAAAGATAAGAATTAAAAAATATTAAGTCTGCTTCATTTAATATTGGAACACAAACAATTGCGTGTAGTTCAATCATTTATTAACGAATTCATAATTTGTTTTTCATACAAATGTAGCATTTTCTTTACTCTTTCATAAAAAAAATTAAAAAAAATTATTCATTGCTGTTTCGAAGAAATTCTCGTACTTTTCCCGTAATACGGCACATTAGGCGGCGCACACCCTTTTCGTCCACCGTTTTGGCGATTTGATTCCACCAGTTCTTCATTTGAGTCATGTTCCTAACAAGTTTTCCCTTTGCCTTAAGCCTCCGCTTCGTGATTGCCCAGTATTTCTCTATCGGCCGGAACTGGGGGCGGTTTGGGGGGTTGAGGTCCTTCGGTATTACGCTGACCCCGTTCGTTGCGTACCATTCCATAACCGTTTTGCTGTAATGGCAGCTTGCGAGGTCCGGCCAAAACATTACTGGACGGTCTTGGCACGAATAAACGGCAGAATCCGTTTCTGTAGGCACTCTTTTTTGTAGACTTCTGATGTCATTGTCTTGTCAGTGAGAAAGACTTTGGTTTTCTGTCCACAACTGAATATCCCCTGCCAAATCATGTACTTGCGGGCGAATTTATCCGCAAACACGAACTTAAATTTTGCAGGTACATCCCCCCGAGCCGTCGCCAAAAAAAATTTTTGACCTGGGATTTGCCCAAAGTCCGCCTTCACGTAGGTCTCATCGTCCATCAGAATACATCCGTCGAACTTGGTCAGCACTTGGTCGTACAGCTTTCGAGCACGGATTCTGGCCACATTGTTCTGCTTCAGCGTCCGATTTGGCTGTTTGCTGGCTCGGAATGACCTTATTCCTTCCCGGAGACGAATTCGTCGCACCGTACTGTGAGCGGCCTGGAACTTATTGGCCAAATCTCGGTCTGAAAGATTGGGATTCCTCTTGACGGCCTTGATGACTTTCCCACGCAGTTTCCGGTCGACAGTTCCACTCCGACTCTTCGAATGCGGCTTCCGAGCCGTCGTCAATGTTTCCTTGTACTGCTTGATAACATGCCATACGGTATTTCTGGGCATTTTAAGCTGTTTAGCTAGCTTCGATGCCGACAACAATGGATTTTCAAGAAAACTGTGCACAATTTGATCTCTCCGTTCGGCTTCCATGGCGGTTGTTTACAAAATGCTATCGTTTGGTGTTATGACATAAATACATGGTGAAAGGTAATGAATTTCCCGACACGTGGGTGAAAAAAGTTTCCAAATCCGTCCACTAGGAGCGCCACAATGAGCAAAAGAATTTGTTCCAATATTAAATGAAGCAGACTTTATATTTTGGTCCCCTCAGAAACTTGTAATTTTGCTGTCCGATCATAAAAATTTTTTTCCATAGTTCTTTTGTTCAAACAACTGTTTCATTCTGGTTTGTCAAAATAAAAATCTGCTAAGAAAGGCTTCTTAGGATGTTCAGTATTAAAAAACCCATACTCACAAGATCTGTGCAAGTGGTTTGAATCATTTTGCTACGTTTTTGTGCCATTGGCAACAACTTTGGTGAAGTAATCCGTAGTGTTCGGCCATTGACAACACTTTTAGAAAGTAATGGAAACTAACATAAAATTATTTCACTCACCACATAAATAAGTTGTTTTTTTTCTATATGATATATTGATTATAATATTGATACTTTTTAAATCAGAAGAGGAACCAATATTAACAAAAATACATTTTAAATTTATTGTTTAAACATCTTAAGTGTCTGGTTATAGACAAGTTCCCCATATAAAGACAATGAATACTTTATTAATTTTAAAAAAAAAAACAAAAAAAAATGGAATTATTTTTGTTTCTATTGTTGTTATTGTGTTATTACGCTTTTTCTTTATGCATAAGGTTAAAAAATAAAACCATTCATTAATCCATTAGTCGGAGAATGCCAAAACCTGTCCTATTTAGAAATAACTTTATGTGGACAAATGTAAACATTTAAATTAGCATATAAAAGTATTCGATGTATGATTTTGGAACAGATATTATATTTGGAAAATATATTCGTTATTCTTTTAGCTTTGAATAAAGGATAAAAAAAAATTGAAAAAGCATTTTCTCTACCAATCGATGAGAGCCATAAATTACAGACTTAATTTTAAAGAACAAAGCAAAATTACACCAAAATTGCATTGCCGATAATTTTCAAAAGTCAAAATTTACTCATGACGTGCAAAGCAAAAAAAGAAGGCAACGCAATGGAATCAAGGGAAGGGGTTCGAAGCTGGCCCGGAAAATCCATGGCCTTTCCGAGAGGGTCGGCAGATTTGGTCAATAAATTATCGGCTAGGTTCAAAATTAACTGAGCGCATACAATGGCCAGGGGAGATTTATGGGTAATTGTACCTTGTGTTTGTAACGGAACTGCTCGTGGAGGCTCGATAGTCTTCCCATTGTTGGCTAGTCCATTACTTATTGATTGATCAATACGTTACGAAATTTGGCGGACAGGTTTTACCCTCAAAAATTTTCATCCGAAATTAAACTTTGGTTCTCAAAATGTTGCCGGTATTTTTCACGCACAAATCCGGGCCGAGAAAATCTAAGAAATTTTATCTGAAAACCTGACAAAATCTGGGTATTTGATAAATAAATTCTCAATTCAAAATCCGGGAAAATTTGGGCAAAACCCAGGAATTATCAAATGAATATCAAAAGATAATCATATGAATTTATTTTTTTCAAAATTGAAAACACATCAGCAGATTTTAAATCGTATTTTAGACTACCAATATATCATTCGTATTCATTTTGATAAAACTTACTTAAAATTTCGTTTTTGATCTATCAAATATCATAAGAACTTTTTTTTTTTTCGTATCATTCCGGAAACAATCCTTGCACTTTTCAACGAAATCCGGATATCCGGGCTGGGGCGTACTATTCCTAAATTTGGATACCTATATCCGGACAAGTCAGGATAAAACCGGGCAATCCGAAAGATTAACTAGTATAACATGTTTGTTTTTCATTCATTTTTATTATCAAAAAAAGGAATAAATAATAATGTTATGAATTCGTCTTGGTACGTCTTTGTGCCTGAAAATAATCAAATTTTCGAAGGTGATGGAAAGTATTAGAGAAAAAAAAAAGTTTTTTTGCGTGTAGGATTCTTGAAAAAAAAACACACATGAAGCCTGCTGCGAGTTTGTTTAGAAATGAACCAGTATTTGGAAACGTCAAGCGAAAGTTCATCGATAAAAGAAGAGCCCACCGGTTCGAGTCCTGCGTCCCTCGAAAATGTCCTTTTGCCGGTGGAGCAACCGACCGGAGACATGGACTTTGTCCAACTGCTGGATCACACTCTCGGAGTCATCTTCACTTGCTTCAACAACAACAAATCCGGGGGAAACTTCCAGCTAAACCAATTGCAGCTATGCACCGCCATCGGATTCCTCGAACAACTGCCAACTTCTACTGAATCCCAGGAACGACGACTTTTGTTGATCTTCCTCAGGCATCTGAGAGTTTTTCTTAACGTCGACAACCCAACGGAACCTATGCATCCGGTTCCGGTACCTCAGCTGGAAAACTTCGAGGCCCATTTCAAAGAGCTTCTGGAAAAACTGAACGGCTGGCAGGAGGACCAGCTCCGATCTATCGATCGTGATTACGAGTTTCTAGTGTCCATTGAAAAACTTCTACTAGAAGAAGGATCCAGCGGGGAAGACGAGTTGTGAAGCTCTAAGTTCTGGAACTTGAATTAAATTTATGATGAGTACATCAATTAAATCGTTGTTTTTCTTTTACCAAAAGTGTTAATTTGTATCAAGTGGTCACAACTTTCGCTTCGTGGGCGGTGGCCTTATGTTATGGTGATGAGACCGCTACCGGGAGCAGCATTAAAACTAACACCCGAAAATCATCTCAATTTATTTATGGCCCATAACTTCCGATAATGAAATCCGTAACGTATCGTTTTGATTTGTGGCAGCAGCAGCAAATCAGAACACACCAGCCAGGAGGAGTATCCTACTAAAAATCCTTTCGGAGAAGAGACCCGGGAACTCGGGAGTCTTTCGGGAAAGTACCAGTCAGATTCAGTAAAGGAGCAACCAACGAAAAAAAAACCCCAGAAACCCGGCCAATCCTCTCGGCAGGTTCCGTCGTAAAATATCGCTTAAAAACTCGTAAAAACGTCAGCATACCACATCATAAAACACCATTATAATTAGCCAAAGTCAGTCATTCGTTTCGATATGGGGCGAGAGTTGCGTTGGTTGGTTAGTTTTTTTTGCTCTCCTCTCCTTTCCTTCTGTTTATTTTCATCGCTTCTTAGTTGCTCGGTTTGTGTCTTCTTTTGGCGGAGTACACGCACATGTGCTGTTGTTGTTGATGGTTATGTTGTAGTTGGTTGTTTTTGTTTTCAAGTACTTTCTTGCAACAGTTCTGCTTCTTGTTGGAGATCTTCATTTTGGCGTTCTGTCAAAGTCCAGCAACTGGAAGTTAGAGAAGTGAGCCCCGAATGAAAGAGGTACTATCTTTCTTAGATGAAACAAAACTGAAAATTTAAAAATAATTGGCAACACTTCAATAACGTTAAAAGCAGTGAAGTCAAGAACAGTGGTGTTATAGTAAGGTTGCCAGATTGCTCGGTTTTATCCGGGTTTGCCCGGGTTTGCTAAATTTAAGGACAGTTCAACCCGGCCCGCTTGTCCGGATTTCATTGAAAAATGCTCGGATTTTGCCCAGATTTATTCACTTTTTTTGGCAAATAAACAAAAAAAAAACAAACAACTCCAAAACGATTTTTTTTGAGCAAGTTTTATAAAAATAAGCATGAATCAATGAGTTTAGATGTAAACCAATGTTTTTTTTCATTTTCTTTATTGACTTTTGTTGAGGAATTCCTTAGTTTTGACAAAATTTACCCTGATATTGCCCGGATTTTTGGTCGACAATTTGAAATCGAATACTCGGATTTTGCCAGGTTTTTATATAAAAATTGCCCGGTTTGTCCGGCCCGGATACGTGCTAAAAAATTCTGGAAACCTTAAGTTATAGAGTAGCATTCTCTGGCCAAAACTTTAAAACGAGGAAGAAGAAGTAAACCTGCTCAAATAAGAAGTTCCATGCTTCCATTTTTTTTCTTCAGTTTTTTCATTTCAAAGTGTATATATCAGTCATTCCATACCAAGTGACCAGGAAAATGCACTTTCTGTCTTCGATTTGGGCTAAATCAGTATGATGACTTATTGCGATGCAAACAAGAAAAATCCAAAGTTTTGGACTAACTTGAATACCCCACTCCGAATATGTGCAGTTCCGGAGATATTCAACTTTTGAGATGAAAGGTTACTCGTAACATTTAACAGACCTGGTGACATTCACTAAAACTACTGATAGTGATTTGTATAACATGGAGAAAAAAAACTTAAATAAAGTTGAATGTTTACTTCATTT
The DNA here is from genome assembly GCF_029784155.1 of Uranotaenia lowii. Classification (NCBI taxonomy): domain Eukaryota; kingdom Metazoa; phylum Arthropoda; class Insecta; order Diptera; family Culicidae; genus Uranotaenia; species Uranotaenia lowii. The sequence continues at coordinate 173,419,471 of NC_073692.1, read as the reverse complement.
ACTGATAAGATTTTCCTTGTAAGATTTTTTTAATTTGAATTTTGCTGAATTTTTAATTTTAAAACCAATCCATTGCTTCCGGCACTTCAAATAAAGAGTAATTAATGCACCTTCAATTTCAAAATGATGCTGACATTGTCTCACATACTTTAGAATATTAAAAGGATAGAGCAACTTTAACGAATTAAGGAAGTGTTTCTATCCCCAAATGTTTGTAAGACCTTCAAGCTTTTTCTTATATGAATAAGCTTTGTTAAAAAAAAGCCGAAAATTTGGTTTGTACTGAACAAAACTTTACTGAAATCCAAGACAGGCAGACTGAATTATAAAGAAAAAAAATTGGTTTAAACGTTAAATTTCTCTAATCAATCAACCGACCAGTACGATGGTTCAAATTTCACTTTCTTTAAGAGTGATTTAAAAAAAAAAATAGTGCAGAAACGCACCTGTTTTGCATATATGTAGCAATTATTTAATTAGGTTTCGTTTTGTTCCGGCACATTTTTGCAGGTACAAGCGTGTTACTAGAGTTGTTTTTGACATTTCTCACGTACTTGAACTGGCGTGTACGGACGAGAACGGGTAAATTAATTTCCAAAAATTTTGGTGCGAAAATTGGGTCGCCAGGCGACAAACACGGTCGTTTTTGAGGATAATGTTCCCAAAATAAAAAAGTGTTAGTGAAACGCGCTGAAATATGACACGAATATTACAAGCGGCAACTAGGGATAATTGCGCATATTTCGTTGAAAAATTTAGCTTAAAAAATGGAAATGTAATCATTTCCTCGATACAGAGAGTGAATGACCACGAGGGTTAAAATCCTCTTTAAACAAATAAAAATAGAAAAGAATAGAAATATTTCGTTGAAGATCTTGAAGCTGATTAGTGATAATTTTTTGATAAAAGGTTGTTCTAAAAATAGTCAAAATAACTTAGTTAGATTTTTGGTAGCTTCCATGAACCGGGCTACATTTTATAATATAGTTTAAAATTTACAATTATGACAGATTTGGCAAGCCGACATTGACTAATTTAGCTGGTGTAATCGATTTCCATTCCATTCCAAGCAAAAGCAAAGCTGTTATATCGAAGAGATTTGGTTTTCAAATATATGAGTAATTGTAAAGCGCTCCATAAGCTCACAAAAACTATCTACTACTTATTCGTCTATCTCGATATTTTTCTCCTAAACATCATTGACAGAACGTCGTAATTCACAGGTATTAATTCAGCGATGAAAGTTTAGGAAGATCTTTGAGATCGCGGATACATTATCATCCGATTGTTCATTTAAAAAAATGTTTGAACAACGTTAACTCATTTTTTGGTAAGTTGAAAAATGAATGTTTTTTTGAGGCACTTAAATTTTTGAATGTGATTTCCAATCAAAATGTTTACTTGAGATTATATGTGGACATATTTTTTACAAGCGATTGAATTCGAAAAGTGTTTCATGTTACTCTAGTTACCGGCACTTAAAACTTGACACATAAACTCCAGATTCAATATTCTGAATATTTATTGAATTTTGGAAAACACCTTAAGCTAAAAATTTAGAGGCTTTTTTTATAAAAACGAGCACAAACACATACAGGATCTCAATGAAACTTGATGATTTCTCGAAGAGATTCCTTTTTCTTAACTCTAAGCGTACATCTTTCGAGAATATGATGGCTAACATCTTACAAATGCTAAAACCACCAACCCACAGATAGTGTACTATGTATGCCGTGACCAGGATTCGAGCTCATGCCCGCTGGCTTAGAAGACTTGAAGGCTATCCTCTACGCCACGGGCTGCGGTGCTTTGCATGTTAACATTGAAACCATTAGTTTATTTTAAATTTATTGCAGCATTGATTAAAATTTTGTACAATAACAACATTGAACTTGTCAATGATTTTTTGAGTAAAGAACTGGATTAATTTTTTTTTCAAATAAAATCTCATATTTACTTTGTGTTTGGAAGACGTTCCGTTCCAAATAAATTGAAAAAATGGGACAAACTAGATCAACTGTAATGTTTTCTCTCTCTTCCAATTCGTTATATGTATGCATTTTTGCTTTCAGATTTCTAGCAAAAAAAATCATGCTTTACAACAAAAATTGATCGATTATAACCCTTCGAACTTGCCTTATAACTAAATAAGTCTTCAAAAGCTTGAACGTGGACTTATTAAAGTTATTAAATCCTTCAAGCGAGCTGTGAAAGAATTCATATGTACCGTAATCCGGGGTAAGATTGATTACTTTTTTCAATATTTTTCGATTATTTTTTCTGTTAAGGGGAATGTGGCATGTTTAATATTTTTAAAACCAGTACTGGGCTCCTATGAACGTAAAACATGGTTGCAGAAATTTATTAGACTTCTTTAAATTTGATTTAAAAATCGATTTAGTCTCTGTTCAGAATTTGATGCTTTGGGGTGACATTGATCAGTCTCTTTTTTGACGGTTTTATCGAGTTTTCTTGATCATAAAGGATACAAAAAACCATAATAATAAAATTTGAAATGCTTGTTTATCAATTTGACCTAGTTTTTAACGTTTTCTTTTAAAAACATTTATAATCGAAAAAAGAACACTGATGCTGCATACATTTAGGGGCAAAAGTTATAACAATTGCTAAATAGTTTTAGCTTCAAAATACAAATGAAATTTTACCTTCACACGTTCTTCTAGGCTCACCCACTATTACCATTTTCATTTTTTCTTCAAAGTTAACCTTTTGATACGGTTCATAGCCATTTTTCCAATACGGGCTTACTCTTGGAAAACGTCCTTTATTTTTAAATATAAAAAGTTTATCACTAAATGCCTATAAAAATAGCACTACAACTACACAAATACAAAGAAAAAAAGTTGTTCTTTCACATTCAACAACTCGTTTGATTCTAAAAGCTTTTTGGTATCATCAGGAGAGCTGTTTGTTTGCGAGCCTTGGAAAAGATAGATATTTTAAGATTTTGAAATAACATTTTTACTAGCAGAAAACATATTTCAAATACAAACCAAATTTTGCCTATTTGTTACTCAATTAATAGACTTTCAAACGTAGAAAACAGTTTTCAAAAATTCAAACTATAGACTTAGTTATTGATGATTATTTGGCACAATTTCATGTTGATCAAAGCTACCCCGGTGATCAATGTTACCCCGTTTTACGGTACTTATCGAACAGAATTGGAACCAGGTGGTTGAAATTTAACTCCATAATTTTTTTCAACATTAGTTCTTTAGGATCTTTTTAATTGTGCTTTATTCTCTATGATATAATTTTGTTGGAAAACTCGAAACAAGCGATAATGTGAGGTTATCATGGGCTATTTTGACAAAACAATATTAGATCTTATATAGAAATTCACTTAGGTCGGAACAAAATTCAAATCCTTCTTTTGTCACTCGGAGTTGGAACATCGCGAGGGAAGGGTGGGGGGCCACTAAAAAATAATGCGAAAAACAAATAAATTGGTATAAATTGCACGAAGGCTTGTATGCAACAAGATTGCATAGAATATTATTGCACAAAACCTAAAAATCAAGTAATTTTTACTCGAAAAATTCAATAAAATCATGAATACAAAAGGTGGAATAACTTCCATCTTCCAAAATTTGTTTTTTTCATCTTGTAATCTTTTGGGTTCTTGAATTTGTTTTTCGAAATTCACATTAAATACTTTAAACTTTATTTATTTCCCCCTTGGGGTTTTTGAAAATTTCGAAGGGGGGGTTGACAAAAAAAGAAATTGATATTTGTTCCAGCCTTATTACAAGCCCATAAAATGTTCGAAAAAGTAAAAAAAAGCTTTTTTGTAACTCAATTTTAAATAAATTTGTATTTCCCATTACAAAAAGATTATATATTCAAGATACTTGTTTGAATTTGATACTTGAAATTCGTGAAATAAGATTTTCAGCGTCCAAACAGTCCGGTCCAGCAAAATAAACATTATTTAAACTACAAGATAGGAATGTTTATTTGAATATGTATGACGAACACGAGTTCGGCGCATCATAAAGTCATTTTGGATTCAAAAGATAAGAAAACTCAGAAATAAAAGGCTTTTCAAACTTTATTTTTGAAAAAAAAAAACGATTGCAAATATTCAAAATTGATGTTGATGTTATTTTAAAGTTCAATCCCAATTCGTCTAAACAAAATTTAACTGTTAAAGTTCCCGGACTCCTGACACTCCTGACTAAAACCGCTTTATCTTTCTTGTTTCTCAACCAATTTTCACAAAGTTTATTGATTTGAAATCCTCGTAATGCGGATATACACCCAAAATCCAGTGCGAAATTGATTTTTAGTATAAAAAAATCTGAGAAATTTCAAATCTACAAAAAACTTCAGAATACCGCTACTTTTGGAAATTCGTCGAAAATTCTGTGCGTCGTATTTTGAAAATCAAACGATGCGAAAATGTGCCGAATTACGTGAACTTTCCAATCCTAAAATTTATTTGTTGTAACTTACAGAATTTTCACGGTTCTTTGACTGTTTACATCTCATTTTTTTATAGACTTTTTATTGGCATGATCTAATTATCTTTATTTGAAACGTAAAGCTTATCACTTCATCTTTCTTGGACATTATGTGTTTTTTCGCATTCCGTAGCTAATTTACTGACTTTTTTCCGAAGCATGTTTATTCGATTTTTTCTGCTTAAACTTTGAATCACGGAAAACTGAGGGGCTGTTGCTGAATATTGACTGAAAATCATATTTCAATTGCATCAAAAAATTTACAAAACTGAATATTCTGTAAGAATTGGTTGAAAAACATAAAAGATAAAGCGATTTTTAGCGGGAAGTTTCAAATTGACACTCAAGATCTGATTAGGGAGTTTTTTTTTATCTGAGCTTTCAGGGTGCTTCCATAAAGCAATTATATTAAATTGAAGATTCCAAGAGTTCATTTTAACATAATTAAAACATCATCAGGAACCCTCACGAAGATTTTTATTTATGTGGATGCACCCGAATGAAGTTACAAGTCGCCAATCTTCCAATAGTATTAAGCGTTTTAAAAAATTTTTTTGAAAAGTCGCTGGTGAAATGGAAGCTAGTATTTAATTTTTCTTTGTCGTAAGTCAAAGCAAAATTTTGTGCTGGCGCGATAATGTCATATTGAAACTCAAAGGTTAGGGATTAAAATGTTCTCATGTGGCAGTTGATGCATGGGAAAAATTTCATGGTAGAATTTTCAAAACCGACCATAAACATTTTGTAGATTGGCCTAAAAAAAGACCTGTGCGAAAGTGCTGTTCAAATCGGACTTAATTTAGGGGTGCCTCAAAGCTTGAGCGCTTTGGTTTCGGTTTTTGACCCTAGAAAATCACCAAAGGGGAGGCCTAAGGAAATCGGAAAAATCAAAAATTTTATTATGATTCCAAATGACTTAAATATGCATAAAACGCCGAGATCTGGTGTTACCTGAATTTTTTTTTTTTGTCAAAAATTGACTTTCAAATTGAAAATAACACCAAAGGGGGACCAAATGAAATCCAGAAAACTGAAATTTAAATTTTGGTGCCAAATGACTTAAAAATGCATCTAACACCTTTAAATCAATTCCATTTGGGCTGTTATTTTGCACTAGTCAGTGCAACTGGCCAACTAAAAGATAATTTTGAAAATACTTCAAAGTTCTGGGTTCTGTGACACAGATTCTGCGATGAAAATTTGCTTTAAATTCTTTGAAACTAAAAAAATTTCGGTAATTTCGGTAACTATGACTACACTTAATCAGATACTTGGAATTGAAGTATTTGAATTTGATAAAAAATAAAATTCCAAAAGGATTGTGAGTGCAAAAATCACGTCAAACGATAGCTTATATTTCAAACTTTATTTGATGATTGTGTAAAAAAAAATTACATCTAATTTATATACCATTACGTTTAAATCAAAAATACAAATTTTCAAATAAAGGATTCAAATAGACCAACTCAGCAACTTTGAAGCATGCTTTCTCGAAATAAGCTTTTAAGCCCTCATAGCCCTTTGGCTCCATGGGCTTAGTATCTTAAGATTCGACCTGAACTAAACTATTCCTGGTGATTATCAAAAATTGTTTTGAATGTTTCTTATGTGAGATTTTTCATTTTTATAGTGTCAATCTTACTAAAACTCGATTTGAAGAAAATTCACTGTTTTCTTCTAGTTTTTTTTGTAGTTAGAACCTTTAAAATGAGCTTCTATAAATCTCATACAACTCCATGTAAAGTCGAAAACCAACTCTTTTACTTAAAATGAATGTTCGTGGTAACACATGGGCGTAAAGTGCGATGCTGCACTACTAGTTGATAAACAGTACCTTACTGGTACAAACCCTTTAACCACCTCGTTTTTCACACAAGCAAAGCAGTAACAATGTTATGCTGAAATCGGGGCAGGAAAATTGTCAGGGCTAATGGCGATTCCATCGAGAAAAGTGTGTTATTGGAGACCATAAATCGTTTCCAATTCTTATAACTACTACCGGTCGTCGTCCGCTCGATAGATTGGACGTTGAAACTCCAGTACCATGGAAAATAAATAAAATGGCCGCTGGATTTATGGCCAGTGAGTTTTTTCTGCTGTTTTCTTTGTTATTTTTAAGTTTTCTCCTTTGCTAAGGTTGAGAAAAGGGTTGGATTGTAATTGTCCTTGATAAAACAAATGATTTCATTCGATGAAGTTTAAAAAGGAGCTGTCTGGGGCGTGTTGACTGTATGCACAGAAATTATAAACATCAGTCTTTGATTATGGCTATTGTGTACAACCTTGTGTGCAATTTTGTGCTCAGTATAATTTTTTTTTTAAAAATGATTAATAGTATACGATTGTTTTCGCTTCTTTGCGCTTAAAAATAGAAAATTTTCTCTAACCATATTGGTCTCAAACATAAATCGATAAAAACCCCAATTTTCATTTCAGGTTGCAGTTAATAGACCGCACCAATTTTCGAACTATTGTGTTGTTGCCCGGTGTTATTGTTCAAATTTTCCGCACAAATCCATCAAAAAACAAACTGGAAGCAAACTTATCGGGCCCGATTCATCAAATCAGAGTGAATGAGTTGTGCTCCGTTCTTTGAAGTCGTTGTGGCATTTTTGTGAACTGCTGAAAAGAATGTTGAGGTACAGTTGAGAGAGAATGGAAACATGGAAAAAAGACCAGCATTAACAGCTGTTATTATAAATGTGTGCTTGAGTTGTGCCAAAGTGGCCGACTCAGAGGAGAAGGCAAATTAAAATGGGTGTTATTATTCGTTATTTTGCTTTTGACTGGAGAGCACTGGGGATGAGACTTCCAGAAAATGTAGATGTGAACTAAGCTTTGTACAAGTTCTGTTCCGAGGCAAGGCGTCGACGCTAGAATTCCTGAACATCTTCAAACAGCATCACCAGGGAAGAGGCAAGATTTAATGATACGAACGTTATAACCAGTGGTAAAATCTTGAAACTGTTTTGGTTAGACTTTTCTTTGAGCTTGAGTTTGAATTGAAAAGTGAATAATATGCAAAATAAATTATACAGCTATTTTCAATCGATTTTTAAGTTTCAATTGCAAGACTAAATATTGAACTGAATTTTCGATTTCCTCTTTTTCAGTTTCGTATGAGATTAAGTTCTAGGATATGAGATCCTAATGATATTCAATTCAAAATTTTGTGATTATGTTTGAGGCCTCAAAATTTATTCAATAACTCCGTTTACTTTTTACTCAAAGCCCAAAAGCTGTCTTAACAAAACCTTTCTTGGTATTTGTGTAAATTGTGCAAGCTTTTATGATTCATGGCAACTACCAAATGTGTTCACAACCCCTGAAACGCAGCTCCACTGAACGGAACTGAACACGCAACATTTGAGTAGCAAAATAAAATAATATAAACTGAGAGAAAAAAGAAGGCGGATGACTGTTCGATTATTTCTCCCACCCGGTGTTCTCTGTAATTAAAAATCAATCATCGGCTTTTAGAGATGAATCGATTTCCTCCAACCCACCTTTGATTTCCACCCACAACAGACGTTTGAGACTAGAAGCTCCGATATATTTTCGTCTCAATCTACCAAGCAACAAAACTTTGTTGAGGAAACCCCTCCCGATGGCAATGTCCAAATCAGCGCCGAATAAAGATGGTTGCCAGGAGCTTTTTTTCTTACATTTTTTGGAGATGATTTGCAAAAGTGTGTGAGCACGAGGGCCGCCATGAATTGGTGCCACTTGAAACACCTGAAGATATTGGGAAACATTGATTGAAGGCACCAGCACGAGCAAACAACGGCGGGAGAAGAATCGTAAGAAGTTTGAATGATCGGAACATGGCTCTTGTAGGGATGCAAATCATTGCAATTAATTTTAGTTGAGAAACCTTGATTGGTAGATTTATCATATCAATTGCTGTTTTTTTTTTTTTTGAATGAAATGTCGTGGCAAATATTTGAACGCTTACATCTTAACTTGATTGAAATCTAATTAAAAAATCATGTTTTTTATTCTTCTAATGTTTTTGGAAATACACTAGCTAAAAAAATAAATTTAATTACAACTTATACAGCCTAATCAACCCAACACATTAAAGAACCCCTTTTCAACTATTTAAAAATACGTAACTGAACATTCAATAAAAGTGTTTCAAGTGTTCTTCAAATTATTGTCTCGATCCACCATTTTTTAGAAGAACGGTTTTTCCCAAGCTAAATAAATACTATGTACAAAATAAGGGAATCCACAGGTCTGATTTGCCAGAAACGATAACGTCCATTTTCCTCATGTTGGTCAGCTTACTGGCGTAACATGTTAATTAATTCTCGAACAGTCCTCAGCTTGCTTATTAAGCATGCTCAACCCAGTGAACAGTGGTCGAAAAACGTTTTATTGGCTGCCGTTGATATTCTCTATTTCGAAAAAGTTATGTTCTTATTTCAGAGCAGTGTTCCGAAAATCAATCAAAACAAACACTCAGGATGCGTTTCGTGTTGGAAACATTCTGATTGTATAATGGGATAGCGCCTCTCGCAACTGCTTCGCCTGGCTGGTATGCAATCTCGATCAGCGCTCCTATCAGCTATGCAAACCGAGTCGCATCATTCAGAATCATCGGTTTAGCAAACATCGCATATCGGAGATGAGTGAGATACAAACTGATCCATTCTGAATGTAGCTCACTCAGTATCTGCCTGAATTATATGAAATTCAAAATTATTTTTTGCAGGACGAGAAAAATCAAACAGTTGTGCGGGACACCATAAATTCTCAGTAGTTTTAACGTGACGGACGATAGTTTAATGCGATAACTTGTAAAAATTGAAAATTACGGCGAAAGTGAACATCTTTCCCTCACAAACACAGCTACAATAACAACAAATAAATTTATTAATATGCTATGTATCAAATCAAATAAAATACGCTAATGATCGGCTTCATCTATCACTCACTCCCTGCCTGATACATTCACTCCTGATCGAAGACCAACATGATTCGCCATATGCATTGCGCATTGGTGAGATTCCAATTTGATGATGGTGCTGCACTGTTTCGACAGCAAGTATCGTGCGAGGTGATCTGTATTTTAGCGATGAATAGAACAATCGATGATCGGGTAGGTCCAGTAGCAATCAATAACGAAACCCGACCGCTGTACCTTCAGCTGCGAAGTGCAATCAGAAACATTCATTGAAAATGAGTGATTTTCGGAACACTGGGTGGTATGAAAAAAGCTTAGTAATTGCTTTTGCTAAACTGAATCGAGCAGTCGAGCAGTCGCTTAAAGCAATTGCTTCGGTTGTTATGAATAAAGTTTTTTTGACAGCTATTTTCTCAGTCAGGAGCTTTTACTTTTAGAACAAGCTAGTTGATATGAATAAAGCTCAAATCTGAAGCAATTGCTCGACAAATCTCATAGCAATTGCTTTATAGCAGACTTTTCCAATGAAAAATTCTTTAATAACGTCATGAACTTATCAAATTAGCAATATTTCACTTCAAAACAATTCAAAAAGGTATTTTCAACATGTATAAAGAAAAGTCGAAGTGATAACCCAACTTTTTTCATATTCCTGTCGTTGTATAAAATCATTCGTCTAAGATGACAATAAACAAATCAATTAGTAAATATTTCAAATTTAAAAAAATCCGGCTATAGTGGAAGAAGCCCCAATTGGCTCAAAGTAAGAAATAACAGGTAATAATTTAAAAACATTTTACAGATCTCTCATTTTTATATAATTTTTTATAATTCAAAGATTTAAAAAAAATCTAAATTAAAATGCGCGCCTATTGCCCATTTTTTTATACGTCGGATTATCCCGATCCGAATACATGTGGGAGAGCTTATGATAAATATTGAAGTTAGGCCATTTTTTGTTTGACAATATTCGAATATGTATTCATTTTTCTAAAAAATAAAAAATAGCCTACCCAGCAAAAAATAGCCTACCCAGCAAACATTTTTGAAGATATATTCCTCGACAACTTTGTTAAGCGTTTCATATACTTTGTAGAATGATCGTATAAAACTGGAAAAACCAGCATTTACCTATCAACGATAAGAACTATACAAGTTCGACAATATTCAACACCTAATTCGTACTTCCTGAAAGTAAGCATAAGAGCGCCCTCAGGGCATCCGCAGCAATCGCGAGTATAGTGAAAATGCTCACGCGTTTGATCACTTTTAAACCGCACCGGGGGTTAGTATGTGGGTGAGCAAAATAGGGCCGTTGCCGTCGGGACCGACAAAATCACCAAATTTGCTCACTAGAAAGGGGCGAGAGCAAACATGCACTGAAAAAAATCTACCATTTAAGGCTAAGTTCAACAAACGATGTTTATTAAAATTTTGTAATTTTGGTAAACAATTTGTTGATTAATTAAGCAATTGTGGCTTTTCTTTTGATTCGTTCGAACGTGCGGACGGAATTTTGTTCGCGGGGGGATCGGAAATGTGTCGAAAATTATATAGAGCCATTTTGGAAGTATTCTGTGCTGGGTCGAAAGAGGTGAAAATTTAGGCCCTCGGAATCGGTGGCCCAGGGTTTGTTCTTCGCAGCCGAGTGGGTCGTCGGAATTAGCATAATTTTGAACAGTGCAGAACTTGCAATTGACCAGCATCGAGTAACAACAACGTAAGCAATGCAGGTAAGTGAAAAAACTGTTTATTTAGTGAAAATTTATTTTTTTAAAAATTTTTTCTACCCTCCGTACAGGTTGGAAAAGTATAGGCAGCAGATAGAAAAAAAAACTTCACTGTCTGACCGGGGCCATGAGCAGCATCTTTAGCAGATAAGTTTGAACCGGGGCAATGACGCATACAATCCTCCTTCTCGCTGCGCTGCACCAGGGAAAACGGTTCCGACTCACTGAAGCCAAAGTCTTGGACCAGCGGCGGAAAACCTCCTGTTTGATCGTGGAACTCCACAGCAGCTGGCATATTTCGCGCAAGTTCCGCTGAATTTCGGATGATTCCGGCTGACACTGCACAGAATTCACTTAAGTTCTAGCTGCATCCGCAACCTGACCCGGTTGCTGGTCGCTCGAAACTGCGTGGCCCTGTTGCTGCTGTATGGCATCTTCAACCAGCATGTCGACTTTGGCGTCACATAACGGATAGCAGTTAACCCGTCGAATAACCTCCAACAATCGCTATGCATAATAATAATTAATAATTAATAAAAATGATAATAACCGAAATTGAAGCGAAAAAACTATCGACTCCGAAAATTTATTCGATCAGTAAATTTAATTTAATATTTTCTGTTAAAGTTTTCTCAGTGCAATGCACAATTTAAAAATAATATGCTTCCACCCGGTGCGCGAAAGAGTGTGTATACCAAAATCGGTCCGCTGAAATGAGCAAAATCGGGCCGCGTATACTCTCGTATTGGTGCGTTTGCTCTCAATGCATGCAAACCGTTGTCAGCGGCAATGTTTGGTGCTTCTCTCATTGGCCAATTCTTTCAAATGAATCATTTGATTTTGAGCAATCTGGATGCACTGCTTATCGCAGAGAGAACAACAAAGTTGTTTTCTCACTTGAATTCCGCGCGGGAAAGAAATTTGCAAACATGGCGAACTTTTTATCATATCCGATTTATACCGACTTTGACTAACCATTTTTACGATCGTTTACTTATTTGGTAGGAATTGCGATTCGCATTGACATTGTTAACGATTTGAGCTATCATTTCTAATGCGATTTTATGTTTTCTATGTATTTCAAATGTAGACCCAATCACTAAAAGATAGTTATAAACTGAAATAAGACTTATTTGATAGGATCAACCCAACTGCCATCGTCATCGCTCTGCGTGAGCATTAATTTCTATATGTTGTTCACTTGTGTACGCATGATGTGATTATTTTATTAAACTAGCCATATAATATTTTCTTGCATAATTAAACAAACACCCGCAAATTGCATAACAAGGAAATATAAAGTTCATAGTAAAAATATGCTTATGATCTTTATTTGGTTTTGCTCTTTCACATGCAAAAGGAACTTTCCATAAAATATCGATATTTACCTCAAAGGTAATCAATTTTAAAATCATAGCTTGTAGGCATGGTTGGTCGGCTCCTCCCGAACAACAAAGATTCGGGAAAAATCAACACTGTTCCGGTTCGGCTACCGAGTGTAATCCTCTTTCCCTGATCGTGGTCCACTCGTTATCCGAGTTTGCTGTAAGCAGTGATGTCAACCTTCCAGATTTGTCTGGATCGTCCAGACTTTTTAGACTTTCGCCAGACATTTTTTCAGGTTTCCAGACTTCTAGACTTTTGACATTCCTTCCAGACAATTCCAGACTTTTGGTTTAGGACATAAAATAGTTCTAAGAAACTATGAAATTTGAAATTAGCCATTGTACAATATGGCAGGAAATGATTAAAATTCATGAATTATGATTTCAGCAGTGTTTGGCGATCTGGCGACCAAAAAAAAGATTACCACCTTCAAAACTTAGTTATCCAGACATTTTCAAAATCTTCCAGACTTTTTCGAAAAACAGTTGACAACCCTGGCTGTAAGTGACGCGGACGGCAACTGTGAGAGCCTTCGCATCTGAGTGGGAGAAAAAGAATTCTTATCCCCTAGAGTTTCAGTCATATATACACATCAGTGCAAATAAAGAAAAAAATATTCAGAATCCAACCACACAACGTACAAAAACAACAACCACTTTTCCGCTGTCAGCGTGGCCACATTAAAATCTTTACACTTGTTAAAAAAAATTGGACAAACGACTAAATGTGCACAAACAAAGAAAAAAATTATCATTAGAAAATATTAGGAAAGTCTGTAGTTTTTTTTATAATTTTTATTTTACTGTTGATACCTTTTCTGTTCTCTCAATTTTTCGATAATCAAAATTAATGAACTAAATGTATAATTATCCAAAAGCTACTTTCAACTGTGTTATTATTTCTCAAAATTTCATTTGTTTCTGAATTTTGTCTTTTTCTAAATGAAATGTTCAATCGATATGATTTCGTTTGTCTTTTTCTAAACGCTTTTCATGGTTTATTATTATAAAAGGTGAAATCTGTAATAATCTTAATTAAATTCTTAAAATCTGTCTTCTTTGTGGATAGAATCTGAACCACAGAGCTGTAGCTATGTGAATGAATGTAGCTCTTCTTAATTGCATGAATGAAGGTGAAATCACAGTGCTGTATACGCCTTTATGCAACAGAAGAGAAAATAAGTTAGCTGTTCAAATATTATCTGAATTAAAAATTACCATCGGTTGAGAAATTTAACTGTTTTATTACAAACTCAATAATAATGAAGATTTTTTTTTTTCAAAAATCAGAACAATTCGAGAATTTTTGAAAAGTCAAGACGGTTTCTTAAAACTTAGGATAAATCCTGAAAAATCAGGCACCTCTTGGTTTTTAGGGCAGCGTCTTTCCCAGTGAACGTACAAAACTATGTTAGCTCTCTGATTTCTCCTCAACACAATGCGCAATAGATGATTTGTCCGTAGAAGGGAATTCTCTTCATCAGCGTATATGAGTGCTCTCGGTCACTCTAATGTGTTTTGTTTACAATCTCACTCTTGATTTCAGAGCGATTAATCTCTTTCCGCACAGCTTGAGGGGTTGGCAGATGAAAAAAGAGCATAGACCACATAATATGGGGTATCGTGGGCCATCTATTTTTTGGTGTTTTAAAACACTTCAGAACTAAAAATACATTTTTCGCAGCTATGAAGTTCTCTAATGTAAGTTGAAGAGTTATGAAAAAAATTCTATCAATTTTAGTGAACGAGATAGTGACGATCTTAAATCCTGTATGAGAAATTTTGCCAAGAGGTACGCAAGCCAGGTTTCTGAATCCATTCGAATGTACACAAGAAACTTGTTCGCTTCCTTGCTTGAAATTGCTTTAATATAACTTAATAAATCATGAAATTACTGTTTTTGGTTAACTCATTAACTTTGCATATTATTTAATCATTTTGAATTCAGTGGCCCACGATTCTCCACCATTTTTGTAAAACCAAAACAAATACTTTTTTTTTAAACAGCCTGAACCCCGGAAAAAAAATTAATTAAAAAAAGGGTCGCTGGTAGTTTTTCAAACACAACTATGTTTACCAAGAAATGAAATTCTTATATGTAAAGTTCATATTTCAAATTTTAAATAAGAAATACAATTCAGCAACGATTTTTTTTATAATTTTCGTACATCCGATATGCCAAGAATAAACCCCTCTCCCATGGATATTTTTTTCAAGTTATTTTTTTAAGTTCAAGAAATGATTTCACCGTCGTAATGGGATGGGAAATAACTTAATCTCAAAGGCATTTAAAAATAAGAGTTAACAAACATGTCAGAAAATTTGCTCTGGAATTTTGTCTTACATCACTCTAAGCCTAAAACATTTCATTCATCAACACTACACGGTTTTAAACTTATTTTCTTGTAACTCAAATCTTGACACACAAAGCCCCTACCGCGTCTTTAGAATGTTTATTAAGAAGTGTAACAAAACGAGGTCAAAATTTGAATTCAATATTTTGCAATTCAAAATTCACTTATTTACCACTTCAAAAAGTTGGTAGCCATGTTAAAGGTGTCTACTACTCACGATAGTCTACCAAATTAATTTTCTTCAAGAAAGCAATGTCAGACTCAATTTTGTTTTGTGTTTCTTTTCCATCTAAATGTTGAATTACACAAGGCCACAAAGTTCAAAATTTTCCTTGTGCAGACAATTCAAGAGCTAATTTTCAAAAGTTTGAGTGCTCAGAATCTAAAAATGCATTTTTAATTTTTTATGAATAACTTCTGTTAACAGGTTAAAATAATATAAAAAATTTCAGCACTTTTTAGACTAAACTGTACAACATTACAATAAAATTGAAAATGAAAGCTTTACATCAATTCAAAACTTTCCCAAAGACCGCAAGTTATTTTGACTCCAAACAAGATTTTTTTTTCTTTTTCTTTACTTCTCCCCAATCTCTGAATACGCGAAATTTTACGGATTTTTAAAGGTTCAAATCAGTTAATGCTTAGTTCTTTTAGAAATGGGACAGTTACGAATGCGTGTATCTCAAAAACCTTTCGTTTGATCTAAAAACTTTCTATGAAGGAAATGAAGGTAAACTTATGATAATTCATAAAAAAATAAGAAAAAATTATTTATCGTTTTTTTGTAAGAATAAATTCTACTTTATTCTTGGTACCTCCCATCGGCTAGCGCACACTTTTTTCTGTCATGATATTAATCAGTTTTTCAAATTAATACTTCGTTCAATCTGTATTTTAGGTGGCTACAACCTCTTCCTTCAATTTCCGCTACTTTTCGGACCAATAATTCTCTTTTAAAAGAAACTGAGGGAAATTTAGTGGATACAGAAGTTTCGAAATTAACAAATTTGATTATTTTTGAGCCACTTTTTGAGCGTTTTTAATGGAATTTCTGCTGGCAAAATCTGCCAATAACGAAGTAAAGCCATCATGAGATTAAATTTAAAGTATAATCGGTTAGTACAGATCGTAGTTTACGAAGAGTACATAATTACTCTTTTTAGGCTTTAAAAAACAGCAAAAACCATAGTTTTCGTTTTGAATATTGATATTTCTTTCCACAGGATTTTGTCAAATCATAATATTTTATACAAAATAATTCGCAAATACATACTTTAATATACTCGGCACCTTGCCACGAGCAGACATGGTATAGGATTCAAACGCTGGAATTTATTTAAAATAGGGGTTTTCATAAGTTTTGTCGTTCATCAGAAATCATCTGTCCCATAGCCTCGGTACCGGCTTTACAGCTTACGAGCTCTGGAACTAGCAAAAATTTAGTGTTTGAGGTGGTTTGAATGACTCATTACCAGGCAACACTTCCAGCTTATCGGAGAAAAAAAAATTGGAAATTTCAGCGATACACCCTTAGATTTTCGCTTTTTGAAAATTAAAAATGCTGGTACGAGACTTGATTCCCTGATCTGCCGTAATCTGGTAATCTGACGTATGCGCCAGCGAGTAAAATTTTCAGTACGAAGCTTTTTGCAAACACGTTTTTTTATTGAGCCTCCGAGCAAATTTCAATAATCAAATCTGTACACTTTGAGTTTAAACGATGACAAAACATGGCCAAATATATGATTTGTGGAAAAAGGTTTATTAACGGAAGTTATGTTACCAACGTCATTTTGTTGTGGAAATAGCTATTATTTTTCACTGTTTCCAAGACCAAATGACGTACATCCATCGTAGCATGCTACACGAACCATTTCCAGATATTTTCTTTCACAGTTAGTCAAATATTTGCGGCTCGTAGATGGTAAGCTGTATCCGAACCAAAAAAAAATGGTGTTTTTAGCTGAGTACGGTAGCATGAGCGAGAGTGAGCCTCAGGATAATCCGGTTATAGAACAGGCCTGGATTTCAGTTACAAGACACGTTTTGGAGGAGAATTCCGGAAGGTTAAACTGATTACTCAAGCGCAGTTGAAGGGAGTACAAAAGCCAATTCAGTCTTCAATCAACTCTTTTATTCAATAGCGTGGATAGAGGATATTATTAAAAAACTCTGTCCTTTTATGCCGGAAGACAAACGACAGTATTGGGAAAATCTTGAAGTCAACATTGTTGAATTCTGAATATTGATAATACCATTCTAGTCAACAATTATGAAATTTAGACACGAATGCCACAAGGTGGTAAAGTGTCATAAATAAACTTTAAACAAAAATTATGAAATAAATTAAAAATGAATCGATCATATTATTCTTCCTCTTTAATTAACGTATACCTTATGAATTTAAATCAACAATCTAATAAGGGACCGTTCAGATACCACGTGGACAGAAAAATGAGATTTTTGACCTCCTCCCCCCCCCCCCCCCCTGTGGGCAAGAGTGGACATTTGGCAAACCCCTACCTCCTCCCCGGATGTCCACGTGGACAGATTTCAAATAGCTTTTTTTAAATACCTATTTTTTGACAGTTAGAAAACACCACTTTAAGCCTTTTTGATATTGAAAAGGCTGATTTAAAAAACGAATAAGAATTTCCTGATATAAAATAATTTTAACAAATTCAAATTTATCACTTACGTTTAAGTAGCTACTAATTGTTTGAACTTAAACTGGAGCACTTTGCAATTTTAAGATTTTGATTTAAACATCTTAATATTTATTCACCTTTAGAAAATATTTTGAAAGTAAGTATGTCCACGTGGACATGACCCAAATCCCTACCCCTCTCTCCGTGGACAAGCGTGGACATTTCCATACCCCCCTCTCCCCCCTAAGTTGTCCACGTGGTATGTGGACGGCTCCTAATCCAACCAGCTTGTCAATATTTTCACATATTATCTTAACATCAGGTTAGATAGATGAAGTCCTATTGTGTTTGTTTCTTAAAAAAGAAAGTCCGCACTTAAACGCGTCATTCATTATGCAAAAAATATGAAACACAAGGACTTAATAAAGACCCAAATCCACCTCCTTCCGCCCTTCCCAACCTCGTCGTGGATAGGCAAAGCCATTGACACTTTTGAAATTAATAATCATTTTTCAAGTATAGAGGTACAAAGGTTTTATCCCTCATGTCTATTAGTCTTGAAGCTGCCTCTAGTAATTTACTAGTAATTTTAATTCTTAAAATTGAAGAATTAGACAAAGACAGTCTTTTATTATGGTCCTCACACGCACTGTTACTTTGAGACGTAATCAAAGCGTTGCAAATATATTTTTTATGAAACTTACGTCACGTTGAGTAGAAATGGCGCATACGTCATTTTGTTTTCGTAATGTTATGTTGGTATTTTTTAACATTTCTTAACATATTTTTATGTTATTAGGTCAAGTTTGGTATCTTCTATCGTTCAACTGCAAAAAACACAAAACGGTAATGTTGGCGCATACGTCAGATAGCCAGATTACGGCAGTATGACCCTTAGCCGAAGTTGCCGATCATATGCTTCACTCCAATGCTTGATTTGAACTTCATGGACATCTTTGACAGTATTTGCATACTTTTCCACCCCTCACATACAGTTATTTTTCGAATAATCAACGGTTTTGTCAGCTATCAATTTGAGTATGATGGATTTTGAATGAAACAGTGCAAAATTATTTTTTCCTTTTTCTCTTGCATCGTAAATATCTCAAAAATGCGTATTTTTTAAATTTTGGAAAAAATAGGTCGGATAGTACTTTTTACAGGCAACAAAATGCTGCCAAAATTTTGAATGTCCGATTACTAGTAAAGGAGCTATTAGCAAAAGAAAGTGTCCCATTTCTAAAAGAACTAAGCTTTAGAACGTTAAATACTTTCAAAATCAATAATCAATTCGTTTTAAGGACTTCTTCAAATTTGTTCAACGAAAACAAAATTTGTTTTTAAATTTCCTTATTAATGACAGAAATACTTGTAAAAAATCATGTAAATTAATTGGTTCTTTGGTTACTAATTATTGGTTTCACTCAATTCTGATTCACTTTTAACCTTATATTTTCCATACCTCCAAAATTGGAGGTAACGACAAAATCTGATAAAAGATTCGAGTTCAGGATGGAAAAATGTTTCAAAATATATCAGAAAAACATAGGCACTGAATATACTGTTCCCTTTTGTATTCGAGATTTAAAAAAAAAAATCGATTAAAAACAACTTGATTAATAGGTTTTTTTGCAATGATATAGTATGCAATTTATTTGCATACAATCTTCCGTGCAATTTACTTCAATTTATTAGTTTTAAGAATTTTTTTATAATTCCCCCTCCTCCCTTGCGATGTTCCAACTGCAGGTGACAAAAGAAGGATTTTAATTTTTTTTTTTTGGCCTTAGTTTGTATTGGGTTTGTATTGTAAAAATTTCATTCTTAAATATTTGTAAATCTCTAATATTTTGTTTCAATTCGAAAAAAAAATTGTTGAATTTATCGGTGTTTTATAAATTTTCATATAAGTTTATGAAATTTTATAGCGAATCTTGTAAAAAATTTTGTTTTTCTTCTAGAATTTTTCTTTGATTTTTATTTCTGAATTTGGTTTGAATAAATCTAAATTTTTAATTAGAAAATCATTGTTTATATCTTTCTTCCTTTACAAGACCAAATATTTCAATTGACGGCAACAAAATATTCAGAACTTGAAATTTGAAAGTATAAAACCTGCTTTAAAAATTTATAAACGTTCACTTATTTTTATTTTTTCACTCACTTTTGAATAGATTGTTACTTTTAAATAAATCTATGAAAAGGCAAGTTTAAGCAATACATACTTTAATGCGCAATGATAACTTAATAAGTTATTTATTGCTATATGCTTTCAATATTCACAACAAAACTTTTAATTCCTTATTTTTTCATCAGTTTCATTTGATCATTCATTGACAGATGAATTGGAATGTTTTAAAACTATTATTGTGAACTAAATAAACCATTTCCTTCCTTTTTAAAATTAAATTCAATCGTCATACATATATTTCCTTTTTTTGAATTCTCTTCAGTTCAGAATGGATATTTTTGTCCTTATGAAGACTTCACATTTAAAGGCTTGATTAAATATTTTTTTCAAATTCAAGATATAGCCGTGAAATTCCCGAAGTTTTAAATATTTTAAAATTTCTGGATGATTAATTTCAAATTTGTCAACTAGATTGTTAAAAATTAATTTTCGAGCAAATTTATAATTCAGAATAAGAACATTATTTTCGATAGTTTATGTATGTATGTACCTTTGACTTACCGGCAAAAGCATTGATTTGAAACTTTGATTCGAAATGTATCGGTAAAATTTGTTATTTTAACGAGTTTGAGTGATCGTCATGAGTAGGAAAATTGTTTAAGAAATCAATTTCAAGAAATTAATTTTTTTTTAATAATTGTGCATTTTTGGTATTGTTATGATTTATAGCTCATTTTGAATTTCGAAATAAGTCCTTCGCACGGGCCTGATTCAATAGCAAAGCAATAAATCGTAGTGATAAAATACAACTTTTCATGGATTTTGTATGCAAATGGAGGCTCGGATAAAGCCAATGCTCAGATCGACGAAACTCGGATAAGCGGAGTTCTACTGTAATAAAATTCTGTGTAATATCTCCAATTTTGGCGATATGCCGAGTTGAAGTTTAAAAATTGATCAAGGAATCAGATTTTGTCCAGTTAGGCTGGATCAAATGGAAAATATTTCTTTTGTTTTACATGGAATATTTTGAACTAATTCTAATGTTTTGCAAATTTGGGCTAGGAAAATCCAACATTTTTTTAAAACTTCGATAGTCTATTTTATAGAAAACATATTCGAAAATCCAGCTTTTTGGAACCGATCTTGAAGAACAAGAATTCTTCCAGAGTAACATGCTTCCAAAGTGGAAAATTTTCAGCAAATTCTTCGAGTTATCAACGAAAAAGGCATGCTTCCTTGTGAATTAATAGATTTTTCGTGATTGTGACGTCGCAGACTGTACCAATACTTGAGCAGGGCTGCTTTGGCTGGGGGAGAGGGGGGGGGTTGGGATTCAATATTAAATGAATTTCAAGGTATTTCATTGAAAAAAAAAAGATAAATTCTTGTTTACAAATATATTGCATGTAGGCTTTTTTCCAACTTGTTCCATTTTTTTGAAAATTTGAATTAATGTTTATTATTTTATCATTTTTATTATTTAATATTTTAAATTTATTCCGGCCTTATTGGTTGTTTGAATTTAAAACAAAAAATTAATACTGTAATTACATATAAACGTTGAAATCAAATTAACTGGTGATTGGTTATGTTTTCTAATACCTATACTTTTTAAAGCCAAATAAGATTCAGATACTAATTTGATTTACCATTATAAATCTTACAACTGACCACTATGCACAAACAATAACTTCCAAACACGCAACATTCCACCCCCACCTCTCTTGGTTGCCTTGGGTAAGTGAAAACTCTCGCTACAATTTTCTCTCACATTTCCCTAGAGAGATGGGATGGGATGGTGTGGGATGGGATGGTGTGGGAAAAAATCGGCCGCCCTGAACATGTATTTGTACTTAGAGTTGACACCACGGCTTGGCTCAATTCAAACTCAACCGAACTCAACTCGACTCTCGACTCGAATGATTGGTTAATCAGGTCAATGTTGTAACATTGAATGAAACTGAAGTTTATGGCGAGCTGCGCGGCCTTTTTTTTGCTGTGGTATTAGTTGCTGATGATGATTGGCGATCTGTGCTGGCGATTATAACATTCATTTGGTGACGTTTTTGATTTCGTTCTCAGTCGCAGTGATGAATTCGTGCTCACGATTTGTTGGGGGATATGAGTGGATTGCATCTCTTGCTGAGTCCGAGCCGATGAGAGACTGCTTTAGGCCTATTTGGGGAGAAGTGTTTGGATTTGTGTAAGTCGGTCAGATTGGATTATTCAGCATCATCATCACGAGTTTTTGTGTGGTAAAAAGCCCTAGTCCGGTTCTAGATCAGATGCTGATGAAACTGAATTGTTAATCAATCTACTATGGTTGTCTTTTATCTTCAACAATTCATAAATATCAATCTCAATCATCAAAATTGAACCAATGCTTTCCCATTTAACTCACTCTTCAAAGATAAAGGTGAGTCGCTCCAATCCTTTCGTGTTTGTTTTTCCTGACAAGCCATAAATTTTATACACGCCAACCAAGTGTGGCAAATGACATGGAAAGCAATTTTCCCAGCTTTTCGCCAACAAGTTTCATCGTCATTAGTAGATGTTGAATATTCTCTTGATAGCAAAAGTTTAGAATCAACAAATAAAATGTGACAACCACGAAGCAATTGGTTCAAAAAGTCAATATTCAACCAATTTACTTTACACGAAAAAAATAATTTCAAGTTCATTTATGCAAATTGACACGGGCTGAGGGCGGCTATCGTTGAAAAAGAGACTATCGAAAATCGAAAGAGCCCGCCGGCAATAAATCAGTCTTATCTAGATAATTCTTGTATGCACATTGCAATTGGGATTTTGCCATTCTTTCTCCTTGCTAGCTGTCTGCGATAGCAATAGCAAATTTCACATTGAAACTATCGAGGAACCTACAAAAAGCGTTATTTGTTTAGCTGTTGAAGCATCTAGTAATTAAAAAGAAACTATACCGTCAAACCGAGCATCATGCAACAGCGGGGTTTAATGCAACATTTATATAACACCACACTGAATATATTTTTAATTTAATGTATTGTAATAAAGTTATCTCTAAATAATAACAAAATAAAGATGACATAATTTCTCGCATCCTAAGCTAGTTTTTTTCAAGTTTTTTTTTTAAATGTATATAAAATTTGAAAAATCGAGCAATAAAAATACAAATATCAACATTTTTCGATGCCGTAAAAAACTTTACCCAGTATGACGGATTAGCTTGATAATATTACCTACAAAATTTTTACTGGTTTCCTCTTGCTATACCAAACCAACACTGTTGGTATAAAAATATTTTTCTAACAATCCCTCAATTTTTTTAAATAAATATTTTTATAATTCAGGTAGGTGTCTGGGGTAAAATGCATCAATATGCAAGTCAAAGAAAAACCTTGTAAATCTCGTTTCCATGTGCTGGAATATGAATGTTTTGCTGCATCACGCGTTTGTAAACATTGAATTTTAATTCATCCAAACAAATATTTTTATGATTCCAGCTTGTAATATTTAACCCCTTAATGTATGCAGCATCCTTAATTTCAGAAAAAATGTGAAAACTAGTTCTACAGATCAAAAAATTACTGCAATTGGTATTTTGTTTATTTGTATAAAAAATCAACGGATCACATGTTTTCATGCGTAATGGTCTTTAAAGCATCGCAAATATATTAAAAACTTTAAATTTTCATACTTGTTCATAAGATATTTCATTAGAAACAAAGTTTGTTGCAAGCTACCCCATTTTCTAAGCAGGGTGAAAATCGCCTGTTTTTAGAAAATTAAAAATAACAAAAGAAATCAATAATTTTTCTAACAACGCCAATTTGATGTCCCATCATCCTTAAAACTTTTGATGCATAAGGGGAAGGATAAACTGTGAACATAATTTTTTTAGAAGCCGTTGAAGTTGAAAATTGTTGCATGTTGCCCCAGTAGACGGTACTTCTAAATTCAACGTCATAGTTGCCAGACATAAATGTTATCTTTTTTATTCAAAATGCGGAAAAACACTACATGAAACTGAGAGGAAACCAAGTGATTCCAAGATTGATAAGAAACTAGTTTCCAATGCCTACAACGGACTATGGACCAAACTCAGAGAGGAGAGAAAACGAGATCATCCAAAAGCTTCGAAAATTCGAGATACCGACGACAACCAGCAGCAGCAATAAACATGACTGCCATTTCCAATTTGAGCGACGCCCTTAGCAGACGGAAAAATGGCTTTCTTGTGAGTATTTTTGTGAGTATTTTTACTTGGGTACTTTAATGAATTTATTCTTATGTTATCACGCTTTAGTTAAACAAAAAATCATAAACTAAGGAATTACAATGAAAAGCAAGAATCCAAAAACCAATTTGGATTTCTTTTCAGAAAAAGAACTAGAAAAAAAATACAAAAATATATTTGTTAATTTGTTTGTTATTTATTTTTCCAATTTTTGATAATACATGAGCTGAATAAAATTTAAAAGACGGTCCTACAGCTCAAAACACCTAGTCTGGTATAACAATGATTTGAAAAACTAACAATATAAGAAGCAAAAAAGTCATAAAGTCAACAGAAGCGATAGAAGTGTTAAAATCATCAAAATTATATAAATTTACGCAGTCAGCTCAATACATGTATGAAAAGTTCTTTTGAAAAATGCAATCAGAAAATTGAAAAAGAAATTAGGAGAAACTCAAAAGCGTCCTTCGTCTATAGTAAAACGCAAAGGAAAAATTCAAACTTTCCTACCCAGTTGACACTTGACGGAAGCATTGGAAATAATCCACTGGAAATTTCTATCTTAATTGCAACTTTTTTTTCAAGAAGTGTACAACTACTTTCACTGAGATTAACCGAGTTAGAGAATACTTTTTAGTAATTCCAGATTTAGCGTTTGCCATTTTAGTCAATGAAATTGATTTCAATGATGTTATCGAAGGACTTAGAAAACTTGATGCTTCTGAAGGATGAGGGCCTGATGGACTTCTTTCATGTTTCCTTAAAAACTTGGCGACCGAACTGACCGACCCTTTTCTGATTCTTTTTAATATGTGGTTATATTTAAGAAAAGAGCCCAAATTTTGGAGAAAATCTTTTTTAATTTTAATTTTCAAGTCCGGAAAAAAATCAGATGTACGAAATTATCGAGAAATAGTTGTTTTGTCTTACATCCCCAAACTCTTTGAATCGATAATAAATGAAAAAAATTATCAGCAAGTACGAAAATATGAATAACGAACAAATAACATGGTTTCTTCAAAGGGTGCTTTACTGCATTGAATATTCATACGTTATCAATTCTATGAGCAAATGCTTTCATGTTGAGGCTTTTTATACCGACTTTAGGAAAGCCTTTGATCGCATTGACATATCCCTTTTAATCATAAAATTAAAAAATTTCATCGAAATCTCCTCTCCTGGTTACAGTCATACTTAACCGATCGAACACAAATCGTTCATTTCCGAAACGAATTATCTAAATCTGTAGTTGTGACTTCGGGTGTTCCTCAGGGGTCTTATTTAGGACTTCTCCTGTTCATACTGTTCGTAAATGACATTTCCCTTTTTCTAAAACGAATCGAAGACTTGATATACGCCGATGAAATTAAACTATTTCTGAAAATACATACAACAGAAAGATAACTGAAAAAGATTTGAGTATCAGATTCAACAATTTCGATTTTAGGATAAAGAACTGATTTACAATTGAAAAAATCTTGTGATTAGCTAGTGTAAACCTCCGTTTTTTTTTCAATAGAGTCTGAAATAGAGTTTTTTACTTTGAAATCTAATTTATTATCTGTTTTTTATAGTTCGTTTTTTTAAAATAACAAAATTTTTCAGCTATCAACTTTTTGCTTGAATTATGCAAACATTTAGAAAAGTACAAAAATGTGTAGGTTTTATCTTTATCTTATTTTTCAGGTTCAAGTTATTTTACATTGAATTTTTTTTTCGAAAATAAGTTCTAGAAACTACCCATTTTTAAAGACGTTCAAAATATAAATAAAGGATTTTGAAAGCTTCATTTTAAATAAGCAAATTATAAGCTAGTTATTTTAAACTATATGCAAATCCATTTAAAGCATTGGTGAAATTGTATCAAATATGTTTCAAGGAATTAAAGTAAGAGATAAAGTTTGCGGTTTAAATCTGATGTATTATTCACTCTTTAAAGCTCGATTAAAATTTAAAGTTTTAGTCATACATTTTGTGTATGCAAAGTCTTCA
This sequence comes from Uranotaenia lowii, assembly GCF_029784155.1. Lineage (NCBI taxonomy): Eukaryota > Metazoa > Arthropoda > Insecta > Diptera > Culicidae > Uranotaenia > Uranotaenia lowii. Next base: position 173,393,613 of record NC_073692.1, on the reverse strand, counting down.
ATATAAATAATGTTAAACAACAAACCAATAAAAAATAGTTCCAGCTGAATTGTCACTTGAAGATAAGACCAAATTCTCGGACCAACAAAAAAAAAATCAATTTAAATTTAGTTCTTAATTAGTATCCAGTAAATATTTGTTTTTAATTTTCAGTTGAAGGGTTCTCAAAATAAATCTTTTCTTGTTTATGTTGCCCTATTGACTCTTAAAGAGTATAAAATTTAAATTTTGGTTCAAAAATTAATATTATGGAACTGCGATCTCCTACAAATTGATTCCTTAATAAAATTCTTACATCGATATTTTATCCCTCAATAAAACTTAGCTTCGAGCTGAACTTAATTTTTATATAAATTTCGAATCTGAATCCTGCATTTTCAAACTTGAGTTTAGAAACTGAATTCCAAATTCGAGGACGAATTTTTAATCTGAATTCCAGATAATAATTATCATGATTTATAAACCAAAAAGCCAAATGAGTATCATAGCCCTCATCCAGAAATCTCTTAATCGAATTCTGAATTTTTGGTTTTCAATATGTATATTTTTCTTCAATTATCAATTCATTATTCAACTAATTTGCATCTTGAAGAAAATAGCGAAGCATAAAACGGTTTCACCACTAAGAAACTGAATTGATTTTAATTCTGAGTATGGATGAAAAGTTTAAATTTCAAATCCAAATCTTAAAATTGGTTTTTAATTTTGAATTATTTCTTTTCATGCTTCGAAATGATGTGAAAATTGCATCTGATTAAGGTTTGAATTACAAAACCAAGGTTAGAGTCAGAATTTCGTCCCAACTGGGCAAAACCCGAGGCTTTTATTAAATAATGTTCCCCATAATCCTGCTAACAATCAGGCAAATTTGAAAATTTTCCAATAAAAATCATGCAGGAGAACTCTTAAAAAATTGTTTTTAAAATTCATAATAATAAAGACTCAATTGAAATTTTTGTATGATTATCCAAATAAAGTGAAAAAAATTCTTACAAAATCTTATTGGATTTGAAAAACAAAAGGAATTGAAATGAAGAGCTTGAAGTTATTTTTTTAAAGAAAACATTTAACGAAAAAGTATGAATCTCAATTCTTAATTTATTTAGAAGAAAAATTCGAAAAAAAAAAAACAGATTTAGGTTTGTACACAGAGTTAAAAAAATTGCTTTTTGAATATTTACCAAAGGAATTTTTTTTCACTTCATTCTAAGCTGGCTTTTCTTTGCTTATTTTTAAAATAATTTTATATTTTCAATTGAAGAAATATGAGAATGTCGTTTATTTTTATGTTCATTTTAAATTTATTTTGAAAATTTGAAATTTTGTAAACTTTCATTTCAAAATTAATATCTTTGGAACTTCTTGGTTGATCCGGAAATTGAATTTCAACAAAAGATAACAAATTTTGATTCGTGTTGACTAAGGTTGCCAGATTGTCCGTTTTTTTTGGTTTGTCCGGATCATTAAAACAGAACTTGTAAAAAATCCGGTCCGGCCCGAAAAAAAACCCGGATTTTGCCTGGAATTATTCACAAAACCATACAAAAAAAAACAAATTTTGTTGTAAAAATTTCATATTTATGCGTCCAAAGCGAAATTTTTCGAGCAAATTTATAAAAATAATCATAAAAAATGTTTTGGGGAAGCCTAAAATTCGATTTAGAATCTGCTAAAAAGTTTTGATGAAAACATTTGTTTCCAAGTTTTTCATCTTCATTTTTGTTGTGTATATCCTGGGTTCTGACCAAATTGGCCGGATATTGACCGGATTTTCGGTGGATTATTTTTAATTCAAATGCCCGGATTTTGCGAGGGTTTTGCATCAAATTGTTCGAACTTTTCCCGAATATCAAGGTTGCTGAAATCACAGAAAAATCTTTTATTTCACAGAATTTTAAGCAATTTTTTATCACAGAATCTGTGTCACAGAATATAGACCTTTGTAAATACTCAAAGATTTCACAGATTTTTTCAAATATTGTACGCATTTCAAATATAATCTCTATAATAAAGACAAAAAAATATTATAATTTTCTAGTCAATATAAACTGTAGATTTATCTTTGTTTAGGGAAATCATGATAAGATTGTTTATTTTAATTGATTTTTTTTTCAAGTCAAATCTAAAAAAAGACCAAACTTGTCATGACTTTTCAACCAAACCTATGCTTTTCCTTCAAAGAAAATTATCATAGAATTTCTTGGTTCAATCACAGAAACTCAGAACTTTTTTCGCAAAAAATCATAATATTTTTCGGTCAACCTTGCCGGATATGTGCTGAGAAAATTCTGTCAACTTTAGTCTAGTAGACCATAGCGGATAATCAAACACATTTTAACTTGAACAAGGTTGAAACATTTCAGAAAACATAAGGTTGCCAAAATTTTTCCAGCACGTTAATGGGCCGGACAAATCCGAGCTATTTTATCTAAAAACTTGGCTTAATTTGGGCATTTGAATCCAAAATTTCGACTAAAAATTCTGGCAATATCCGGGCAAATTTGGTCAAAACCCAGAAATTACTCAAGATAAATCAAGAAAACAAAAACTTGAAAAACTTGTTTTTTTCATCAGCAGTTTCTAAATCATATTTTAAGGCTTTCAAAAAACTTTTCATTATTTTTTTTGTAAAACTTGCTCGAAAAAAATAGTTTTGGAGGCATAAATGAATTTGTTTTAATACAATTTGCTTGCGAGGAACATGAAAATCCAGTGATTCATGAATAACTTTAGTCTCCTTCGGCCGATTTCTTTTGAAAACAATTTTTCTTAAAGCCTAAACTATGACAAATATTTCATCTGAAGACTGCATTTCGATTCGAGTTCAGATAAAAAAAAATTATTAGGCTTCAAAAAATAGCTATCTTTTTTAAGGGTGATATTCATCACTATTAATGAGAGACACTGCTTCGAACATTTTGACGCAGCAACAGTGATGAATATAACCCTGAAAAAGTTGCCTCCATTTTTGAAGTCTAATAACTTTCTTATCGTAAACCGAATCGAAATGCAGTCTTCGGATAAAATATTTGTCATAGTTTAGGATTTAAGAAAACCTGTTTTCAAAAGAAATCGGCCGAAGGGGATCAAAGTTATTTATGAAAAACTGGATTTTCATGTTCCTCCAAAACAAAATGTCTCAAAATCCCATACAAACTTTGGGCTCTTTGAGCGACCCCTTCCCGCGGTCCGATTTGGCCCAAATTTGGCATGAGACCTTGTACTAGGCCTAGGATCAATTCAAGTCTGCAGCACATAACATTTCACAAGCTTGAAATTTCCCATACGAATTTAGGGCAGTCTAATGCACATCCCAATCAGACTTAAGCAATCTGCTTGAAAGTCCCTCTTCAATTTGTCCTCTTGGCTAAAAATGTTCTGTTCTGAATCAAAGTTTCAACAACTCTTGCTCTAAGATTACTTACGAATAGATTGCCAGACGGTCATTCGAAACATACCCGCAAGATAAAAAAAAGGAACATTAGATACAGTCATCAATTCGTCACCGGTATTCAAATGGTTTCTAATCCAATTAGTTTCCGAAAACACCTTAAAGCCAGAAACGAATCTTTCATTAACAACGCACCACCACAACCACCACAAGCCTTAAGAAGGGAACCGATAATAAAAAGCAAATCTTCTGGCAAACTGCGAGGAAGAAATCGTCAAGTTGAGCATTGCTGTTTTTTTTTTCTTAGCTGGTTTCTTCCAGTTGTCTTAGATAGAACGTTTTTCGAACAGCAATTAGCACCGGTGTTAAATGGAAGTTAAGCGAAGTTTACTAGAGGACGACCGAAAGCAAGAGCTGAAAAAAAAATAAAATCCAATTCAATCCGATACAACCTGGGAACCTGCAGCTGACTGCTGCAAAATCGCCAAAAATTAGCTAGATGTATGAAGGTTTTTTTTCTGTTTTATTTCCCCGTATTTTATTTCAGGCAGTTGAAAAGTAAAAACTGCAAATAAAATGTTTGGAAGCCTGCTCCAAGATAGGACGGAGTATGGGGGGATGAAATCGGCGTCTAGGGGGGATGATGTTGAAAATGAATGATTCATTTTGCCATCATTTTTCTGGCTAGAACGTTTTGGATTCAAGGGGGCGAAAGACAAAATCGCCACCACGCCAACGGTTGACCGATAATTAATTAAAGTTTTACTTTTGTTGATACAGTGGTTGACTGATTTTGTGAATGTGATTTTTTTCTGCAATGAGCCTGAGAGCTCTGTGAAAATAGGTTGTCAAAATCAAAGAACAGCTGTGGGATAAAAAATCAAAATTAAAAAAAGAAAAAAAAAGTTGAACACGGGGGGCTGTCGGATTGCGATTACACTAATTTGGGGTTTTGATTCATTCTCGCTAGCTTGCTTGAGCCCCGTGTCGTCGTCGTCGTCGTCGTTTGACTGTGTTTGCGGATGAAATGTCTAGTCGATTCTTATCTTTCCGCTTCTTGGACAATATTTTGCGCTTCCTGTCTGACTGAGTTTGTGTAGTTTTTTTTTTTTTTCGTTCATCGCTGTCTGCTTTTCATCCAACATCGAGTTCTCGAGTGAATCTGTGGTTTCCGGTACTCGGAACATACAGCAACACATTGCCAGAGCGAGTTGTCGAAACTCACGGCCTAATGAACATTAAAGTTCAGATTTGATGGCTGTCTAGTCGGGGCTGGAATCGCTTCTAGATCGAGATCTAGACGACTATTATGAAATGATACTATTAGCCCGAGCGCCATTAACATTCAAACGAATAACATAACGATCACTTCTGGTGGAAATAAGTTCCGTGCCAAAGTCCAGCAAACATTGTTCGACAGAATCCGTCAATTATATTCCAGATAAACTTCTAGGGTTTCCATTTTTTCTTCTCTCGTCGTTGACAACAGCAGTAAGTAGCAAAACGAAACCCCCCAAATAAAAAAGATATCAACTGAAGGTATTAGTACAGCTTCTTTTCAATCAATCGACTGCAAAGGTAATCGAATTGACACGAGCCATTTTAGCTGGCCATTGATGGCGCTGGTGGTGGTGCTTCTGAATGTTTAATGTGTTACCTATCGAATGACAGCACCGTTACACGTGAATGATATCGACGTCGAATAATGGAAACTTTGAAAATCGATGCTTCAGGGATTCTGTTTGCGTTGATAATATTTAGATGTGTTTTTTGAAGGTTCTTACCAAAAAGTTTTGGCGAGTAGCTAACTCAACACAAAAAAGATATCTAGAAAAATCGGTTTTGGTTTTATTAAAGCTTTGGTGACTAATATTTTACAACATTAAGATATTATTGAAGCTAAAAAATTTGGACATTATGTCATTTATAAACATTGGAAAAAGCCAGATTTTAGCTTTATTGAAATTTTGTGTGATACATAGAAAATGCACTCAATCTTCTTGAAAAGTTTTTAAGCCTTTGATGCTAGGTTAAAATAAATTCGGATATTCAAATTTCAGAATATGAAAGATAAACCTTGTACACAGTTTTGGATGGGGTTTCGAGTCAGAATTGGAGATTTTAAATTGAAACCCTGTTCTAAGCTTAAAAAGTTTACATTGAATGTTGTAATCTCAACCCGAATTCAGACTTCTGGAATTGAAAATTCGAATCCTTGGTTGTTAGTTTGTCAAATTTAAAAGAACTTTTTTTTTTAAATAAATCAGATGGAAATAAATGTTGAGAAACATACGACACGAAATGCAAGACATGGGCCAAAAAAGGTACAAGATGAGGATTCAAATATCTACCATTAACAGTTAAGCGAGTTATTATCATCGAAAATGTTTCTACATTTATTCACATCCGATTTATTACTTGAGATTTCAACTAATGAAGATGAATTTCTATTTAAAAACAAATGTCCCTTGAATTAATATTTGAGTAAAAGCACTTCACTCCGAAAATATTTCTTACTTCAAAAGAAAACCTTTTAAAAATATTCATATAAATTTTCAAATAAATTAATAACTATCTATAATAGTTTGGGACCCCTTCCTCTCACTGGAAGGGCGGAAGTGGTCTCCTTAACGAAAGAAACATGTTTGCATAACTTGAGAATTGATCTCGAAAATGAAACCAAAAAAGCATAGAAACGAGGAATATTTATATGAATGTTTGAGGTTCCTTCCTCCTTCCAGTGATAAGTGGGTGCTCTAATACAATTTTTCGAATAACCCAACAACGAATAGAGCAAATGGAAAAAAAAAGTTTGGCATGGGAGAGTTATTGGATACAATAAATGATTATTTGAAACCCCTATCCCTTCCAGTGTGTAGAAAAAAAAAATTGGTCTCCCGTACAAAATTTGATTGCATAACTACGAAACTTATGAAGCAAATGCTATCAATGCTATTTCCAGTAAGTCATTCATTTATCAATATGATGTTCAAAATCAATATTTCCGAAACACCATAAAAAGTATGAAAATGAAAATGTCGACTGAAGCTTCAGGCACAAGAATTGATGCACAGAAATAAAGAAAATTTGAATTCTCAAATCAAATAAATGTTTGATCAGGTTTAAAATCAACCATTATTAAAAATTGTTAGAAAAATGAAAATGATTTTTACTATTTATTTTATTTTGAATTTCATTTCTTCATTTTCAATGGAAGGATTGATAAAAAAATTCTGTACTTTCTTGACTTAAAAAAAATCACGATTTGAAATGTGGATTCTCGATTAGGAAAAAAAAACAATTTTGAACTTAGGAGAATTTAAACAATTGTTGATAAATGAATTTTTTATGGAAAAATAAGAAAATATTCAATTTTATTTCAAGACTGTCAGTGATCAAGTCAAAGATAAAACTCTTTTCTGTATTAAAATTGTTCCAGTTATTAAAATAAAAACTTCTGAAATTCAAAATAATAACTTTATATATTTAGAATACAACATTTAACTGATAAATTACAAATTGGGAAATGATAAAAAAGAAATTGATAAAATAAAAATGAAAACGTTGAAATTCAATTTTTTTTGTTAATTTTGAAAGCAAAGAGTCTATAAAAATTTAGCTTACATTGGGCATTAAAATTTAACTTTAATGTTGCTACTTCAAATAATTTTCGAACTTTCAAAAGATGAATTTTAAAATTTGGTCGATTAAAAAAAATGTTTTAATTTATTGAAAATTCAAGAAATAAAATTTAAAAATTTATAAGTTTATAAATTTTCAATCGAAGGTTTTGAAGTTTAAAATTTCAAGCTCTGTATATTTTGTCAGTTTCAATCGGAACATTGGGTCCTGGAAAGGACAGAAGGTGGAAACTATATTTTCTTTATTACAAATTTAGTTCCAAATGCTTCTAAGAAAATTATGTTTTCAGAATACAAAAATTTAGAATTAAAAAAACAAAAAACAAACTTATTAAAAATATTTTTTAAGTTCAAATAGTTTTACTTTAAAATTCGGTAAATGTATTTGAAAATTAAAACAAAATATGATGAAAAAAATTGAAGTATTTTAACATTTTAGAAGTATTGTTTTTCAAAAAACTTTTTTTAAACTAATTAATAGAATTGAATGGACTCAACGAAACAGCATTTTGATGCCTTTGATTGAATGATTGATTCTGAAGATTTAAGCGCACTTTTTGTCTATAACCTTGCGATTAGTGATATGGACTTTAAAATGTATCAGTTATAGGTGAACTAAATCAATGATAATTTATGATATAACAAATCAACGTTAAAGAAAAGCCTGATTCTGATTTGGTTTATTGTTTATTTAATTCAATTAAGGAATAATATTTTAAAGATGATGATGCATGATTCAAATAAGTTGAATTCTTCAGTTTTGAAAAATTAGGAAAGAAATCATCACAAGTATTTCTGACATTACTAAATAAAATTTAGAAAAAAAAATGAATTAATTTAACCAAATTTGTTAAAACCTTTAAAAATATCTAAAACTCTCTTTTGATTCAAAACTTCATTATTCGCTTTCGAATGTGATGTTGAGCATTTAAGCACAAAATAAAATTGAGACTCTAATTGGTTTCTTGGAAAATATTTCATATCAGCACGATGTTTTGAAAATCAAAATTTTCGGTAATAATGAAGGAGGATACTTGATTTTAGGTTTCATTTTGCTAAACCATCATAAGTCATGATACATGACTGTCAATGTATAAAATTAGTATTCGGGGATTTAATTTTGATGTTTAGATGGTTGGTTTCAAACTCTAAATTTGTTCGTTACACTTCTCAATGAAAACTCATTCTAAAGACGAGGTAGTGTTTTTGAATGTCAAGTTTAGAGTTTCAAAACAAAATGTTCATTGAATTGCAAATCGAAATTTTCAATAAAAAATTTATTCAAATTCGTGAACGGCATATATGTATGTATGTGATTTCGTAAAATAAAATGTCTCAATTCTAGGGTGAGTGAAGAAAAATTTCTGAATTTATTGTTAACACTTATTTAATACCTTTTAAGATCAAGAAATTTTCCTTTACTACGTTGAAAATTTTTCTTGAAAAAAATCTCCATGGGGGGGGGGGGGCGGGGGGCTTGTTAAACCCCTAAACTCACCCCCTCCGTTCGCACGGTATTGGTCTCATTAAAATGAGTATTTTTTAGCCCAAAATAATCGGAATTTGGTATGAAAATTAGAAAATTCAGTTTAAATACCGATTGTTACATGTTTCGAAGCCTTTAAAATCAAGTTATTTGGAAAAGTATTGAAAAAATGCTATAATGCTTGTATCCCGAATTAAAATCATCATATTTTCTGTTAAAGAGCTACTGCGACTTTATTTTGTTATCAAATTCAAACACTTTTATCATTTAAATGCTACTTACTTTTATGCAGTGAAAAATAAACAGGAGAACAGCATCTTGCCTATGTTTTAATAAGTGATTTTGAAAGATTTGGGCGTGCTGAATTCAAACAAAGATTATGTCTATCACCACTAGTTTTGGACGGTTGATAATTAAAAAACTTATAAACATACATGAAAACAAACATGGATTAAGATCTTGTCTGGATGTTTTGGTTTTAGAGATACAATGTTTGTGAGAAAATAAAATTCTACAATTTTCAGAAACTTGAATAGTTAAGATTACAGTTATTTCTGACAACATTCAAGAAAGTCATTGAGCATTAGGTATGGGGAATTATTTTCATTATCTGACTATTGTCGCCGGGAGTCTTCAGATATTCCCTAAAATGGAGAATAAGGTTCATTTTCACATGTATTTTTCCAATTTTCTAACATTTCGAGTTATATTTCGTTAAAAATGCAGGGTTTCTTATTTATGGATTGGTTCAATTGGCCAAAGTAAAGTGGATTAGCCGATACATTTGAAGTTTAGAGTAATTCTACGAAAATCGGACTTTTTGCGAGGTACAATATTTCAGGCATGAACCTAAGAGCGAAAATACCATTAAATTATGGTTTTAACACACAAATAAATGATTTTTTCCTTGTTTCCTTGTTTTTTCGTAATTGCTTTCATCAGACATTTATTGACTGATTTGTGAATGAAAAAGATTTTGTTCCCATGAATCGTTCAAAATATTATAGAAATCGTATTTTTTGGTTCATCCGTAAAACTTTTCAAAAACTTCAGACGCTAGCCTTATATTTCAACAATCACTCAGCAAAATTTCAATAAAAGACGTTGTGTTGTTTCTGAGATATTGCAGTTTTAATGCAATTCAAAAAATCTGATTTTAATAGAATTACTGAATCTCAGGTCACACAGGCTTTAGAAAGCTCAAATTTTTAGAAATGATAGAGTGATAGATGATCTATCGTAAGTAAATAATATTCAACAAAACAATCATCAGAGTAAAAAGTAATGAAAGGTAAAATTGCTTCCTATTTCTATAGAATAGTAAACGGTACTGTATATAATGTATTTCTTATACATGTAATTTAACTTCCGGTTTTACTCAATCTGCGTGAAAATCTCAGCTAAATCATCCATAATGTGAAATCCAACAAAAACTGTTTATTGATTAAACATTTTGATGGTTTTTGAAAAATAGACGATTGTATAAGGATTGCTTTTTTCAATACTGTTATCGTGGATGGAAAGTAAATATTTTGGCAGTAGTGCATCAATCTAAAAATAATATTCAGTTTCACCGCTAATAAGGCCAGAATAAATTCCAATTTCTTCTGTTGTCTCAACCACACCTTCAATTTTCACGAAAACCCAGAAAGAGGAAATGAATAAAGCTCAAGGTATTGAAAAATTTGATATTTTTTTCGAAAATTCAAACAATTGGAAGAGTGAAAGTCAAACTAAATCACCTTTTGTATTCGAGAGTTTTCCAAATTTTCGATCAAGAAAAACTAGATTGTTCAGTGTTGTGCGATGTACGGTGTATGCGAGTTTATGCAAACTATTGTTCAATTTATAAAAATTTATTTAAAATTTAGATTATTTTTTTTATAATCCCCCCCTCTCGTGATGTTTCAACTTCAAGTGACGAAAGAAGGATTTCAAATTTTTTCCGGCTTAATGTTCAGAGAAAAAAATCAATGAAAAATTCCAATTAACAAAAAACAACTAGCACGAATGATTCAAAATAAGAATTCGTAATTCTTTTTTTTTTAATGTATCCCGTTTCAAATGGATCAAGAACTCGTTTTCGTTGTTATTTTTAATGAAATGATTTTTTATCCCATGAAGTAAAATTACCTCGCAATTATAATTGCAATACACATGTTTTGACTGGTTTTTTGAAGGTTTTTACCTCGATATACGTTTTTCCTGTTCGAGTTTGCACAAATATACTTGAAAACAGAGCAGACATTTTTCAAGCATCATAGTTGACATGGTTGCTGATTTTCCTTCATCGTCACGTTTCAAATCTCATTTGACTACTAGTCAAGCTTCAAGGGACTGGAAAAGGTTGACTATCGTCATGGATTTCTGTTCACGTGACGGATGTATTTTTTCAAACGACGGGCGTCAAGCAGGTTGACGGCGTCGGTTCAAAGCATTTTATGTATGATTCGAAAAATTTTGTGTATTTGGATTGCTTGTTGGGCGATTTGCCAGTGTCAAAAACAAATAAAATTCGGATTTAAAAAATACTACCAATTGCGGAATGACAATATTGTAAAGGAATTTTTATATAGATAATTATGAAAGGCAATTTTTTTGCGCATAGTCGATATTGTCATTCTAGTCCCTAGCGAATTCTCATCGGTCGTGACAGTTGATGTTACGTTCGAAAATGTCCCGGTCCCGAACTATCCTGGACTGATCTCCAAAAACGGAAACGATGATCGTTGTTTTCAGATTTTTTTTTAAGCCGCGACCATGATGAAACTTGTGTTTTTCGGCGTCATCTTAAGATGTTTTTTTTTTTCATCTAAACATTATTCCGTCACAGTCAAAAAGACGACGACGGGCTGAAGGCGACTATGATTATTCCGACGCTTCATTTGACTGAAGGTTGAGGCGAGATTGTTTGCTTGGTTACTCATTTGAAGGCGTCTGTTATGAATGCGACTTCTTTAACTTTTTCACAGTCACAGTTTTATGACTGATGACGGTGAAATTTGTATGCTCTGCTTGAAAATAGAGACGACCTAATTTGCCAATGATGGAAAAGACAAAACTGTGAGAAGTCTTTGTCGAAAACATCGAAACAATTGTACTTAGGTCACAAAAATGCTATCATGCTGAAAATTTTGTGATTTGATCCGCTGATTCTGTTAGAATATTTTCATAAAATTTCATTGAAATCTATATTGAATTTACTTAAATTAGGAAACACTTCATATTAAGCAATGAAGTCATGATTGTGTTATGATTATAATGTTTTCGACAAAGAAAAAGCTCAAAAGACATAAACAATGTTGCGGATAGATCTGATGCGGTATATAGACTCTAGCATTCGAAGCCATTATTACTGGATTTATTTGAAATATTTTCATGAATACAATATTTTTAGGAAAATACTAATTTACCGGGTTTATTGTTTTTTTTAAATTTTCAAATACCGAAATACCGAGTTCCCAAAAACCGGTAAAATCAACCACCCTACTCTTTTCCCAAAAATATCCAGAATTTATATAAGTTTAGGCAATGAAACTATTTTCAACTTGACTTACTTCTGAGATTCAGTACATACATAATAAAAGTTATATAGGAGATCAAGAGCTGTTAACTTAGAGTTGTCATCCGTCCCGCAAAAGCGGGACATATCCAAAATCAAACTTTAGTCTCAATCTGAATCCATTGATTCAACACAGAATATCTTTCAAATATGTATTTTTCATCTATATATATATATATAAATGAATGTTTGTCTGTCTGTCTGTTCCCTATAGACTCGGAAACTACTGAACCGATCATCGTGAAACTTGACATCTGAGGGTTTTTGGGCCGGAGATGGTTTCTGTAATAGTTACAAACCGCTCCGACTTAAGGGAGAGGGAGCTTCCATACAAAATTTGTAGTTTTTCGAAACAAATTAAAGTCATGACATCCATTTTCTCGAGATTTTTTTCCTTTGGGCGGTTTGTTTTTCGTCTCCATGGTCGAGGCGTCGCGAGCCAACGTCGCTAGAGGATAGTAGCTATGGCGTAGCATACTGATCAGTGGGAATATTTTGGCGCATATTTCTCAACCAAGCATACTTTCAATGCAAGGGATGGCGATATGAAACCTTGATGTGATTTTTTTCTACTTGATTCCTAGCTCATTTGTACAGCACATGGTTATGAATGACGCCTAGATGTGACCCAGATTGACATTTTGCCGATCGAATAAAGCATATACATTTTTTTTTATGCCAAAATCTGAAATTGAAAAGTCATGGCATCCATTTATAGAGATTTTCTTTTCTTCGAGGGGTTTGTTTTTCGTCTCTATGGTCAAGCAAACGTCGTCGCAAGTGGATAGTAACCAAAACATACTGTTCATTGATCGCTGGAAAAATTTAACAATTAGGCGCGCTTTTCAACGAAGTACCTATATTTCTTATGCACGTGGGGGCGATATGCAACCTAGATATGTTTTTTCTTGCTTAATTGTACACAGCACGTGGAAATAAATGACGCCTAGATGTGACACGGATTGGTATGTATTTTATCAATCAAATCAAAAGCAATTAAAAGATTTGCAAAAACACTTCCATATTTGTTGTCTATATAGCATTTGTTGTCTAAAAAATATAAATTTAGTTCTGAGGCTAATGAAATAATGGTATGAAACTTTTCGGACAATGGAAAAAAAACTGAAAGTAAAAATTTACATACCCATTTTGCCTACATGGTTATTTTTGAATCATATTGATATCAGAAGTATGAATAAGATGTTTTCTACAGAAGAAGATCGGAAACATTTTGTTGAACATGTAAAAATGTACTTAACTGAAAAAAAAGATCAAAAATCCGATCCGACACATGAAATGATCAAAACAATATTCCCTCCTGTCAACTTACACGGTGGTGCAAGGGCAAAAGTCGAACTTTTGAAAAATTCATCTTCAAAATGATTCAATATGTTGGAAAGACCAGAAGGGGTATTCCGAAAGGAAACTGAAGCGGATATTTGAAATTCTTAACAGCATTTGTTAAAAGTGGAATAACAAACATAAACTTATAATGCTGGAATACTGTAGATATATGTATCAATGAAACTTGATAAAACAAACAAACAGATATACGTATTCAATCCATTTTAAAGCCATTACTCTGACGCATGTGAAAATAAGCTTTGCATTTACACTTGCCCCAATAAATGGGACAAATGTTAACTTAGAAATTTATTTTTGCCAACATTTTTGAATATTTGACTTTCAAAGAGAAAATTAAAAACGCGGAGAAATTATTTCGATAGCTTATTTTTTTAACTCTAAAAAATACATCATATAAAGCTAATCAGGGGCTCATAGTACAGAATTTTAGGAATATACTCAAAAAACGGTCCCGATTCACGCTTGATCGGTTTCCAAAATTCTATTTTCATAAAGTACTATGTGCAATAAATTCCAAAATGCGAATCTTTTTCTATCAATTAGAAATTTATGTAAACTCGAGACAGGTAAATCAGTCTACCTTCTTCAAGCAGTGGGGAACAAAATTGGAAAAGATGGGGGAGCTCCTTTGTAAGTTTAAAATAAAGAGCTTCTCGAAGAAGGGACCATATTTTAAAAGAGGTTTTTTGCGTACGGATATTTGGCATATCTCAAAAATAGATGTGACAAATGTTTTTATGGAAGTTCGTAACTTCCCACTTTGGGAAAAAGGTGGAAAATCCATAAATATTGACATTATTCGAATCATTATGAAGCTTTAAAAACAGAGCACAAATTTCAGATCTTGAAAAACAAGTTTAGAGATCATGTTTCAGTAAGTAATATATACCATCTTAAAATTGCAATTCGGAACTCCAGCTGCAGCTCTCATTTCAAAGTTGTTGGTTCTAAACCATGATGAGGTTTGTTTTTTAAAAAAGCTTACAAAAATTTAAATTTGAATAAATTTTTACAAATTACATTTATTTTGGCAAGGTGTAGCAATGCACACCGGGTCAGCTAGTAGTTTATATAAAGCAATACTAAAAAGACATAAAGACCACGCTAAAATACTATGAATTTTGTATTATTACAGTAAGATTCTGATTCAGTCAAGCGTTCTTGGAGCACGTTCATCCAATTTAGTTAATGTTAATAACTCTAAATAACCAATGAAGAAAATATTGTTAAAATCGTTTCCAAATAATTATAGACGGTTATTTTTTAGCCGCAATCATAATTAAATTGCCTTATATTATACACCACCTTTTTCAACTCAATTGTCAAACGAAAATAAATATGGAAATTTTCTTGAGTTTTCTAATTTTGAAACAAATTTATGTACGAATTACAAGAAAGTTATTTTTCGCGGCATCAAATTCGTCGTTCACATGTATGACTTGAAAAATATTCTCTGAAATAGCGTGTTGGTATGCGAGAATCGTGGAAAATATCTGTGCTTCTTGAAAAAGACCGTGTTAATAGAAGTCGTGTTAAAAAACTGAGCAAAATCAATCCGCGTTAAAAAAAACCTTATTGTACTTTCTTTGGACAACTTTGGCTGGTGATATACGTATAAGTTTGGTATTAAATGTTTTTTTCGTGAAATGTCCTGCTTATTTCTGAAAGTATCTGACAATCCTATGCTAAATGCATCTGTTCCAAATATAACATTAAATTTAAAACCAATCTGTTTTACGAAATAGTAAAAATTTAAATTTAAATGGCTGATAATTCCATAAATTTTCTTATTTCAGAAATTTGTTCAGGTGTCAGGTGATAATTTTCGCCAAAAAATATTTGAAATTCATTTTAACTTGAAGAACTTGGTTAGCGAAAAGGGTATCCTAAAAATTGGTAAATTTTTTTTTGTTTCGGTTATAGTCGTTTTACCATTTTTATAACGTAGCTGTTGGCGAAAAGTTTTTGAGAAACTTACCCGATACAAACGTGTTCGATGTTTACTCTTGGGCTCGAGCTCGCGGACATCGGCTCAGGAGACAACTGACTTGCCAACTGAGCTGTATCACAAACCGCACAAAATAATTATTAATGAAAATAAAATGAGATTTTAAAAAAAATCTTGTTTCCTTGAACATTATAATACGTTTTAAACCACCTCTAAACTTTAGGCACATGTGAAATTATGTTTCAAGAAAAAAGTTATATCCAAAAGCCAAGTTTTGACTTATTTTTTTATAAAGAAACTCGGAACGAGTGACGAAAAACCCAAAAAAAGATTTTTCTTGTTCAAAACTTTATTCTAAGGTTTATGCAAAATTTCCATTGTTATGAATTTTCAACCCAACAATTCACCTAAGTAAGGAGCAAAGGAAATTGGGAAATTTGAACATTTAATTTAAATGTCAAATGTTTTAAAAAATCATGGAACGTTGTGATATGGTGCTATCAGAAATGAAATAGTTAATCCCCTTTAATTTATTTTAAGATTTTTTTTAAATTTCTTTTTCATTATTTGGAATACTTTTCATCAAATACATCTCTTTGAAAACCAGATACAGTTAAGAATAAATTTTCTGACTTTACTACATTGGTTTTCAAATTTTGGCTCAAGTTTGAACTGTGTTTTTCATTTTTTTTTCTTTCTTCTTTTGATGAAAAATCATTGCTCATTTTTAAGAGAACTTCACTTGAATAGAAGAGTTTCCGGAGGACAAAATAAAATTATTTCGTTTGATTATCTCATTTTCCTGCGATAAATTAGCTATACCTGTCAAATGAATATTTTAATATAACCGCATAAAATGTGTTTCCGAAGGCACACCGGAAATGACCCAATCGAAGATTTTTTGTGTTCGATTCCATAAGCCACTTCCATAAATGTGGTCTTTTTTTCGAATAACTTTTGTTGCCATTATTGTATTGGGATGGGTGCTAATCAGAACAAAATCGAGCACGGAAGCCTCCAGGCGTAACCAAAAGCTGCTAGAACGAGAATAGTGCTTATCCATAACTTAACAAACCGTGGTGGTTCGGCGAAATAAACTAACTCTGGAATGGCTCCGAAAATTGGTGAACAAATAAAGCAAATTTTATGCTCTATAGTTTCCAAACTTACCGGAACCGAAGCGCGTGTATTTAGAAGTAGGGAATCCAAACGAGTAGGAATACAAAAAAATAAAGTTCCATAGACAGGCACTTCCCCTTTCTAATCTCATCCCCCAAAAACGATTCCAGGCGTTGGGCGTAATGTTGTCGTATAGTTCCAATCATACCATGAGCTCCATTGCCAACTATGAAACGCCGAATCTACAGATCAGGCAGGCAGTCTATGGTAGATCAAGATAAGAACTATACAGCAGGGGACTCCCTTCACAACAACCTGAACTGAACTGGCCCAGGCAGCCCCCATTTGTACAGAAAAACTTCAAGTGAACAATGAACACTAATGTCATTCCGAAAAATTATATTGTGAACCAGAAAAAAACGATCTAAGTGCCAAAAGCCAGACATCAGGCACTCTCGGCTCGGCTATTCTCGGGGCTATTGATTTAGATGTCTAGCTAGGCCCTAGGACTTGACTGGTGCTGCTGCTGCTTTAGTTAGTTGGGTTCGTCGCTGGGAAAAATGGAAAGAGGAGAAAAAAACAGCGGATGATTTATGCACTTGATGGCTGCTGACTTTTTGGTGGGTTTTGTTGCCAGCTTAATTAAATTAGGGGTTCACCTCAGGAAGCTTTTATTGGATTTAAAGAATAAAATTTAAATGAACAATTTTTGAAAAAGTATGGTTTAGCTTCGGTTAGCATTCATCAAATTATAAAATGTGAATACTATGAATACATTAAACTTAATTAAGTGATCACTTTTCATACTCCCAAATAAGCAAAGCAAACAAGCAGTGCTCGTTCTGTAAAATTCAGCGAAAGTTTTGTTAAATTTGAAAAAAAAAATTGTCGAAGTTTAAAACTCAATATAACATATATTCAACAAGTTGTTTCCTATCAACTCTAATTATTACGATCGATCTTGATAAAAATGAAAATGCATATCCTTCATCTCCACATTCCTTATCACCTCTATTCTCAATATAAACTTTTACTGACAGAATTATCTGCAGAACCTGCAGAAGCTGGCCTTAAATCTGCGCTTCCTAAGCCAATCTGTCTTTTTCCACTGGAAGGCCAAATCAAAACAAACAATCACCAACAGCAGCCTTCAAAATCAGCGCTTCCTAAGCCAATTCCGTCTTTTTCACCGGAAAATCTATCAGCCTTAGATATTTGCGCTTCCTAGTCAATCCGATTTTTTTTTCAGGGACCAAATCAAAACAATTTTTTTTCTTAGTAGTGGCCTTTAAAATCTACGCTCGCTGTACCAATCCTTCTTTCTAGCGGAGGCCGAATCAGAAACAATTTTTTCTTAGCAGTAGTCTTGACAATCTGCACTCTTTGTCCTTATTCCACAAACCACGCCTTTGCCGTGACTTTACGATTCTTATGAATCTCAATTCAGAGATTCTCTCAGATACGTCTATCGTTTACAAAAATAGATCAATGACTAACTCTGTTTTTTTGTTTTGCCTAGTGTTGCCAAAATATCAAACGTTGCCATAGAAATTTATTTTATTCTATTTATATTCAGTGTTGCCAATTACAACTATTATTTTATTTCATTTTTATTCAATTCGATAAATTGAATCAAATTCGATACATCGGATTTGTAAGTGCCTTCTTAATTCAAATTTTTGGGAGTTCGATCAGGTCAATTTGTTTTTTTTTTTTTTATTTCAAGTGTATTATGTCCCACTCATGCCATACGTCAGAATACATTAGAATCACATATGTTTACTGAATTTCTTTCCATGCGTAAGCTACAGGTAAGCTTAAGGTGAGCGACATTCTCTTGTTTACCCTGTTCATAAGTTCTTCGGTTATCTTAAACATCAATTAAAATAAGCGATCGGTATTGAATTCGTGGAATGGACTTTAATGGTTAGCGAATAAAAAACCAGAAAAAAGCAGAAAACAAATTTTGAAAACAGTTCAAACTGTTCCAATGATTTGAGGACCTCTTTTGGAATGGATTTCTGATTATTTTTGCAATATTTCTGACCAATCCAGCTCCACGAGTAGATGATTGGATTTAATTTGTTAAATCAGTAGTGAAAAAAACAGAAGAAAGACGTTTTGAACCAATTCAAAACAAATAATCCCGTAAATTAAATTTTCAATCTTTTCTTTTATTCAATACAGATTTTTTTCTTAAGTAGGTATTCCGTTAAATGTAATTTTTCATCTTTCCAAACATCAATGCTCCAATAGACTTCAAGATGGGGCATATACCTATTCATGGGTAAAGACGATCCGATTAAAAATCTAAACTTGTTTCTATGATTCCGGAACAAATTGAGATCCATATTTTTTTCAGGAATCAATCTTTTAAATATTTAAATATACAAAAAGCTATAAACGGATGATGACGAAACGATAATCTTTTTCTTCCATGGTCAATTCAAAACTAGAAAGATTTAGCGTTCTTTAGTAAGTGGAAACCGTATCCAATAGCTCCAATTACACAAACCTTTTGTATTGAAACTGAATTTTTGACACTCAAAAACCCTAACTCAGCCTTCGAATGGGTTTTAAGTGTAACTAAACAAGTTCAGATTTTGTAACCAATTTCAGTCATAAATTCATTTTGTTTTTCTTATTCTTCAAAATGCTGAACACCACATTCAAAAGATTTTCGAAAAAATTACACAAGGCCACAAAATTAACATTTTTCCGAGGTAAAATAAATTTAAAAGCAAATTTAGATTTATTAAGGAGCCCTGAATAATCTGTTTCAGTTTTCAAAATAACTATTGAAAAAAGGTTGGACATCATTTAAAAAAATTTCACTTTCTTTTACAAAACTGTGAAAAATTACACTAATTTGAATGAAAAAGATGAAATCCAATGATAAGCTTTCCCGAATTTTTTAAAATTATTTTTCCCCATTCTGAAGTTTTAAACCCAATGGATTTTGAGATGTTTTGAAAAGCTTAAAATCAAATCGTTTCGCAGTTTTCAACAAATTATTCAGATGGAATAAAACCTTCATTTGTCAACTTCCTTTAATAATTTCAGATATATTTGTAACGATATCTTTAAAAATTCCAAAAAAAATGTGTAATTTACCTTTTTTAGATCGTTGTGCCTCCAAGTAAGACTGTTATTGTTTTAATGAATGGAGGACAAAGAAATTATTGATTGTCTTTCATGTAGGTTTGTTGGTTCATTATTAACGCCAAATCGCCCAAACTAGAGTTTCCTTTTTTCTCAGGGATTTTATTCATCCCGATTTACCTGAACTAGAGGTTCTAGACAAAACCTTTCAAAAGGTTCGAGTTCAGGAATCCAAAATTTTCCAAATCTATCATTTAAACATAGGCACCAAAAGTACTGTTCCCTTCAGATATTTTTTTTTTCTTAACACATTGAAAATGAAATACGAGAATTCTCATTTTTTTTGCTAACCGCGAGCATGCAATTTTTAGAAGCATGGCCGAAATGTTGCAAAATTATGTTGAAAAATATTGTTTGTTCCTTTTGTCCTTTCCAGGATTAAATATATCATTTAACGGCGACAAAATATTCAAAACTTTTAATTTTTAACAAAAACCCTTTGCTTGGTAATTTATGAATGTTTCACTTATGTTTAGTCTTCTTGTTTGAATCGATTATTATTTTAAAATAATTTTTGAAAAGTTAGAAAAATTATTCGATGTAGCAACTTTTAAGGCTTATATTATATAATACTCACACTAACTTAATTGATATTTGATTAATACTTGCAAAATTTACTACACAACTGGGAAATTGCTATTTTAAAGTGTATCAGGTTATTGTTGAATATTCTAGAAATTTAATTAAGTCAGTATTAGCTTTCAATGATTAATTGAAAAAATAGTATTTTTACACACACAAATTCATTATTGTGAACTTCAATAATGAACTGTTAAGCATTTTATTTCGATTATTGGAAGAATTTGGATATGATTTTATATCTAACTTTAATCACTGGCGCTTATGGAACAGTTTTTTTTTATATTAAATGAATTCATTCAAACAACATGGGAAACCCTTTCAGTAAAGGTTTTGTGTGAAGTTCCTAAATTGTGTTTGATGAACATTTTTTTCTAATTTTTTGCTGTAAAACGGGTTGTAAATTGTGGCTGTTATTTTCAAGTGCTGTGTTTAAGGGTTGTTTATAGTAAAAATGTGGAGTTTCGACGAAAAATTTGTATTTGGTGTGTTTTTGCTCGAAATAGGTGAGCGAGGACTAAAAAGAGCAGATGCTACGCGAACGAGACTATAGATGGTTTTCCAGAAGTGGAGCAATGCGCTGAGGACACCGGATGTTAAGATAAGTTAAATCGTTTCCTTTTTAACTTGTTTGTTTAGATTTTTCTTAAATTAAATTTAGAAAAAAACATTTTTAAAATTTGAAGGTGGACTTTTGACAGCGTCATAACAGAATGCGAAATATTTCATGTAATGAAATATTTCACTTTCGATTATAGCATGAAAAATAACTGGATGTTATAAAACCTTGCATGCAAGTATGAAACCGAAAAATGCTTGCGAAGCTTTTACATGTTCGAAATTAAGCATATATTTAGGCGTTTATTTCAAGCAGCAAGATATAAGTTCGTATGATCAAATTGCGTCGTTCGAACCAAACATAGTTTTTTTTCGAATTTGATTATTTGTCTAAATTATTATGGATTTATTCTGATTTACAGAATAAGGCGGGGTAGATTCTAATGTTTCTAAATTTTTAAACGACATTTCGAAGTCAATCCAATTTGATACGCTAAGTGTTCTCATATTCAAGCATCGTTATTAATTCCAAAAAAATTTAGGGGAAAGTAATTTTTTACATAAGGATGTAAAACGAAAGGAAAATATAAAGAATAAGAACACAATAAGTTAACTTTAAAAATACTTACGGAAGATTAATTCATAAATCAAAATTGCGGTTTTTTTACAATCAACTCACAGCACCTTTCTTAAAGTTTCGCTTGTTTACTACAATAATATGAAGCCAACCAGTTGTTATTGCAAAACAGTACAAATTTTAAATCTATATATATAAAAATGAATGTTTGTCTGTCTGTCTGTTCCCTATAGACTCGGAAACTACTGAACCGATCATCGTCAAAACTGGCATCTGAGGGTTTTTGAGGCCGGGGATGGTTTCTGTAATAGTCAAAACTCCATCCGACTTAAGGAAGGAGAGGCTTCCATACAAAATTTGTAGTTTTTCGAACCAAATTAAAGTCATGACATCCATTTTCTTGAGATTTTTTTTTCCTTTGGGCGGTTTGTTTTTCGTCTCTATGGTCGAGGCGTCGTGAGCCAACGTCGCGAGAGGATAGTAACCATGGCATAGCATACTGATCAGTAGGAATATTTTGGCGCGTATTTCTCAACCAAGCATATTTTCAATGCAAGGCGTGGCGATATGAAACCTTGATGTGATTTTTTTTCTACTTGATTCCTGGCTCATTGGTACAGCACATGGTTATGAATGACGCCTAGATGTGACCCAGATTGACATTTTGCCGATCGAATAAAAACATTTACATTTTTTTTTGCCAAAATTTGAAATTAAAAGTCATGGCATCCATTTATAGAGATTTTCTTTTCTTCGGAGGTTTGTTTTTCGTCTCTCTGGTCGAGCAAACGTCGTCGCAAGTGGATAGTAACCAAAACATACTGTTCATTGATCGCTGGAAAATTCAATTTCTCAACCAAGTACCTATATTTCTTATGCACGTGGGGGCGATATGCAACCTAGATGGGATTTTTCTTGCTTAATTGTACACGGCACATGGAAATAAATGACGTCTATATGTTACACGGATTGGTATTTTATCAATCGAATCAAAACCAATTGAAAGATTTGCAAAAATAATCCCATATTTAGTTCGTGTTAATGTAGGTAGCATTTGTTGTCTAAAAAATATAAATTTAGTTCTGATGCTAATGATATAATGGTATAACACTTTGCGGACAATTGAAAAAAAAATACAAAAAATATAGAATTTACTTACAATTTTTTAACCCATTTCGCCTACAAGGTTATTTTTTAATCGTATTGATAACAGAAATATGAATAAGATGTTTTCTACAGCGGTAGATCGGACACATGAACTGATCAAGAGCCTTTTCTTTAAATTAGATAAGATAGGACTGACGTGTGCATAAGTGAAAGGTATCAGTGGAATAAACTGATTTTTATTGACCAAAAGTGAGGGAATTCATTTTCCGAAAGAATTTTCTTCCAAGGTACACTAGAGCATAAAGCATGTTCAAACGTTCAACTTTTCTCTGTTACAAACAAATAAAAAATTATGTTTTCTTCTAGAAATTGTTACTTCGGCCCAAATATACAACTGAAACGAATCTAGAAATGAAAATGGAAGCTTTTTATTTTAAACTAGCTGACCCGTTGTGCTTTGCTACACCTTCCGGAAATAAATGTAATTTATACAAAATTATTCAAATTTACATTTTAGAGAGCATTTTTTTAAATCAAACCTCATCATACTTCAGAACCAACAACTTTGAAATGAGAGCTGCAGCTGCAGTTCTGAATTGCAAATCAAAGATGGTATATATTATTTACTGAAACTTGATCTCTAAACTCATTTTTCAAGAACTGAAATTTGTACTCTGTACCCAAAAAAACGTTTTTAAATATGGTCCCTTCTTTGAAAAGCTCTTTATCTTAAATTTACATGGGAGCTCCCCCATCTTTTCCAATTTTGTCCCCCACTGCTTGAAGAAGGTAGGAAAATTTAACCGGCTCGAGTTTACATAAATTAAAAATTGAAAGAAAAAGATTCGAATATTGGAATTTATTGCAAATTGTACTTTATGGAGATAGAATTTTTAAAACCGATGAATAGCGTGAATCGAGACAGTTTTTTGAGTATACTCATAATATTCTGTATTATGAGCACTTCCAGCTCCTGATAAGCTTTAGATGGGGTATTTTTTGGAGTTGAAAAAATAAGCTATAGAAATTTGAAAAAAAAAACGATGAAAAGGATTTTTGATAACCATTTTCAAACAGCTTTTTCACCATCCTCGCCTACGAAGCAGTTTGAATATCTATCGTTTTTGCGCCAAAATTATGTTAAAAAAATGTTTCGCCATATTCCAAACTCGTGGACTTGAGACATTATAGCTTGAAGTTTTCCCAAACAACACTTATCATGGTAATAAAAAATATATTAAATTTGTTATGTTTCAAATACAGTGCGAATTTCTGTTTTTTTTTTTAATAAATTTACTACGGCAAAAAATATAAATAATTAAAAAAATATCAGTTTCATCACTAAATAAGTTCTCAGCGTTTTTTTTATTTTCTTTTTTAAAGTCAAATATTTAAAAATGTTGAAAAAATCAAATTCCTAAGTTTACATTTGTCCTCCCGTATATTGGGGCAAGTGTCAATGCAAAGCTTACTTACAGATGCGTCAGAGTAATGGCTTTGTATTCGTATTCCTGTTTTTTGTTCTATCAAGTTTCACAGATATATCTGCAGTATTCCTGCAGTATTAATTTATGTTTTACTCCACTTTTAACGAATGCCGTTCAAAGGGAATGACAAAGGTCATTTACAAAGACATTACAGAATTTTCAATATCAGCTTCAGTGTCAACATTCAGAATACTCCTTCTGGTCTTCCCAACATATTGAATCATTTTGAAGATGAATTTCTTCAAAGTTCAACGTTTGCCCATGCCCCACCGTGTAAGTTGACAGGAGGGAATATTGTTTTTAACACTTTAAGGGTATACTAAAAATTTCTCATAAAAACTTTGCGTCCAGTTAAACATCAGTTCTAAAGTCTCGCTTTTCAAAAACGAAGCGAATCAAAAGTCTCTTTTATGCAGCCATGTAACACAAAATCACATTTCATGTTAAGTACGTACTTGAATTGGTATGTAATAAAAAAAGTACGATGGTTTGTTCAGAATTATTTAAAAATAAAAGCTCCCAGTTTCATTTTTAAACTCGTTTCAGTTGTGTTTTCGGCCCGAAGTAACAATTTCTAGAAGAAAACATAATTTTCATTTTTTTTACAGAAAAAGTTGAACGTTTGAACATGTTCTAATGTTCCTTGAATGAAAAGTCGAATGCTACCTACATTAACACGAACTAAATATGAAAGTATTTTTGCGAAACTTTCAATTGGTTATGATTCGATTGATAAAATACCAATCCGTGTCACATCTAGGCGTCATTAAATTCCACGTGCAATTAAGCAAGAAAAAAACACATCTAGGTTGCATATCGCTGGCATATCGCCCCCACGTGCATAAGAAACATATGTAGGTACTTGGTTGAGAAACAGGCGCCTGATTGTTAAATTTTCCAGCGATCAATAAACAGTATGCTTTAGACTTGCGACGACGTTTGCTTGACCATAGAGACGAAAAACAAACCCCTCAAATAAAAGACAATCTCTAAAAATGGATGCCATGACTTTTCAAATTCAGATTTTGGCCAAAAAAATGTATATGTTTTATTCGATAGACAAAATGTCAATCTGGGTCTCATCTAGGCGTCATTTATAACCATGTGCTGTACAAATGAGCTAGGAATCAAGTAGAAAAAAAAACACATCAAGGCTTCATATCGCCACCCCTTGCATAGAAAATATGCTTGGTTGAGAAATACGCGCCAAAATATTCCCACTGATCAGTATGCTATGCCTGGGTTACTATCCTTTTGCGACGTTGGCTCGACGCCTCGACCTTGGAGACGAAAAACAAACCGCCCAAATAAAGAAAAAATCTCGAGAAAATGGATGTCATGACTTTTATTTGTTCCAAAAAACTACAAACTTTGTATGGAAGCCCCCCCTCCCTTAAGTCGGATGGAGTTTTGACTATTACAGAAACCATCCCCGGCCTCAAAAACCCTCAGATGCCAATTTTGACGATGATCGGTTCAGTAGTTTTCGAGTCTATAGGGAACAGACAGACAGACAAACATTCATTTTTATATATATAGCTAGATAATTCTGAAAAAAACACCGTACTTTTTACTTACATACCAATTCAAGTACGTACTTAACATGAAAAGTGTTCTGTGTTACATGGCTACATAAAAGAGACTTTGGATCCGCTTCTTTTTTGAAAAGTGAGACTTAAGAACTGATATACAACTGGAAGCAAAGTTTTTATGAGAAATTTTTAGTATACCCTTAAAATGTTCAAAGCAATATTCCCTCCTGTCAACTTACACGGTGGGGTAAGAGCAAACGTCAAACTTTTAAGAAATTCATCTTCAGAAAGATTCAATATGTTGGAAAGACCAGAAGGGGTATTCCAAATATTGAAACGGAAGCGGATATTAAAAATTTTCAAATGTCTTTGCAATGAAGGTCATTTGCTTTGAACAGCATTCGTTAAAAGTGAAGTAACAAACATAAATTTATACGGCAGGAATACTGCAGATATATCAATGAAACTTGATAAAACAAACAATCAGAAATTGGTATTAAATCCATTTTAAAGCCATTACTCTGCCGCATCTGATAATAAGCTTTGCATCTACACTTGCCCCAAAGAAATTTGCACTGTTTGAAATCGATTCATACTATAATAAGTGCTGTTCGGGAAAACGTCAAGCTATAATGTCTCATGTCCACGAGTTTGGCATATAACGAAACATTTTTTTAACATAATTTTTGCGCAAAAGGATAGATATTCAAACTGATCCGAAAGGCGAGGATGATGAAAAAAGCTGTTTGAAAATGGTTATTAAAAATCTTTTTCATCGTTTTTTTTTCAAATTTCTATAGCTTATTTTTTCAACTCCAAAAAATACACCATCTAAATTGTAATTGTAGCTAATCAGGAGCTGGAAGTGCTCATAATACAGAATATTAGGAATATACTCAAAAAACTGTCCCGATTCACGCTATTGATCGGTTTTCAAAATTCGATCTCCATAAAGTACAATATGCAATAAATTCCAATATGCGAATATTTTTCTTTCAATTAGAAATTTATGTAAACTCGAGCCGGGTAAATCAGCCTACCTTCTTCAAGCAGTGGGGGACAAAATTTGAAAAGATGGGGGAGCTCCCATGTAAGTTAAAGATAAACAGCTTATCAAAGAAGAAACCATTTTTTTTTGCGTATGGATATTTGGCATAACTCAGAAATAGACGTGACAAATATTTTTAAAGAAGTTTGTAACTTCCCACTTTGGGAAAAAAGGTGGAAAATTCATAAACTTTGACATTTTTTAAGTCATTATGGAGCTTTAAAAACAGAGTACAAATTTCATATCTTGAAAAACAAGTTAAGAGATCAAGTTTAAGTAGATAATATATACCATCTTTGAAATGCAATTCGGAACTCCAGCTGCAGCTCTGATTTCAAAGTTGTTGATTCTGAACTATGATGAGGTTTGATTTAAAAACATGCTTTCAAAAATCGAAATTTGAATAAATTTTTACAAATTACATTTATTTTTGGAAGGTGTAGCAAAGCACACCGGGTCAGCTAGTAAATAATATATAAAGCATTGACACCTCGAAGCGGGAAAATAAACAGAGAAAGGAATCCGATACTCAGTATTGACTCGACACTTTATATCAACATATTTAATTTTTATATTATATCATCGTAACAACTTCAAAATCGAATAACGTTGTTTTACTATTCACGATCTATTTTGTACAACAAACCGTGATGATTTAACAGAATAAGGTTCAACAAATGTTAACCTACAATATTATTCATGAATAATACTTTAAAATTTGATTAATAATTTCATAACATTTTTTGAAAATTATCACGATTCAATATTTTACCGTCAAAAGAAAAACAAATGTTTGTTTCAAGTTCAAATATGTCTAAAAGAGATTAAGTTATCTAAAGAAGATTTTTACTTAAGCATTAAAAAGCATGAAACAAACTACGGTAATTGTAAAACTCAAGAACTTGGAAATTTCAACAAAATGAATAATTTATTTTACATATTTAAAATTGCGCTATATCTGTTTTTTTTTTTCAAACAAGTACATATATCAAAATAATGAGGCCGAGTTTAGAAAAGCATTAAGGAATCTACAAAACGGCTGTTTTGAATTATCAAGAGATAGGGCAAAATGAAAATAATATCAAAGGTCGCTATAAACAATTGTTTTATTTGATTGATTGACACCAATTTAATTGATATGTAATGTTAAAAACTTAATATGAATAATTTAGCCGTTTTGCAAGTTCGTTGATGTTATAGGAACCAGTTTGAGGAAAATGAGCTAGTTTTAACCAGGCCTTATTATCGCTAAGTTCTTTTTGGTTGAACTCTTGCACTGTTCAAGTGCTATTGAAAAAGAACTATCATCATTGATTCTTCTTGTCAATAGGCCTGATGATTAAAAATTCATAAACTAGATTGTCAGAAATTTATTTTCAGGCAAATTTCTAAATCAGAATAAGGAACATATTTTTGAATAAATTATTTATGACAACCCGCAGAAAAATCATTGATTTGAAACTTAGCTTCGAAATAATATTCAAACGTAGCAGAAAAGTTTTTTTTTTGTGTGATGGTAACACGTAGGAAAACGGTTTTAGAAATTAATTTTCTTATTTATTATGCGTTTTTGGTATTGTTATCATGTCTATTGATATTTGAATTTCAAAATAAGCTCCCCCTTAGACGAGTCTTTCGCACGGGCCCGGATAGCTCACTTGAAACTTAGTGAGAAAATTTATCCACCTATCAATTGTGAACGAACTGAATAGCTATAAGCGGATAAGCGTATTTTTATATTTAATGTTTTATTTTTGGCTAATTTTCGGTCGTGGATTTCAAGCAAACAACTTTCTTTTTGAAATGCCCGGCGTTTCAACATTTTTGGTGATCTTCCTCAAGAGTACCGAAATGGTCGAAACAACGGGCATTTCAAAAAGAAAGATGTTTGCTTAAAATCGAAGACCAAAAAATAGCAAAAAATAAAACATTAAACATAAAAAACGATCGATCGCATAAACCTAACCTAACAGTATTGTTATATTTTGAATTTTCGAAACCAATTGTATAAATAGAGGCTATCAATTGCCAGTCTCTACGCCTCTTGGTTATGTTGATGTTTAAACCAACATTTTTTTGGTAAAATCGACCTTCACAACAATTCGGATGAAATTTCTTCTTCATTTTATAGTAAGGTAACCAGAATTTCTCCAGCACGTATCCGAGCTGGACAAATCCGTGCAATTTTATGTAAAAACCTGGCAAAATCCGGGCATTTGATATAAAAATGGACGATCAAAAATGGGGGCAATATCTGGGCAAATTTTATCAAAACTCAGAAACAAAAAAATCAAGGAAAAATAATTTTTAATATCCAAATCTATCGACTGATTTAAAATCGTATTCAAGCCTAGCAAAAACCTTTCATGATTAACTTTATAAAACTTGATCAAAAAATTTTGTTTCAGAAGCATAAATTTAAAAATTTAACAACAAAATTTGTTTTGTTTGGTTGCCAAAAAAGTTAATGAATCCGCGCAAAATCTAGGCATATTTCAATGAAATTCGAGCAATCGGGCCGGGCAATACTGTTCTTAATTTTTATATTGAATATTCGGGCAAACCCGGATTAAATTGTGCAATCTGGCAAGCTTATCTTATAGGTTACATTGAAAACTAAAAGGGAGACAAATTGTTTTCTGATATTTTGAGATTTTTTTTAAACTTTTGTTTTTGCACAAATTTCTATCGCTTAGGCATTTCACAACCGTTTTCACTAAAACAACAACAAAAAACCATATTGCATTACTATTGACATTTTTGTAATTGCTTTTAGAAAGTATAATACTCACCACAACAGTAACATCCCCCAGTAAAAAACGTTTTCTTTTGTTAACCTGTTGATGGCCATGAGTTGCAATAATGATTCGAAATCATTGAATTTTTAAAATCGCGGATCAACTGTTATAATCGTGCGATTTTGCTCCACTTTGAAAATGAAATTTGAAGAATAAGTGCACACATTCAACCCTCTAGTGCACAACCCTGTCTTTTAACGGGGTATACTAAAATAGGCATAAAACCATTGCCATTAATTTGTTCCTTGTTTTTAAGCACAGAATGTTTTAAAAATATGTAAATCTAACAATCTTTACTAACCAAAACTGTTTGACAAGCAGATGTCAAAATCTACAGTGTGATTTTTCGTTTTGGAATTCCAAAGTTTTTCCCGGTTTTTCCCAGGTTTTTTCCCGGTTATAAATGATGATTTTCTCGATATTTATTATACTCGTTTTTATATAAAATCATGGCGAATAAAAAAAATCAATATACAGGGCTTCAAATTTCTAATAAATGTATCCCAAAACTGGTAAACCGGTTAGAAATCATGACAAACACTTCGGCGTCTTCTAACACGTAGCCTTTTCGTATCAATTGATAGGTTTTCATGATTTTTTTTAACAAATCTAACGAACGGGGCATCTATTCGTTGTCTTGCTCCGCAATTTCATCAATTTTGCAAAAATATGTCCGATTAATTGATCTTGAAACTATAATGTAGTACTTACAGCGAATATAATTTTTCAAGACTTTTTATAAAGTTCTAGAAAAAAGGTATAATTTGTATAGAAATGTGATAACAATACATCGAAACATACTATAAAATCATTATTTTCTAAATGCAGCTATATTTTTTTGTACAAATTTTTATACAAATTCGAAGACATGTTTTTGAAAAAAATGTTTTTTTTTTTAAGCAAAACAATGAATAACTTTAGTAATAGTCATTTGAACTAAAGGTTCGTGAAAATATAGAAATCTCGCCTGAGCTTTCATTACGTCGTGTGAAACATCTTAAGAATTCACAAAAACTGCTGGAAATGTTATCAAAACAACTTTAAAATTTGGAAAACTTTTTTTACATTTCAAAACTTTTTTTACATTTAGAATATGTTGGCTACAAATATTCTAAATGGAAAGAAGTTGCGACTATTTTTTTGTCAGGTTTTGTATTTTTTCGTAATAAAACTCTTTGTTTACATTTTTGTCATACGACGTAATGAAAGCTCACGCGAGAAATAGTGTATAAGACAGGGCTGAGCTTTAATTGTTTGAGTGTAGGATATTAATTTTTATCAGGGTTAAGACCTTAGATTTCGGAAACTTTAAGCAACAGCTTAACGTAGAATGTATTAAAAACTTAACACTTCGTTCCTCAGGCCAATTCAAAAGAAATACACAACAACAACAACATTGGAAATATCACAGGGCTTGTGATATAGCTCAGTTGGCAAGTCTGTTGTCTCCTGAGCCGATGTCCGCGAGTTCGAGCCCAAGAGTAAACATCGAACACAGTTGTACCGGATAGTTTCTCAATAACGATCCGCCAACTGTAACGCTGATAAAGTCGCGAATGCCATAAAGATGGTAAAACGACTATAATCGAAACAAAAAAAAATTAGAAATATCTTTTTCTGGTGAAAAAGAGGTAAAACTCTGCTCAAAAACGTCTCACGCTGCCAAATTATTTGCCTATTGCATAAAATAATGTTATGAAATATGTATATCGAACACTGAATAATTTGGGACGCCGAGTAGATAAAATGTGAAAAATCAACAAGTAGCAACTACTCTAAGCGAAACCCAAAAATTGCAATCATCGCTAGAATCGGGTGCGCATCTAAGAAAGCACATGTAAGTCGGTGTGGTGCTACGTTTTTGCCTGACTGTGTATTGACAGTACACAGTCCAACTGGCCTGCTGTGTTTAGGAATGTGTTGATCAAAAGTCGATCACGCTTCCTATACAGAGTAGTCTGTTGTACGGCAAAGGCGTACCACCACACTTTCATGCTTTCCAATAAAAAAAAATGCCCTAGACTTACAGTTTCAACACCTATCCAAACTTTATCCTACGAAGCTCATCTGATGCTTGCCTATCCGCCTATTCTTCATGCCTTTACAAATTCTTCTACCTAGCGTTTCATCTCGCCGCACGTGTCAATGAACATATTAAATCAA
Organism: Uranotaenia lowii; assembly: GCF_029784155.1. Classification (NCBI taxonomy): domain Eukaryota; kingdom Metazoa; phylum Arthropoda; class Insecta; order Diptera; family Culicidae; genus Uranotaenia; species Uranotaenia lowii. The sequence continues at coordinate 173,362,090 of NC_073692.1, read as the reverse complement.
TTTGTTAAAAAAGCGATTCAAACTTCGATTGTTTACTAATGAACGAAAATAAGCGTTTATGAGATAAATCAATATCGAGACTCTTAAAAAAATACTCCCAAATTTTGAAATAATTTAAAAAATATTTTTGAAACTCCGTGAAAAAATTTCAAACATGTCAATTTTCCCGGTGAGGTGCCGAAATTTCCGGTTTTTTTCCCGGTTTCCCGGTAACATGATGAAATTCCAAAGTTTTTCCCGGTTTTCCCGGTTCGCTAGCAACCCTGTTAATAGAAGCTTTTTAAAACATTAGAAAACTGAAATTGGACTTAATTTTCGAAAAACTAACCATTTGGAAGCCTCAGAAATCCTTGATCTACGTGTTTTTCGATCTAAAAAACTAATAAGCAGTGAGGTTGAGAAACAACGACCATCAATTCGAAAAATATGTACAGTACAATTTTCAATTTTCAAAATATAGCTTTGAGTCTGGTTTAATTAGAAACATTAAAGAAAAAATTAAGGGAGAAATGGATGAAGTTTGTTTTCCCCTGTGCTCAAGCTAATTTGTAAAAAAAATTCCTCATCTATATTTTTTCGAAGAGTAAAAGTTGTTTGTAATAAAAAAAAACTAAGCATCTGTAAATTTTTCAGCGGGAAAATGGGTTCTAGAGGTTTAATATTTTCGATAACATTCACTCTCCTCTCATTCCCTTTCACGGGAACTTTCTAAAAAATGTGGTTGAAAACGAGTCAAAATAATTCTAAAAAGAGGACTAACAGGATAATCTACGTGAAAATCTAACTTTTTCTGTAACAATCATTTGGTCAATAAAAAAAATTATGATAAGATTTTAAGCGACTTCGTCAGAGTTTGCAAAACATTCAAACTGAGCTGAAAATTGTAGGAAAAGTTTGATTTTTCGACCTTATCCATAAACGATAAAAAAATTTCGCGCTTAAAATTTTGGGAAAGATCAGTTTTGCAGACCTCGATAAAACTTTTTTCGAAATCTGGTTTATGATTACTGTAGTGAAAACTGTAGTAGGTTTTGCATATTCCAAAAACAAAAAAAAGAATAACAATATTTAACACATTCACTAATATTGGCAAACAAATCGCTTCCGAACCTGATCAAACGCATGCCTTGTACGTGACTCTCGGAGCGGGAAAACAAATTCCTGAGCAAATTAGTCCGACCCGAAAATTACCGTTCGCAAACGCGTGCTCGTCATTTATCACCGAGGCAAATCCGCCACACGTGTCCGGAGGTGGATTTTTCTTGATGCTGTCGCAGCCAATTCATCTAGGCGGGAACTAGTGACGTTTCCCGGACGAGAAATATTGTCAGGAAGTCCCATAATAAGGCAAATCTAATTTTTAGGGAAGGAACATTTTTGATTCCATTAAAAACTCATAAGAAGTTTCATGGGCTTTAAAAGATTCTCTTTCAGGCCACCGAACGTCAAAAAGTCAATGATCTCAGCGCCAGGACGCCGACATCTTGAACCGCATCCCTGTAGAAAGCTCTAGCGCGAAAGGATGCTTGGCTGTCTTGAAAAAAAATCGCGGTCGCGAATTTTCCATCCCTTATCAGCAGCGCGCCAAACAAGATCCCTTGCATTAATGAATAGTCATGTTCCGTGGAAAATACGTGACGTTTGACGTTTGTCCGGATGCCGCTTCTTTTCCATCCTCCCGTTAGGACCAGAAAGGATAAAGTCCAGGTACGGTTGGAAACAATATGTATGTCGATTGACATTGAACAACTAAAATGGCAAACATTATGGCCGCTATTGCCAATTACACCACAATGCTCATGCCCTTATTGCTTTGGAGGGATTTACGCTGACACTATTGACACTGAAATGAATAGATTTTTTATCAAAGTTGTACAGACACATGAAAATATTGTAGAAAAAGTTTGCTTAAATTAAAATGAAACTGAATAAAACTTAACAAAAACAAAAACAGAAAAATATTACAACTTTATCGTTATTAAATGAAAATCTTTTTCCTGAGATCGACTGAGTTGTATCTTGAAGTTGCTAATAACATCGTCGAAACAGAAAACGATAATTGTATTGGGGCAGGTCATCATCACAGCAAATTGATTTGTTGGCATTTATCGTTAGCAAATGCCAGTGACATTTTACTTCCTTTTGTCTGATGACTGGCAGCTGAAGCAGCTTTTACGCAACAAATCATTGCATTGGCTACGCCAATGAAAAGTGCATCGATGTATCTTAGAGAAATGTCACTTCAAATTAACAAAAAAAAATTTCAAACGTATATGTTCAACGCAATTTTTGAATCAAGCAACAAACCACACCGCTGAATCCAAACACCGCAGATTTGCGGCACCGAGAAATTGAACAAATTTTCGCACAAACAAAACAAGTGTCAGCACGCAATCTTCAATAACCAGAGTGTGTGTGTAGGAGGAGGGATATCCCATCTCGTTCCCTGCGCTGCTGCACAATTGAGATAAATGTTCGACACCATGAGTATGGGTATGAGAAATGCAAACAAACACTAGCGCTGAACGCAGAACATTGCACCGCCAATAGCCGGGCTGAAGGTTGCGCGAATACACAAGTGCAAACAACATACGGCAACTCTGGCGCTTGCAATTTTCGTCCGAAGAGCGGTGTCATCGTCATCATCAACACTAACCTACCTCACCGGCTTCGAGTCAAAGTGCATTGCAGAACGGACACATTGAGTAGATATTTACCATCCGTATCATGCAGCATCCAATCCGTTGTTTGGAGAAAAATTGCAATTTCTGGAACTAACGGTAGATTCAAGTTTTAGCAATTCATGACTAATCATGCCCGTTTGATTAGAAGTCTTTTCAATTATGTTTTCTGAATACTGTTAATCTGAGATTGAAGACACGTTGAAACAAGAGTTATTTTGAAGCAAAGCAATCGAAAGATTCCCTTTTATTCAACCACGGTATAAGAAAAGTTCAGGTACCGGTATTGCAGTAGCAACTTACTATCTTCTTCAGTGAGCATTTTCGATTGATCAAAAACGCTCACTGAAGAAGATCGTAAGTTGCTATCGAAATACCGGTATCTGAACTTTTCTTATACCGTGGTTGAATTTAAGCTAATCTTTCGATTGCTTCGATTCAATAGAATTAATTATTCAACCAAGTAGGCTCACAACACATATTAGAGTGAAGAGGTATTCAATTTTGAGGATTATTTTGGAGCAGTAATCACACAGCAAAAACAAAGAGCACTTGCATCAAGTGTATTGTAACTTATTTTTCATACATGGCGACCTTTACAATTTTGAAAGATACTTTGTGTAACACGTAAGTAGTTGAGAGATCTAGAAAAGTATTTTTCATACATGGAGACCGTTAAAACTAGCACTTAGTTAAGAGTTCTACGCCAATATTATTTGTTTCGATCATCGATATTCGTTTCAACATTTTTATGTTTTTCGCGACATCTTAGGCAGAAAATGTATCAAAATTGAGCAGCTACAGTATAACATAATTGGTTTTGCAATAACTATTCACTAAGTAAAAAATAAAAATTCTAATCGGCCCTCTCACATATCATACAATCGCGATACCGAATTTGGAGAACGGAACTAGAAGATGTTCTAAATGACAAAACATCAAATCGAAAATGAAAATGGAGTGTCCTATTAATAATATTTAATGAGTGTATTCGAAAACAACAGTTTGATCCATAGACAGCTTTTGAATACATGAATGAAAATTGATTAAATTTTCAGTGAAGCTACTTAGTAATGTTATGTAAACGTGTACAAAATTTGGTGAGAATCTGGCAAATGGTATTTAAGATAGCGCCCAATACTGTAGTTTATTGATAAATTTTGTTGTGCAGGATCGAGAAAAATCCAAAAAATCCCAGGCGAAAAATATTGGGACTGGTTGTGGGAAAATTTTTGAATTTTTTTTAATGGACAACAAAACGAACTCTTTAGGCTTCCAAGTCTTGCCTGTATTTCCCAAAGATAAACAAGGAGAAAAATTAAAAAATTTAATGTCTAGTACTTGAGGAGGGTAACTATCTGTAGAAACCGCAAATTACTCAGTCGTTCATAACGATTAACACGATGAATGGCTAAAAATACAAAGTAGACTGCCTCCAAATGCGACCGTTTTCTTTGCAAAGCCCATCAATAGAACCCACAAAGTTAATTCTCTGTTAAAGTTGGATCTGGAATTGTGGTATTAAGCAAAAACGGTGGTGAAGTGTCAAATATGTTGCTTTTGCCGAAGGAGGACTATCGGCTAAGTTTGTTATAACTTCAACCAAATTCAAAATTTTGAGTCATTTTGAAAGTCAGGCTTCAGAAATCTGCCAACGTTATCAGAAATAGCCTTGATTTAAAAAAAGGTTGATCGATCTCACGACTATTGGTCACCCTGATATACTACTTAAACGCCAGAAAGTATACTATCAAGCAGAACAATTCAACCACCGCTATAATGTTGCCAAGATGTTTGATCTATTTTGATTTTTTGTATTGTTTTAAATTCGCGGGAAAAGCTGTAATTTTAAATGAGGACGAAGTAAAATTCCTCTTTTCTGCAAGCTGTTCGCGAAACAACAAGTATTTTTTGTTCCTGCGAAATGTGCGAAATGGTCCACCACAACATATGTGGTTCAAAGTAATGCCCAAATATTCATCGACAAATATCTCAAAAACCACATCTCAAGTAATGCCCAAATATTCATCGACAAATATCTCAAACACCACATCTCAAAACCACGTGATATAACATCACATAAATTTGCAAACAAAAACATAACATTACCAGGTTACATCGCTGAAAATTTCTTCTTCTCTAATTTCCTTTCATGCATTCAAAAGTTATCCACAAAACAAAGTGTTGCATTTTTTTCGAATATACTCCTTAAACCAAACAAATCAGCTATTATCTGAAAACTTATAAGATTTTATGATTAAGCTTAAGTCTAAAAAAAAATTTCTATCGATTGTGAAACATTTTTCTCTATATTGCCGAATTTTTAAGCAAGAAACATTCATTTTTTTGATTAACTCTCATCTATACCCGAATTTTTTTACCGTTACAGTTCAATCCTCAAAAAAATATCACTTGATGTCCAAAAAAGTTGAAGTTAGAAGCTATACGTTGCACATTAGGATATATTTCTTGAACAAAAATTAAGATCATGTAAAACAAAGTAGTGTAAAAACTGTATTTTTCAATCGATGAAATTGTTTAAGTCCCACAAGATAAATTAAAAAAAAAGGATTTAAGAGTTGATGAAATTTGGCACATTTTTGCATTTTTAGATTTTCTAAATACGAAACACAGCTGTTTTTTTTTATCAATTTTCAAAGGTAGCAGTATTTCAAACCTTTTGTCAATTTACAATTCCTCAGATTTCCTTGCACTTAAATAAGAAATTTCGTCTGATAGTATTGTCTACAAGAATAGAAAACATAATATACTCTCATGTGCAAGATATAGCTTCTAACTTCAGATTACTTGAAAGCTAAGTGAAAATTTTTTGAGCATTCTGTAGCTGATTTATGGTCTTTTTACGAAGCATGATTTTTCGTTTTATTTTCTCAGATTTTGAATAACGGAAAACTGAAGAGTTGTAGGTGAATAATGTTTGAGTAGCATATTTGAGTTACGAGGTTTCCAAAAACTATGAATTTTGTAAAAATCCGTTGAGAAACAAGAGAGATATTGCGGTTGTGAGCGAGGAGTGTCAAATTGACACTTAAGGTCTGATTAGGGAGTTTTTCAACTGGGCTTTCAGGGTGCGTCCATTAAAGATAATGATGCAAAATGAAGTTTTCAAGTATTCATTGAGGGTCTTGGAAGATTTTTTTTTATTTTGACTCAAGAGCGGATCAGTAATAAAGTACTAAAACACTCTGTTTTTTTTTTTGTTTTAATTAAGGTCATTTGAGCCAAAATGTTTTAAGCGAATTACCACTTCCTTCGAGAAAACACGCTTTTCTGTGTTGATGTTGCGCTATTTTTAATACATTTCATCAAAAAGTGTATTTTAGGTCAAACGTTAAAAGTTTGAAAATATAATTTCAAAAATATGAAATTTTCACAAACTTAATTTAATCGCCGTTACGTTTGTAAATTATTTTATCGGCCTTTTTGATCAATGGGATGTCGTTCTTGGTAAGAACATTTCAAGATTTTAAAAGTTTATAGACGGATAGAAATATAGAAGAAATGAGTGATGGGGAAAATGAGCGAGTAGAGTTTTTTCCCACACACTTTTTTCTACTGTGACTGGGGCTTAAGGCGGATGAAAGATAAAATATAAGGGTATTACACACTTTAAACATTTTTTTTGTGGCCATCATCTCAAATTAAAACAAAAATTCATACGTGCAACATATAACTTCCAAGTCAGACACTAAATAAAATTTTTTTCAAGCTCTATATAACTGATTTTCAACCATTTTCACAAAAAAATATTTTAATTTTTTTTCTTCACCTTGGAAAAATTATAATAATATTAATATCTTAATCTATAAAAATGGATGTCTGTCTTACTGTCTGTCTGTCTGTTCCCTATGGATTAAGAAACTACTTAATAGATTTGCGTAAAGCTTCAGACCGTCCCCCTCACATAAAGGGGGAAGGAGCCTTACGAACAAATGACAAATGTTTGCGTAATTCGAAAACCGACCAAGCAAATGGTACCAAATTTGACATGGAGGGTAATTGGGTACGAGCAACATTTTTATGACTAATTGAGACCGTTTCCAATTTCCAGAAGGGAGATAGGAAGGGGGGATGAGGCTTTTTAACAATTTTTTTACAGATTTCAAAAACTAATTAACCTCTCAAAGCTGTTCGGATGAATATGACCCGAAGCGTTCATTCCAAACAGCCTTGCCATCATTCCAATGTACTGAAAAAATGAAATTTTTGTCTTTCAAAGTATGTTCTATGAAAATAATAAACATATTAACGAGAAAAAAAATAAAATTTTAGTATTGAAAATCGGTTAATCAAAAAATGCGATGTAGTGAAGCCAAGTAAAAGTTCAATGTCTTTTTTAAGTTAAGATTTTTTTCTACCGAAAGATTCGATAGCGGTCGAAACTTTCATTAGACTCCAATATATTTCTAAATATCATTGGGAAGATCGCCGATTTAAAAAAAAATCAATAAAACACTTCAATAAAACAAAGCAGTCAGAAGTTATAAATTGTTTTAAATAAAATTTTTGTTTTGGACTTTTTTTGATTTGGAACCAATTTTTGATAACTTGGTAGAACAAATTGACTGTATTTTGAAATATTGAGAAACTAGAATAAATAACCTGCCCAATGAACCTAATATCAACAAAATCGGTCAACATTTTCGGCCAAGGGAACGCCAACAAATCACAAGTAAAATTTATCCTAAGCGGAAATTTTGCTAACAGCTTTGAAGGGTTAAGCAAATGGAACCTAATTTGGTATGGGAGGGTTATTTTAATGATTATTTCAAAACCCTCCCTTATCCCAATGAGGAAATTGGAGAGGTGAAGGGAGGCTTCCATAAAAGTTTATATAACCGAAGAACAAATCGATCAAATGGAACCAAATTTGGCATTGGATGGTATATGAATACCAGAAATATTTCTATGAATATTTGAGACCCCTCCCATCTTCCATTGAGAAGATGAGACGGGAGCAGTTAGAGTCCCATACAGATTTTATTGCATATCTCAAGAACAATCAGAGCGAGTGGAATCTAATTTGGCATGGAAGGGTATTTGCGAGCGTAAAAGGTTCCCTCCTTCATATAGAGAGATAGGAAATGGAATCCTTCACAATAATTTGGAATGGAATAACTTGAAAACTTATCAAGCAAATAGATATTTGATATGGAAGAGCCTGTGAAACGAGAGATGATCAAATGATTATTTTATACCTCTCCAATTGAAACGATGATGCAATTTTTTGCATAACTTGAGAACTTACCTAAAATGAAATCGAATTTCACATGAAAAAGGCAAAGGGCACAAGAAATGGTTACAATTTTATTTCAGATACCATTTATCTTCTTATGAGTACATCCGAAGAAGGAGGTGGTCCTGGACTCAATCAAGCGAATGGAATAAATTTTCGCAAGGGAAGATATTTGGGTACGAGATTGTTATAAAACCTTCTGACTTGCAGTGGAGCGGGGGGGGGGGGGGGGAGGGGTTTTCCATATAAATTTATGGTATCGCTTAAGAATTTTTCAACCTATGGAACGAAATTTGATATGAGAGGGTACGAAAAAATGGGATGATTCTTAGAAATGCCTCTCACCTTCAAGTATTGAGGAAAGGAAAGGGAAAGGGGGAGGGGTCTCACATACAACTTGTTCTATCATAAATGAAGAGGGACCGTCTTTAATAAGACATGTCGTTTTCGTACAAATACTTGGGAACCCTACCTTTTTTGAGAGCGGACTAGAAAAGGAGACAAGATTTTTTCATATTTTTTTGGACATAACTCGAAAACTTAACAAACAAGAGCAAGTAGGCGTTTGCTGAACCGGCAGCACGCCTTTTTTCGGCTTCGAATATTTTCCAAAAATTCGAATAAAACCATGGAGTTTCAGAATTCTTATTAACAAATTCGATTAAATTGTAGTTGATAAGTTAGTGAAATTGTTTGTTCGAAAGTTGAATATGATAAAAGTGTTATGTTCAAGAATCATCTAATAATTTAAAAAAAAAGGATTAACTAACGGGATGGAAAAGTGCAATGCATGCTGCAGAAACATTAGCGTTTAAAACTTTTATGTGTAAAATTCAAGGAAGATGAAAACTGGATGTTTGGCAAAAAGTTTCTCTGTAAGATCTCCATCTGATCTCAGTCAAATCGTGGGAAGATACCTTCTGAAAGTTTTTGCTAGCTGATGCGGATTTTGCTGCTTAGAAATTGGTGAGCGCGTTCCTTGCATTATTCATAATTACTATCTGGAAATCTGGTTTCAAATCAATCTGTGTTCAGTCAAGATTATAGTGTGAATTAAGTAGAAAAAAATTTGCATCAAAGATTCGATAAAATTCAAAATTTGAAACATAGGTAAATAACAGCCATCGCCGATATTTGGAGTTTTTTTTCTTTTCCATGCTTTTGTCATATTGCTCAGCTTGCTGCGACCATATCAGTTTACTACTTTTAAAATTCTGTGCAGTTTGATTGTTGAATCCCTCGGTAAAAGGCTTGGAATGCTGCTTCATTTTTTACATTTAATTTAATTTTAAAAGGAAAAAAAGAATTGCGAGTAAAATACACGTAGACATTCTGGATTTCTGTGTTTAATTTTATCTGAATTTATTTTTATTATGTTTTATTCTTTTGTTTTGTTCAAAACAGTCCCATTTGCAAAAACGAGCAAGCAATAAAATAAGATTTTTCTCTTTTGTAATATATTTATAAATTGTGACCACAACTTTCAGCATGAACAAAAATCTTTCGTTTGGAATGTGTTCTAGGTTGTCATAATAAATTGTAGGATCTGATATAGAGTAGAGTAGAGTGAAGGGAAGTAGAGTAGAGGGAAGTAGAGTACATTAGAGTAGAGTAAAGTAGAGTAGAGTATAGTAAAGTAGAGTAGAGTAGAGTAAAGTAGAGAGTATAGTAGAGTAGAGTAGAGTAGAGTAGAGTAAAGTTAAATGTATAGATTAGAGTTGAGTAGAGTAGAGTAGAGTGGAATAGAGTAGAGTAGAGTAGAGAAGAGTGGAGTAAGATAAAGTAGAGTAGAGTAAAGTAGAGTAAAGTAGAGTAGAGTAAAGTAGAGTAGAGTAAAGTAGATTAGATTAGAGTAGAGTAGAGTAGAGTAGAGTAGAGTAGAGTAGAGTAGAGTTAAGAAAAGTAGAGTAGAGTAGAGTAGAGTAGAGTAGAGTAGAGTAGAGTAGAGTATTGGATATTGGACAATTGGTAATGTCTAGAGTCTAGAAAGCATCATTTATGTTTATTATGGGACTGTTATGCGAGCATATTCGAGATCTTTTTCAAATGTATTTGCATAACAGTCCCATACAGAACATGTTTTTCTCTTTAAGCAACTTTCTTAGACTTGAATTTGATAATTTCTGAACTTCACATTGATAATTGAATTTTTTCACGATTTTTTGTTGTTTCTGATAGCTTTTCTCACAGGAAGACAATTCTTTCTTTGTTTTAACCTGCCTTCATTCCATTCATTTTTTCCTGGATTCCGAATAAAAATCTAAACACTCATTTTTTTAAAAAATAATGATTAAAATTAAATTATCTCTGAGCTCGATTTTTGTTTTTGGAAATTGATATCTACCATCTGCGGAGTAGGGGTTTACTTTAAATTAAACTTTTATAATATCGCAAAAATAGATTTTTTTGCACAAGATTGTGCATAAGAAAATTGAATTGACTGAATTGGCATAAAATTCCAAATCAAATTTATTGGTACAATTAACAAAAGGCAAATTTCAAGGGTGTCGTAGCACGTCGACTAATCTCGACTGGTCATTATGCTGGACAGACGTTTGGTCATAAATCTAATAATCACAGCACGTTCACTGTCCAAGAACAACAAAAAAAAAGAGAACATGTACCGAATAAAGCCCTACCAAATTGATTAAAATAAAGTGCAATAATATTTCAATTATAACACACAAGTTATGGATGGATGGAATCGAGGTGGAAAGGACGGTTAGTCGATTCAGGGAATGACCGGTAGGTGCGTGGGTGGGTTTCCTTCTGTTACTCCCATGAGGGGAAGCTACAGAGGAAACATTTTATTGGCACTATGTTATGCTCCTTGGAGGGATAGCGTTCCCTCATTAGCTTAATAGGGAAAGTTTTCCAGTCGTGTTGGTTTGGATGGAAGGAAAAGAATTTTATGTCGTTAGGGATTCTAAATTCCGAGTAACATAAAGCTAAATGATTGATAAAATCAATAATTGAAATTTGTAAACTGAACTTACCCTGCATTTTCAGCTGCAGCCGCAATGGACATGTGAGGCTCATCGAGCAGTTGGAGGGGCGAGTGGCCCTGGGGAGGCACCGGGGGAGCTGTTAATCGCTCCGTGGTCGCTGATACGCCAGCCACCTGTAAGAGTGAGAAAATGAAGAATAAAATTAAATAAATACATTTAATCTGATTGCGTTGTGCAACTGTGCTGCAACTGAAACTTAGAACGTATTTATTCCTTATGATTTTTAAAATTTTGAAACCCGGAATCAATATTTTAAAAAATAGTGCAGTTTCAAACAAGTGTATTTTAGCTTTCCGAAGAACTTTTATGAGAATATATTAACCTGAAGAGTCTGATATGAAGCCAGTACAACTTGAACAGTTCAAAACTCAAACAAAAAATACCGTAAAAATTGGAGTTCAAATCATCATAACGAGCATTCGTCTAACAATCATGCATCATCGAACTGAACAAACTATGAGATAGAGGTAAAACTTTCGGTCATATTGTAAATCATATCTTCCAGACCAATTGCGATGTGGAGGAGGACTGAAAACAGCTCTATTAAATTCAATCCACTCACATGTTCGGGTTCTCAAGAGCCGCCGAAACGATTGCACAATGGGAAAATTTAATTTAAAAATCCCCAAAAAATCGAAGCCGAAGGACCTGAATTAAAACTTTTCTGTTGAGAAATTTTCTCACGAGTTCAAATCTGCCGTAAAATTTCACAGGAGACATCTAAGTTAAGAGTTATTTGACCTTCATTACCCAGAAAATAGCATTAATAAATTCGGAAACATACATTTGAACAAAAGAACTTTTCATTTAATTTTGTTTTGGAAAACAACCTAATGTGATGCGAAAGTTTCATGAAGATTGATAAAGTTTTACAAAAGTAACAAACCTTATAAATCAGAGGGGCCAGAGATTCCATTTTCAAGCTCAAATTTGGTTTTCCATGTTTTAAAAAGCACAAATTGTTTATCAGGTTCAAAAACTGAGTATATTTTTATGTAAGTTGACCTTCAAAGTGACTTTTTTTTTTTAGTTGAATCTTGAAATTCAAAGGTTATTCAGAATACGCTGATGGTAATACGCATAAAAAATAATTCTAGTTGTCCTAACATTAACCGAAAATTCTTACAAACTTTTCAGTCTTTCACACCATCTTCGCCTTTAATAAGCGAAAATGCTTTGCTATTATTTTTTGCATGAGATAAATTATAGTTCCGATTTGATGCCATGTAAATAATACTTTTAAAATTTCAATTTGAAAAAATAAATTTTACTGTAGAAATTTTTGCTTATCAATTCTGAAAATAAAGAAATAATCATAAGCAATGAATTTCGTATGGAATAACCGATCCATAAATCAACTGATTTTCATGTATGAATTCATTATTTAAATTCCAAATTTAATTTTTGACTTTTGTTATATTTTCAGAATAAGAAATCTAGCAACTGATTGGTATTTTAATATCATTGTTCTAAACTTCATAAAACCAGATTTCGATTAACCTTATTCATGCCTAGCAATCTGAGATTTTATTTTGGTTCGTATATTGCATACTGAATTATGTTTTTTATTGGATACCTTTAAAATTTATTTTTGAATGCGCTGAGTTCTAGGGGCCTGAATCTATTTACCGAAATTCTGGTAAATTTATCTTAATTCTTAGTCTAAATTTTCAGTCCTATCTAAAAAATGCATGTTTATTTGACTTTTCAATTTGAATTGCTACTGGTTTAATTGAAAAATGTATTCAAAAATCACAAAAAAATTTGGTAGTTGGTTACACCTTCTGCCCAAGGTTAACGAAAAAAATTCTGTGTTTCGACGAAAAAAAAAATCTGAATTTTTGTGATTTTTCCCATAAATTCTGTGACGATTTTCTGTGATGCTTTTTCTATTAATTTCATTCAAAAGTCTTGTCAAATGCATCTATTTATCATTTTACTTAAGAAAAATCAATAAATATTATCAATTTTATCATATTTCTACTATTCAAAGATAATTATCCAAAATTTAAATTGGCATAAAAAAATTAAATTTTGATAATACGTTCAAAAATTTTCAAATTCTGTGAAATCTTAAATATTTCAAAAGCTCTGTGTACTGTGACACAGATTCTGTGAGGAAATTTGGCTTAAAATTCTGTAAAATTAAAGATTTTCTGTGATTTCGATAACCTTGCTTCTGCCTTCTATGCGTTTACTAGTGAACCTTCATATAAGAGAATCGACATCTGATCCCTCTTAAAATAAAATATGTGGCAACATCGCCGAAATCTTGGACAAAAAAATCCCCAGCACTGTTTTCTGGCTCAATGTTCAAGCTCTAAAGTAAACGCTCCTTCAATCCAACAAAACAACATTGAACTCGATGCCCGAAGGATCGCGATAAACGGTATGAATGACTTGAATTTCGTTAATAATTAGTTAGTTTTCTAACTAGGAACACGATTCACCAAAGCATTGAAAAAAATTGCACCTAATCATAAATTCATATGACCAAAATTTATCTGTTTGAACTATAACAACAATCACAATACCTTCCTTTGTTGAGTTTTCAATAAGAAAGGTAAAAGCTCTGCGACAAAATGCTCGGATCGATTGGAATCGATTTTGACAGTTCTTTTGCTCGATTGGAATTTTGTGTTTCAAATGTCACTTCTCTTATATACAGGTTCACTAGCGTTTACTAATCAACCAAAAAAATGGTGGCATCTTATTTTATTTAAATGTTTCCCGTATGGGAAAATTCGCGAATCCTAAAAGTTAAAAAAGAACTCAATTAGACGAAAATATTTTCGAAACAAAATAAGAAAAGTACTTCGAAGCTATGTCGTTTGTCGGAAATTTGATGCTTTAATATTTTATAAATGAAATGGATGCCACATACTAGAAAATTAGATTTTTTTTAAATATTTTATCAATCAAATGAAAATTTCAAGTATGGTAATGATTATTATTGAATTTTAATAAAGGTACCGTAAGCTCAATTGAGAACAGCTGAAAATAAGTAAAGTCGCGTCAAGAAAATATTCATTGTTCAATTTGTTAAAAAACAGCATTTGATCATAACATCTTTGTAAAAAATAGCATTTCAAAAAATTAAATGGCCTAGTTAGGATGAATAACTGATTTGATTTCTCTCTTTTTACGTTCTATTAATATTGAATTTTTTCACCAAATTTATTCGATATTGTTATCAGACTCTTCAAAATAACTCCCCCAGTTTAAATGTGTTTGTTAGATTTATGCTAATTTTTTCAAGTTTAGTTTCAGCATAACGTGTTTTCGGGAACAAAAAAATGAGCTATTGCTGCAGATTCAAACATATTCAATCCTGAATTAATGAATAATAATTTCAGTTACAAGATAGATGTTGAGCTAAAGTAAATCCTAGTTTACGAGATGTGGATTCAATCGAAAACTGTCTGATTTCAACGTATGATTCCACATCAGAACTAAAAAGTGACAGTATTTTAAATTCATTTCAGTTAGTTTTTCATTCAAACTTTTAAGGTCTATTTTTTCAGATATTCGCTGAATCGAAAGTGCATAGCGATACAAAATCTTTAATTAAGTAACTCTATAAAAAAAATTACTCCCAAGAATTAACGTATTAAAACTTCACAACTGATAAAAGTTTATTTAATTTAAAAACTTTTTTTACATTCACTGGTGCGTAAGAAAAGAAGAGAATATGCGTAAGAAAAGAAATAGTTTATGATCGAGAAATTTTTGTACGTTCATTTTTTGCTCGACAAAGGTATGAGTGGATTTAAAAAATCTATTTGAACTAAATGTATTGAAATTCCCGACTTTTGCCGGCATTTATCCCAACATTTTCCACCTTTTGCTTCGCAATCCTGAAAAGATCAAATATGGATTGTAAAGCTTCAGAGAAAAAGTTTCATCATGATGAAAAGAAGAAATTTTAGGATTTGATAGGTTTTTATATGGAGTTAAATAATCCATAAATAATTTTTCCAGTTTTGAATTAAAATTATTAAATGCTCGAAAAAAAATCGTATTTTGCCTAAGTGAACTGAAGTTGGAAGCTTCTTATTCTCAGAAGCTAAGTTAATTTTTTTTTTCGAGGACTAAGTAAGTGACTTAGAGCATTGTTTCCAAAGCATATTTTAAAAAAATCTTCTAATTTGAATAACTTTAAAATAAATCATTCTAGCTGAATTATGTCTGAGAATAATATTTGAGTCACGGTACAAGCTTTCAAAAACTAAATATTATAAAATAATCAGTAGAGAAGCGAGAGAGTTTTAACGAAAAATGTGTTAGGGGTCATTTGACCCCCAGCGGTTTTCCCAAAAACTAAAAACCAAGGTTGCGAATAAGATTAAGATTTTATCTAGTGAGATTTTTTCTTTTTAAATCTCAGTGTGATGCCTGAATATCAAAATTTTCTCTTTCAAATAAAAACAGCGATTTGTAGCTTCTATCAAAACGGTTCAACTTTTGAATTCAATTTAAAAAAGACATTTTAGTGATTTTCTTATGTATTTTAAAGATTTTTTTATTTCAAAAGAATGAAAACCGTTATTTATTCAGCCGGCTCACAAGTTTTTTTCAAATATTCTCTCGACTCGCATGATGTTTGAAATTCTCTGTGGGAAATTTCTAAAGAAGAAAACATGACCGTTGCACAAAAAGTAGGTTATGATTCATAATGTCCGATAAATTCACTTATTTTATTAAGAGCGCTTCTAGAAGATTTATAGAATTCTTAAGAGAAAAAAGAAAATCACAGAAATAATAATGTGCCATTGAATATCAAGTTAAATCAATTTTTTTGTACCGTTCGGGGTACTTGTCAAATCGCTTCATTTGTTTTTTTTTAACAAAACACCGTATTTGCAAATAGCATTATAAAACTTAAGTGATGTTAATAAAATAATATGATAGTGTGTTGTGTACATAGAAACACTTTTTTGTAGCATGGGTCTCTCCCACTAGCCATAACGCTTTCGGTAGTAAAAGTTCAATTAAATTTAAATTTAACTTTATGTTGTGAAAAAATAATAAGGTAAAACGTGGGGAATATATCTGAAGATTTATATAATTAATTTATATAATCTGATTTTGTGATTTTTTTCTTGATGAGATGTTCAGCGAATTTTGTTTGACATCGAATGATTTGAACGTTACAACGAAATTCCTTGTGCTGCTGAATTGATACTTTTTACGGTAAATATCAATTTCAAATGATTATCTGAAAACTTGCACCTCTGCTACAAACATTAAAAAAATTATTATAATAAAATCAAACGTGTATTTTAAAAATAAAAAGTCATGTAGAAAAATTTACGAAAAAAAAACAATTATAATAGAATTTTTAGTCGTTCGAAGTTAAAAAAATAACCCCCTCCGGTGCGTTTATTGTTAAACCTCCTGCTTCGATTTTTTCTGATTTTGGGGCCAAATTTCCCCACTATGCATTACTTTGAATCCGGCAGCAAAATCGGCATTCTGCTGAATACAAAATGACGGCAGATATCTGGCTATTCGGCTCTAGCTAGGTAGATGTTTCGGTTTGAATCTGCAGACGTCTCGATAATGGAAGAAGTCGGAAAACAGGCAATGCTCGCTCAGGTCCGATGATAAAATCCTCCCCATCTGTTTGATCGGATCGGACGTTCTCAGGTCTATAGGAAGAACAGGGGCAGAAAAAAAACCTGGAAACATAGAACCATCCATAAAACCTAACTGCCCGAAGAAGTTTGCCACACATCGGCCGCGGCGGCTATCGGAGGAAGATGCTGTCGACGACGACGGTATGGTAATGGCTGTTCTTTCAGCAATAGCCCCGGCAGGAAAAGAAGGAAGCTTGAGAAAAAAAAAACGAAACAGCCAGCAAAGAACCGGTCTCTTCTAGCGGTTTTCCAGCACAAAATTGCATGTTGTACAGCTCTTTGGTCCGTCTGACTGACTGACTGACTGGAGCTGAACTGGAGAAGAACGCTCAAGTTGCCCCCCTCCATCAATGCTTCCGTCTTAAGGTATCCCCCAACATAACCCCAAAATAAAAAACTTGATGAGAGAACGATCTTTGCTTCCATCATCGTCGTAACCCGATTCCAAGCCCGTCCGACTGCTGAATGGGGGGAGGCGATTCTAGATTTGTGAAAGACGATAACTGTCTCGGTTGATTGCCGATGTTTCAACTCAACTAAGATGGGACTCTGGCTAGCTGGCTGGCTGGCTGGCTGATTCTGGCGAGGAGATGAATGCTTTTTTGATTGATTGAAGCAGATTATGTTTGGACATTTATGTGAGACTAAATAATTCACGGCGCGGCCGGAAGGACTGGAGCTGTATTGTGGAAATTGGTACCGAAATGGTTCTCAGCTGATGCCTGCCGGTTGCAAATGGTTAAGTTCCAGTCGGAGAACAAAAATGCCAATTAGCGCTCTAAAATTTTGACTTGAAATTGTCACTCAATTCAAACAACCGACCCTTCGAGGAGTTCAGCTGTTGTCTTACTTTTAAATTAAAAGAAATTATTTTGTTATAACAAAACTTACACTTTTCAGAAAGTTCTCAAAAACAAGTCTCAAAACAATCTGAGTTTCGATTGAATTCGAATTGAAATAAATTTGAACTTTGAATTCAGATTTAAAATCTCAAGTTGTTACTTGTTTATATTTTAATGTACGACTCTAAGTCATGCGGTATTCTGAACAAGAAAATAAATCTAAATCGTGATTCCGTGAAAATAAATAAACTCTTTAAAAAAACTAACATTTGGACATTGGTTTTAAATAAAAGTTTTCTTATATGTGAAATTTCATTTTGGTAGGAATTATAAATTTTTATGTTTAACAGATCTTCAGCTTTGTTTATTCAAAATTACTCTGAAGGTATTCATTTTTGAAAAAAACTTTTACAGCAACTATTCCAAACCGTCATTTTACGAAAATTTTGGCTTTTCACATCAAAATGTATGACAATAAAGGATAATACTATATCTTTGCAATAATCTTACAGTTGCAGAAAAGTATGGCAAAATAGACAAAACAGTAACAAAAATCATTCGTTTTGATGTCAGAAATATTGTTCAGAATCGCTCCTGAAGGCATTGATTGATAGCATTCGATTTTTTTTTACAGTCTATTAAAGCACTAATTTTTTTCAAATATTACAGATTTAAAGTGGACTGTAGAATATAATTCACTGAATATGGCCTTTCTAGATCATTTACACTGGCTATTCAGGCCTCCGATTATGGTTACACGGGCCCCTGACCAAGAATGGTGAAGTCACAGAAAAAAATCTGTAATTTTTACAGAATTCTGAGAAAATTTTCATAACAGAACACATAATTTTGGGAATATTCACAAATTTCACAGATTTTCTATATTTCGTACGTTTTTCCAAAATTTTAAGATTTGATGTCAATATAAACTTTGGATTTCTAACTTTAGATTGAAAAAAACATGACAATATAAGTAAGGTTGATTGATTTATTCTAAAATAAAAGTTCCTCCTTCCGATTTTACTTGAATTTTAAATTAAACTGAAGGAAATAGCGTAACTGAAATCCATCACAGATTTTTGGGTGAAATCACAAAAATCCAAAAAATTTTTTCGCTAAAACACAAATTTTGTTTTGGCAACCTTGCCGAATGCGTGAAATGTTTTTTCTCAAAACTCAAACAAATTCTCAATCAAATTTTGATGAACGACTAAAATGATTCAAGAGTAACAGTATCGACTCACAACTAAAGCCAAAACCTCGAATTCTTATTCCAGGTCCACATTTCTAGCATTGTTTTTCAGAAAATTTCTTGTCCTTGTCAATAAAAATTTTGTCCTGAATAACGAATTTCAATAATATAAGACTGAGCTTGTCAGATTGCCCAGATGTTGCCCAATTTTGTTTACTTTATTTGCAAAATCAAACGAAAATTAGATTTTTTCATAACTAGACTCAGTAGGCTTCGTACTACCATAAATTTCATTGATTTATGAAAAAAGATAATCTTATAATGTCAATACTTTGGCTAATTACGTATGTACAATGTTTTCATATGGGACCAATCCCATCTAGAAAGTGGGAGGAAGTTTTCGATAAAATAAATCATCTCTATATGCCAAAACTTTAAAAAAAACCTTTAAAAAGTACATGAACATGGTTGATCTTAGCCTATACATTTTGATATGTAAAAAAATGTTTGTGTTTCAAATTTTTATTATAATTTCTTGAAAATTCTCTGCCATGAGTAGTGTTTTATATCGATTTTTATCGATTACTCCATAAAAAAATCACTAAGAATTTTTCAATATAATCGATCATCTTTTAATGCAAATTTTTTTCAAAAAATTATTCTAGCGCTTTTGAGTTTTGGCGTTTGGTTCTGGTTATGAAAAAGTAGCATTCGAATGCCATAAAGATGATAAACAAGTTTAATCAAAAAATGCACTCATTCTTCCTTTTTTTTTTAAATAAGTCTGAATAATGAAAGTCTGAAAATTACAACAAATTATGTTAGTAACTTTATGATTATTCATTTTTAAGTACTTTGACATTTAAAGTTTTCGTATTAAATCGTAACATTGGAAAATCGGTCCTTAACCTTAAGAGTGAACTAAGCTCACTTCTATCGTTGTTTAAAACTTTGAATTTTTTAAAGAGTCAGGTATCTCAAACTTAACAGTTTTCTTAATAACTTTACAAATTTAAAGATTTGAACCTTTGATGAACATAAATCAAATGTTCAACAAATAAAAGTAAGAGATAAAAATCATCAGATTTACGGATCAAATTTTCTTGATGCAAACTTGAATCGAATTAATGATTTTAGTATGAAATTTGGCTTTAAAAACCGATTTCTGGAATATAAGATTTCGTATTTTCGTGTCCTTAATGTGTTTATAATGTTAAACTATACACTGGGAAAATAAAAAAAATTGTGCTGATTTTTAGGTGAAGATGTTTCATTAACGGCAAATATTTTTCATAAAAAATCAATTCCATAATGAAAATCCTGTGGATGATTTCCGGATCCTTGGACCCTGTGGATAATCAAATTGGTTTTTTTTTAGATGAAACAAATAACTATAATTCTACCTATTATTTGTGATTTTCATTTGAATTGTTTTTGACTACATACTGCAATTCGGCATTCTATATCTCAGAAACCCCTGGACTAAATTTAACAAATTAAGCATTTTTTAGTTACGGCAAATGTTGTGTTCGATTTTGTCCAATAAAGTTTAACACTCAAATTCAGTCCATTCGAGATATTTTCCGAAGAGTAGCACACTTTTTGCTAGCGAAAAAACGAGATATCTCGTATTTGAACCAAATTCCTGAATTCCTGAATAATTCAATGAAACTAATTTACAAGTTTAATTTTTTTCTAAATTTTGAATCTACATTCTGAACCTGAGTAAGAAAATTGCGCTTTGAATCTGTATCCGAAATTTCATACGATCTCTGAAATGTACAAAAAACACGATTTCAGAATCTCTTTCCAGATAAGAATTTTCTGAGCAAAGTTTTAGAGTCCTCTTCATAAATCTATTTTTTTCATTCTTGAATCTTAATTCACTACTTAAATTATTTATTTTTAACCTGTATTGCTAATCAGAATTAAAATCTGATTCTGACTTTTCAATTTTAGAATGCAATTTCGTAGCTTTAAATTTTTGAATTTTGTGTAAGAATAAGGTTTCAGAAATTCGAGTTTGAATATGAAACAAAATTTCTCATTTTTTCCGATTTGAAAAACTATTTTCAAAATATTGGAAATACAAATAATGTCGGAAAACATCCTTTAAATTTTATATTAAATCCAAACCAAATTTGAACCAGGATTTTAATGCAGCTTTTTATTTCTAATTTCTAATAACTATTTGAACTGAAAATCAATAATCCTGAACTGGATACAAAATTAGAAACATAAAAATAGGAATACAATTTTGGTAATGGGAATTATGGAACCAGAACCTCCGAAATGGGTTTGATTTAATTCAAAATTTAATATTGAGACCTGAATTTCGATAAACAAGTGAGAAAATTTTGAAAAAGTGTAGCAGAATTTTGAAACTTGTGAAATTTGTGTACTAATTGCAATTTAAAAACAATGCTAGTAAAGAACAACTGATTTGAATTTCAAATTCGATGGAAATGACTTATAAATACCTAGTTCAGTCGTGTCGAATTTTAAATTAATTTCAGATGAGACTCCCAATACCTCAAAAATGCTTAAGCTGTGATGAATTTTATGATAATTTCGTATAAGACAACCTTACAATATAGAAAAGGATGAGTTATTCAGTAAAATTTGTAACCTTGTTATCCAAAATCCTGGTTGTGTGAGTTTTGCAAAAAAAAAGCAGTACAAAATTGATTTAATTATCTTATTTTAATCGCTGATTTTGTATTTAAGCCCTCTTTCGCTCAATAAAGAGGAACTTTCAAATACTTTACGATCCATCCCCCACTACATATACGACAAACATCCCAATACGAACACTCATTCAAGTTATCCGTTTTCAACTGATGGTCCTTTATAAACCTTAGTTTTTATAGTTTATTAGTTGTCCAATTGTACCAAAACTTGTTTGTTTATCTAATAACCATTGAAATAGCTTAAAATAGTTCGAATTGCATCGAGTTTTATGTTGATTAAGTATGGGAGTGTTCCATTTTTAAAATTGTAAAAGTCACTTTTTACTTTAAATCATATTTTTATGTCAAAACTTGCCTGCATGTCAAAATTCTTCAATATCATCAAAATTGCAAGTTTTTTTTTTCTAAATTAATTTGGTATGGAATCCCCATTTTAAATGTGGGGAGGGTTATTCTGAGAAAGAAATCCAGTTTTAATGTGAAAATATGCTGTAAACCAATTTTTATAAAAATCATCCTAAAAAATTCATAATCACCTCCCCATCTATACAAAAAAAGGGAAAATGGTATAAGTTCGGTCGTTTTATTTCTGAAAATAATGTATGGAGGCCCCTCGTTCAAAGATCATAATCAATCAAATTCTTTTGTCTAATCATTTGTTTGCGTAGAAAGTTAGACAACCATTTGTAAATTAATCAGATTGTGTCATATATTATGATATTTCAGTACGGGGTCTTTCAAGTCGAAGAGCTCTAAGGCTATTATGGAAACCATTCCCGGTACTCAAAACGGCTTTATACCAAATTTAACGTTGATCGATCCAGTAGTTTTTGAGTCTATAGGGAACAGATAGACAGCCAGACGAACTTTCATTTTTATATATACAGATTACTTCGAGTGCTGAAAAAATCGAATTTTGCAACGAGTTGCGTACACAATTTTATGCAAATTAAAAAAAATTACTTGAGAATTTATTAACTTACAAGAAGCGCATTCTAACAAATAGAATCATGTGAACGACAATGCCAACGACTGAAAATCTATGATCAAAGTCGTGAAATGTAATTTTCGACACTGAATTCAGTGCTAAAATGTAACACTTTCCGATACAGTTTTCAGTGTCGAAATCTTCTTTTATCAACACTTAATTGCAGAAAAGGTTTTTTCGAATTGTTTTGATATTTTAATTGTAAGAATTCTTGAATCCTACAAAATAAAATCTTAAATTGTTTAAACAAAAACAAAGAACTCATTAAACGAATAAGTATCCAAAATCAACAAAATGAAATTGACTCAAGTGGAAGTGAATTCTTCTAATCGATTTTTTGAAAGGCAATCATCTATCGACGCCATTTGTGGCAAATCTACGTTTCGAAACTCGTCAACAAGCATCTTTTCGGCCATTCTATGCCTGAAACGATTCAATCGTAAGGCTATGATCATTTAGTATCCGGGCACTTCATTTCGGTGATAGCTAGGTTACTAGAGCTCGGATATGCAACACTTTAGCAGCGTTGTATTGGTTATGAAAAGGACTATCTTGCCTATTTTTTTCACATTTTTACGTTTACGTGTGTTTGAGATATTTACGGTGCAAAAAGCCATAGTAAAAATAATTTTGCACAAATTTGCTCCTTTTACGCACTTTGCGCCTCGAAAATTCATTATTTTTGACTTGAAAACTCATGAACAGTTTATTGTTTCTGCATTTTTTTTGGTCCAGATGGTTGAGAAGTCTAATGAGCCACTCTAGGATGCTTACGAAATTCAAACCAAGCATCGGAGTGGAACCCTTGATCTCAACTATAGGAACACATTTATGGTTATTGGGGACCACTGAATGCAGACCTCTTAACTATGCAGTAAACCCGTTTCCGACAGGCAAAAAGTGTTACCTGTCGAGTGGACACCCGGGAATTAACTAAAAATTAGCAGTTTCATGGATCGCAATCTGTGCAACCGGGTTTTACGCAATGTGACAGATGTGTTCTTATGGACCAAGAAATTTATGTTAAACCCGAATTTAAGAGGTCATATTCTTCGAGATACCTACTCATGAAAAGGTTCCAACCAGATTCCAATTGATTTTTACAGATGAGTTTATGTAAAATATCATGATTTTGAAAAGGTTTAGCTTCTGTGGTAAAAATAAAAGATCAATACATGGCTGAAAAAAGTGTGCAAAGATAAAAATTATATTTTATAATAAAGTAAGAGTATTTCTTGTCATCAACGATAAATTATTTTTTTAAATATTTTTACATTAAATATCATAATAACACCTTCATTTCCTCCATAGAAAGTTTTTCGATCAAATCAATAGTTTTTAAAATACAGAGGTTTGAAACTTCCCGGATTCTAAATGATCATAGCCTTAGTTTCCTATCCCAATTCAAAATATCATCATCGCGTTTCGTCTCGTTTGAATCTGCGGCCAATCTTCGATTGCCGCCGCCGCCGCCGGCCAGATGTCACGTGTTCGAAACCGATTTCGTTCTCTGTCAGCAGAAGGTAGATATGTATAAGTATCCGTGAAATGAAATCAACTCAATGTTGAATTGGTTGTTTTGTCTTAGGATGAGATAGGGAAAAAAAACTACAAAATCACAAATCCCGTTGGGGCGATTATTTTGTGCTGTTGAAAATCAAACTTGCCTTTGGGCGCGCGAATTCGTCTGTTGAATCTTTTGGATTGACTCTGAGTAGGGTGGTTGTTTCTGTTTTTGTATTTTTGGAGTGAAAAGTCTTATTCAGAAAGAGGATCTTAACGTAAAAAAAACGATGATGATTGGAGTTGGTACAGTTGAAATTTGATTAATATGACTTTCGATTGTGTTTCAATATCGTATTCAATCATGTTCCATATAAATTAATCTCTATCTCAACTCCACAGTACAATTTGGAATAAGAAACTCCAGAAAACCAGTTCTAATCGCCAGATGTCGTTCAGAACTAATCGAATAATCTCCGCTGATGAGATCAGACGTTAGAATTGCATACCAGAATCGTGACTCGTGTTCCCTGTCCAGTTTTTGCATTGGATTCACTTCTTGCTTCGCCGCAGCTTCAATCCGAACAACTCCTTCAGGCTGAATGTCTCCAAATGGCGGGTGGACCGACTGACTGAGTGAGTGACAGACAACAGTCAATCATGCATTTGCTTTGAAATCCTCCCGTCGGTGAATGATAATCGTTTCCTTGAACGGTCGTCGTCATCCCTAGCATTTGTCTTTGGGTTTGGTGGTTGTTCCACTGAGGACATTCAACAAATACATTTGAAAATTCAAAGAAGGGGATGATGAGGGGATTGCATTTATCCATATCTCATCGAACGATAGTTCGGAGCGTAAATAACAAATCAACATACATGATTATCAAGACAACCTGAACCGAGCAATTTATCCTCGCAGAAGTTAAATCAACACTAGCTATGTCTAAGATCCAAAATCGTATAATATTGGGCTTCCAGATTTATTCGGTTAGCTTCTCAGTTGATCAGCGTAACAATTAACTTGTTTTATCTGCATAAGCAATTAGCCTATTATTGATTTAATTTGTATGATTTTTTATACGCTATTTTAGAACGAAGACTCATTTTAACTCTCAAAAATCCATTTTCATTTTTCTCGGAAAATTTTCCATTTCCAAATCATTCTTTGTTTCGGAAAATTAGTCATTTTTCAGAAAACCGACAAAGTGCCAGAAGGTCGATTTTTTGTAAAAAAAAATTGTTTTCGAAATAACACCAGACCTCGGCGTTTTATGCATTTCTAAGTCATTTGGCATCAGCATTAGAATTCCGATTTTCTGACTCCCTTAGATCTCCCTATAGGTAATTTTTGAGAGTAAAAAAAACCTAAATTTTGAGAGCTTTGAGGTACATCTAAATTAATTCCTGTTAAATTGAAATTTGGCACAGCACAGGTCAGTTTTATGGGCCAATCTACAAAATGTCGGTTTGTGGAAATCGACATGACCTATTTGGCTGCCACCCTTATCTGCATACAGAATTATAATAAATCTTGCTCAGTTTCAAAGAATATTGCAGGGACAATAATTTTTGTTAAAAAAAAGTTTCATGAAAAATAAATCGAGCCATAATTAGCAAGCAAATTTAGGCACAAAAAACAACTGGTTGTTTTTAAAGGAGATACAACAATTTTTTTTATAAATAATATAGCAATAAGGAAGTCAAACTCAAATTTCAATTTCATATTTTAAGGTTTCAGCATTTTTAAACAATTTCTCAACTGCTTTTAGATAAAGTTCGCTTGCAACGTGAATAAAAATCTGTTATGCAACCTAGTTGACTCACTTTAAACTATGAATTTTTGACGGTCGTCATGCAAATATTATCTTCCAAAATTTATCGCAAATGTTTTGATCACAAAACAGACGATAAACTACAAAGTATACCCTTATGTTATTGTAGATATTTTCGAATTTTTTAAAGATGTTTTAAACAGCTTTTTAGGGAGGCAGCCAAATGAGTCATGCCAAATTTCGCAAACCAACCATATACGTTTTTGTAAATGGGCCCAAAGCACAATTAAACTTAATTTAGGGGTGTCTTAAAGCGCTTAAAGTTTTGGTTTTCTGACCCTTAAAAATTACAAAGGAGGAGATAAAAGGAAATCGGAAAACATGAAATTTTAATTTTGAGGCCAAATGACTTAAAAAATGCATAAATCGTCGAAATCTGGTGTAATCTTGAAAACAATTTTTTACCGAAAATCAGTTTTAGGATTTCAATTTTTCGTGAGGGGAACCAAAGGAAATTCGGAAAATCGTACTTTTATTTTTAAACCCAAGTGACTTAAAATGCATGAAACGTTGAGATCTGAAGTAATCTCAAATAGAAAAAAAATCGGCTTAAAATTTACTTACTGGGACTTTTTTGAAAAAAAAAGTCCCAGAAAACTGATATTTGGTCTGAATTTTTTCTGGAGATAACACTTGATTCCAACGTTTCTTGCATTTCTGCATTAACACTAAATTTTCAGTTTTGCGGGTTGCAGCAAGCCGTGCTCGACAACGGACGTGTTTTTTTCCGACGACGCACACAGGAGTATTTCACCCAAAAACCTGGCCAAAACTCAAAATTAAAATTTCATTGGTTACTTTTATGTCAATTATTATTTGATTTTTCAATAAATTTGGCACCATCTACCGGTAATTTTTTTTTTACATCTGATTTGTTTATAAGCTGTAGCAGCTGTCGAAATTTAGTATATTTATGAGATAGAATTTTTCTACAAATCGTTGAATCAGCGCGACTAAGTCAAATCTATGATCAAAACTTTCTTAAGTTACTAAAAATGAAAATATGAAGTGAAGAACTTCAATGGAGGAATGTTCAATTACTTTAAGTATCTATATATATAAAAATGAATTTCTGTCTGTCTGTCTGTCTGTCTGTCTGTCTGTCTGTCTGTCTGTCTGTCTGTCTGTCTGTCTGTCTGTCTGTCTGTCTGTCTGTCTGTTCCCTATAGACTCGGAAACTACTGAACCGATTTGCGTGAAACTTGGCAGGTGGGGGTATTGGAGGCAGGGGAAGGTTCCTATTGTTGTTTGAGACCCCTCCCTCTCTCATGAAGGGGGGGAGGGGCCTCCCAAACAAAAGACAATTTTTTGCATAACTCGAGAACCCATCAAGCAAATGGTATCATATTTGGCATGGGGTGGTATTTGGGAACGAGGAATATTTCTATGAATATTTGGTACCCCTCCCTCCTTTCAGTGGCGTGATAGGAAGGGGGGGAGGGGGGCTACCTTACAATTTTTCATATAACTCGAGAACTAATCAAAATATTGGATCCAAATTTGGCATGGGAAGGTATTTGGATACGAAAAATATTCCAATGCTTATTTGAGACCCCTCCCTCTTTCCAGTTGAAAGGAGGAGGGGCCTCTTCCATATTTTTTTTATATAGTTCAAAAACTAATAAAGCAAATGGAACCAAATTTGGCATGGGAAGGTATTTGGATACGAAAAATATTCCAATGCTTATTTGAGACCCCTCCTTCTTTCCAGTTGAAAGGGGGAGGGGCCTCTCCCATATTTTTTTATATAGTTCAAAAACTAATAAAGCAAATGGAACCAAATTTGGCATGGGAAGGTATTTGGATACGAAAAATATTTCTATGATTATTTGAGACCCCTCCCTCTTTCCAGTAGGGAGATATGAAGGGGGGAGGGGCCTCTTTTATAGTTTTCAACATAACTAAGAAAGTAATTAAGCAAATGGAACCAAACTTGGCATGGGCGGGTATTTGGGAACGTGACATGTTCTAATGATTGTTTGAGACCCCTTCCTTCTTACAGCGGGGAGGAAGGAAAGAGGGAGGGGAGTTTAATACAATTTTTACTGCATAACTCAAGAACTACGACAGCGAATGGAACCAAATTTGGCATGGAACGATATTTGGGTACGAGAAATGCTTCTATGAATACTTGGTATCCCTCACTCTTTCGAAGAGGTGGATGAAAAGGGAGAGGCGAGGTCTCCCTTACAATTTTCAGTATAACTGGAGAGCTGATCAAGCAAATTGAACCATATTTGACATGTGAGTGTATTTGGATACGAGAAATGTTTCTATTATAAACTGAAGCCGTACCTTTTAAGCGGTAATATATAAAGGAAGAAGGGGTGGTTTCCATTTTTTTTTTGCATAACTCGAGAATTAATCGAGCAAATGAAACCAAATTTCATCATAATCATCAAAATGTATTTGAGTACGAAAAATACTTTTATGAATATTAAGTTATCATCCCTCTATTGAAAGAAGAGAACGGAAAGGGGGATGGTACTCCCTTTCAAGTTCATACATAACTCAAAAATTTACAACTTAAATAAAACCAAATTTGGCATGGCATGGAATCTAGAAAGGGAAGAGGGAAGCTTACATTTAACTTTTATTTTACAAAATCCGAAAAATGGACAATACTTAACATGGAAAATCATTTTGGTATGACTCTATGATTATTTGACACATCATCCTCCTTTCAGTGAGAAGGTACATGGGAGGTGAGCCCAATACAATTTTGTTAGCATTTATGCTTACGAAGCCAACAACTGGAAACAAATATGGCATGGAAAAGTACTTGGTTACGAGATATGTTTCTACGATTGTTATAGACTCTTATGCTTTACAGTGTAGAGAGGGAAAGAAAGAAAGGGGCTTCATACAATTTTTGTTGTAAAGCTTAAATACTTATCAACCAATGGAACTATATTTGATATAAGAGGATTTTTGGGAACGAAAAAAATGTTTATTAAAGATTACAATCTCCATTCAGCAGGGGGTGAAGGGAAGGACAGGGGGGGGGGCTCTCTAATCAGTTTTTTAGCATAAATCCAGAACATATCAAGCAAAAACAACCATACTTTATATGTTAGATTATTTGCGAACGATTAATTTGGGACCCTTCTTTTTTAGGGCGAAACTTAAGGAAATAGATGAAAATTATCAGATCTTTAAAACAAATTTATAAATCAAGATTCAGAATATAAGTTATGGTTTGTGTTGCAATTTGAAACTCCAGCTGAAGCTCTCATTTTAAAGTGGTTGCTTATTAATTTCGTCATAATTTGATTTAAAATAATACCAAAAACAATAAAAATTTGAATGATTTCTGAAAATATCATTTGATTCTGAAAGGTGTAGCAAAGCACACCGGATCAGCTAGTAATTGATAAAAATCGATTATTATAGAGAAAGTATACAATGCTTTGAAAATTCTTTTATTTATTTTTGGCTTTAAACGTTGATTTATTTTTACAAATTAATGTTTTTGTTTTTGTTCCCAACAAGTCCCGTCAAAATGTTTGATATCATATGAAAATTGATAACTTCAAAAATCATGCGCTAAAGGAAAAAATCGCGCCAACACACGCAATTTTGATATTTTTATGTTAGAAGTTTAAAAACATTGATATCTTTTTTCCCCCAAAAAGTCACCTAGGGCTTTGTTAATTTTAAGTTAAAGCCCATTGAAATTCATGTTTTTTTTTGAATATTTACAATTGTTATTTCATTTTATAAAACAATTTAAAAAATTCAAGGTTTTTCTTAATTTTATAACTTTTTTTAACCTGGATTATCTATCTTGTCATATAAATGTTGGAAAATTTAAATAAGAAAAATATGAAAAATTACGAAAACGATAAAGAATATATTATATGATCCAAAAAACGTTTGATGAGTTTGATACAGGCTTTTATTGACGTCAAACCTGAAAAAAAATATTTTTCGCCAAATTTTTCTTCTAAGTACTCCTGTGTGACGTTGGGATTTTCTCATTTGTTGTTTTGAGAAAACACAATTAATTTTATCTAGGACTTCTTTTTGAAAAAAATCTATTCAAAAGAAACAATTCAAATCACAGATGAAACTAGAGTTCGAGTGAAAATTTTAAAACATTAACCGAGAAAATACAAAAAAAAAATTAAGTAGTGACGATTGTGACTGACCAAATATCTGCAGGGTAAAAGTTTAAGACTAAAAACCCTCTTCAAATAAATGTCCAACAACAACAACAACAACAACAACAACCAAATATCTGCAAAAAAATAGAATCATGCAAATTCGTGTCAACTGCATAAAACTTTGGATTGGATTACCGGTTTCAAATAGCATCAAACTTCGGAAGTTCCGGGTGACCAATTCGATTCCATAACTACAAATTCAACATTATTTTCATAATAAAACTCTATATGATCATATGAAGCGTTTGGCAAGAAACTCCTCACTTCATTTCTGCCTCGTTACTGCATGTTTTATGTAACAGATAATAAATATGTTGAAAAGAAAAATGAGGAATGCAGGTTTTTCATTTTATAGGATACACACGATTTGTGGCCATGTCGATATTAGGGAAAGAATGAGTAATTTGGCATTAAAATTAAAATTTATTTTTTTGTAGAGAAATGAATCCAACTTAGATGAAATTTCAGGGACTAGATAAGGGAAAATTGATGTTGAAAAACATGCGAAAAAAATTCGCCTTGTCTCCCGGTGAGACTTGAACCCACATCTTGCGCCTCTCCGGGGCCCATGTATTAACATTCTACTACAGGAGACCAACCTGGCGTATGAATATTATACTGGTTGAGTGTCGATGTCTATCGGAATGAAGGGAATAGTTCTCCCATGTGATCATAATCATTTTTCTTGGTCTATTTCTATTCCCATCATTTCATCTTACAGTAGTTGGACTCAAATTTGGATATTTTAGGCACGGCAAGATTTGCATTGCCTTCTCATATACTGCACGGGTTGTCAGTTATGATGAGAAATGATGCGTTTGCCGTATTTGGATATCCAACCAAATTCGGTGTTTGGCACCGCCTTATTTTCTATTCTTAAACTGTGACCCAAAGATGGGTCTTGACTCAAACATTCAGTCAGCGAAACTTTTTTTGTAGAAGTATATGAGAAGGCAATGCAAATCTTGCCGTGCCTAAAATATCCAAATTTGAGTCCAACTACTGTAAGATGAAATTATGGGAATAGAAATAGACCAAGAAAAATGATTATGATCACATGGGAGAACTATTCCCTTCATTCCGATAGACATCGACACTCAACCAGTATAATATTCATACGCCAGGTTGGTCTCCTGTAGTAGAATGTTAATACATGGGCCCCGGAGAGGCGCAAGATGTGGGTTCAAGTCTCACCGGGAGACAAGGCGAATTTTTTTCGCATGTTTTTCAACATCAATTTTCCCTTATCTAGTCCCTGAAATTTCATCTAAGTTGGATTCATTTCTCTACAAAAAAAGTTTCGCTGACTGAATGTTTGAGTCAAGACCCATCTTTGGGTCACAGTTTAGGATTAAAATTTATGTTTTTTTCGATTTCCATTGGTCCCCTATTTGGTGATTTTTGAGGGTAAAAAACGAAACTTTTAGACATCCCTAAATCAAGTCCGATTGAGCTGAAATTTTGCACAGATCAGTTTTGTGGTTAAATCTTCAAAATGAATATGGTCGTTTTTCAAAATTCGATCGTGAAATTTTTCTCATACACCAATTGCCATCCTCCTCCTACATGATGTATGTGGTGTGTGACTTAACATACAATAAAACATACTCAACTTTTAAAAAATGCTTATATTTTTCGGTGAAATACCAAAAGAAAAATAAGATATTTTTCGCTATCAATATCTTTCTAAATAGCTTAAGATTTTGATTTTGTGACAGTTTAAAAATTACAATATTATTTATCATGAGGTATTAGACTCGAATGCTTCAAGTATATTTTAGACTTCAAAAAAGATCATGATCAGCACCAGACTTTCACTGGAACAGACTGTCTATTTAATGAATTTAAAACACTGCTAGATTTTTAAAACGTCCAAAACATTCGTTCAAATATCAACTATCCTGGAAACTTGAATTTTACAAGACTATAATCGAAACAAAAAATAAAACAAATAAATATGGGATAAAGGAGGCTTCATTTGAAAGAAAAACTGTTTTATTTACTTAGATAAACAAGTATATTCTTATTAACCACAAGCATAACCATTTTAAGCATTGGTGAAAATGTATCAAATTTTCAATAATAACAGTAATAAACTAGGTTTACGGTTTAAAGAAGGATTATTTTTACTATTGTAAACTCTTACACAGTTTAAGATTTTGATTTGATCCTATTTTTAAGGAAATTCAATATAAATAGATAATGTTAAATTTTAATTGAAATTTCCATCTGTATTTCACCTTATGAATAAACACAAGTTTTTTATAATAAAAAGTTATCAATAATAGCTTCATATTTACTAAAGTAACCCCTGTGAATAAAGTTTTAATTTTTTTTTGTTCAAAATACCAATTCTTTGAAATGAATGCAGATCTCATTCTATATTTGTGATTTTCACCTTGTTTGTGTTTCTAAACTGAATCTGATTGCATTTAAAAATTAAATTTTGAATCAAGAATCAAAGTTACGAAACTGCGATCTCCTTCAATTTGATTCCTAAACCCAATACTCTGAAAAAATTTTCATCACATTTCATCGTTTTGTTCCTCACGGGCTTGAAGAATATAAAATTTCACCGATATAGCCAACAAAATAGTTACTTGATGCTGAACTCATGGGTTTAAAATCCATATATATTTTTTTTTAATATTTACTCGTTTTTGAACTTATAAATTTAAGTGAAAATAACGATTCATAAAATTGTTTCAGATTTTTCAATTCTGCACTCATTAAACTTTCTTATGTTTCTGCATATGAATTGAGGATAAAAATTTGAAGTCTAAATCTTTAAAATTGTTTTAATTTTAAATATTTCCGTTTCATATTCCAAAATGATGAGTTTTGCATATGAAAAATCCATCTTTTTTAAGTTCGAAATACAAATCAAAGATTCGAATCAGGATTCTATTCTAATGATGATTCAAATTGAAAATCAAGAACAATTAACTGGGTTCTTACTAGAAATCACTTCGCAAATATCCGGGCTATTTAAAACATTACAAAAACTGGGCTTCAAAATTTGCCCCCGTATCCAGCCAGTATCAAAACAAATTTCGGAAGTATTCCATAAAAATCAAGAACAAAACCACTTGAAAAACTGATTTTTTTTTCATCGAAACAAATCAGCCGATTTTGAATCATATTGAAGGTATCCAAAAATTTGTTTTTATTTAATTTGGACAAATTTTGTTTAAACAATTTTATGGTCGCAGAATTCATAATTCTAAGGTTTCAATTTAAAATTTTGATTTAATTTTTCAAGAAAAGTGAAAAAATCTGTGCAGAATATGGGCAATCTTGCCAGCTTAGTCTAATTTTTTGGAGTCTTTTGCATTTTAGTGTCTAGCTTTAAGGATTCAATATTCGGAACCAAATTACTAATAACAAGGGAGAATTTTTTTGAACAACTGTTGTAAAATTTGGGACCTGGTATTAGATTTCCAGGTTTCGGAGATTTAGACTTCAAATTTTTATCCTCAATTCATATGTAGAAACATAAGAAAGATTAATGAGTGCAGAATTGAAAAATCTGAAACAATTTTATCAATCGTTGTTTTCGCTTAAATTTATAAGTTCAATTACGAGTAAATATTAAAAAAAAAAGATGAATATTGAAACCCATAAATTCAGAATCGAGTAAAAGATTCCTGGTTGAGCTTTTAGATCAAATTTGGCTTTTTGGTTTGAAATTCATAGGAATTCTTTTCTGGAATTTAGATTCAGATTTCGAATTCAGGCAGCTCTGTATCGAGATTGTTACTCTTGACTATATTTGATTGCTTCATAAAAGTTTGATGAAGAATTTAAAATTATAAGTTTAGCGAAAAACATTTCGCTAGGCATTTTTGGGGGATTTAACCACCAAAATCTCCCCCGTTTTTACTATCATGGTTCAAACTCTATTCCACTGTTACAGCTATTCTACGGAACGTTTACATGAATCCGATTTTTCTGAGGAAACAAACCGGTTTAACCAGATTATCAGATTTCACATAAACAAATATCGAAATTCTGGATTTATAGAGAAACCGATTAATCCGACTACTCTGGTTCAATTAAAAGTTAGAGTAATCTAAAAAAGTAAAATTCTAAAGGTTCACACATATGACATATCATTTGCAGAATAATCGTTAAAATGAAGAAGCATAACTCAATAAAGTTAAATTAACACATCAAGAACCGCTAAAAAATCAAGCCGAAAAACACCAAAATTTGGCATTCTATAACTTAAAAACTGATTCATACATTCTCCTAATTTAGTTTTTCTTGATTACCGGAAGTGTTGGGTTTAATTTTGGAAAATACAGTTAACTTTTGAGCTATGCTTCTAAGTATTAAACACTCAAAATTTGAGAACAGTCATTCATTAAAAATGCCCGAATTGTGTCCGGATTTATTCACTTTATTTGGCAAACTTAACAAAACATACAAATTATGTATTAAAAAAATTACCATTTGAGGTTTTCTGGAAGCCTAAAATACAATTTAAAATCTGTCGATGAGTGTTGACGAAAAAAATATATTTTTATTTTTTTTTTCTTTATTTTTATTGAGTAACTTCTGTTTTTTGACAAAATTTGCCCGGATATTGCCTGGATTTTCGTTCGTCATTGATGAAATCAAATGCCCGGATTTTGTCAGGTTTTTATATAAAATTGCTCGGATTAGCTTGGCCCGGATAGGTGCTGGAAAAATTCTGGCAACCTCAAGTTAAAAACTACACCGATTCAGCCAAAGGATCCAATTCATAGAAACATTCACGCTGGGTTTGAGTCATATTTTTCAGAAAAATATCCAAATTTAGTGTTGCAAAATAAGTGATCAAGAAGGGTTTATGTGCCCTTCTTAAAATTTGATTTATTCAAAATACATCAGAATTTAGACTTATTCTTTTCATTGTTGTTAACCCACTACCTAACATAACATGGCGCCATTTTCACTGGAATTTGGCACTGTTCAATCAATTCGCCGGTTTAGAAATGATGCAATGTTCAGTATAGAGATGCATGACGCACTTTAACCTTTAAAGATTGCAATGCAACCAATCGAGCCGGAACTAAACTAAAGTTGAAGAAAAATGTTAAACGCCAATCAAAAGCTACCGGTTGCATTTTCGAGAAGTAATGGAACTTGTAAAGATGTTCAATTGAATAAATTTTCCCACAAATAAATAGAATATAATACCATCACACCGGGTTCGATAACAACACTTGAATTTTTAGAAGAATCAATGAAAATCGTCTGTGGTAATTTAAAATTTAGGAAAATAAGTGAATTAATAAACTAACTACAATCCAGATATTGCACATTTTACGCCTTTAAGGGCAGATCGAAAGTTTTTCATTCGTTGACTGTGGAATTGATTAATAATTTAGCATCACGTCACATTTTAATTATACCACAAATATGTTGCATTCGGGCTTAACATTGTTGAGCTCATTATGTAATTTCTGCCAGATTAGCGCAACGAGAATGACCCATTTATTCGGCAAAGGTCATCAGTACTACAGAAGCTAATCTTTGCTGCCGCAGCCGGAAGGCGCCGGATTTGGAAGCAACGATTTAATGTGCGATTCAAACTGGATTTCAAGGTCAGTGAGGTAAGAAAATGGAAGCTTGAAGGATTTTTTTTTTCGTTTTAACTGGCTGAGTGGGTTTGGATTGAGAAAACGTTGAAACCAAGTGAATTTTAAATCCAAGTGAGAGTTCTAAAACTGAATTCTGGAAGAGAGTTTTCCACTTCGATTAAAAGTTTCCTGCAGATTCCGAGTTCTGAGACAATCTTATATTCTCATTAACAAATATACAAGTTAGACAGTGCCCACAATTGACATAAAATGTATGCTCCTCCTATCCGGACACAATCGAATTGTAATCTATAATCCTCAACAGTAAATACAAACATACAACATCGAATACGCTCACCCGCGCATAAGAAGGGAACAACAAAAATAAACAAAAAATCTATCACAACAAAAACAAAATCGACAAGGGCAGCAGGAGGAAAAACAAAAACGACCGAATAAACAAACAATACACAGCGAGGGAAAACAACAACAAAAGCAAAGTCGAAAAATGCCAGAACTCGAATGCAACTCGCCAGCAGAGCTAGCAGGCAGTGGTTGTTTACGTTTTGACGACAACATCGATCGACGACGACGACGACAAAAGGCGAGGAACATCAGGGCCAATCGAAGTGCGAGGCAAGGTTGGGTATCGATGACGACGATGATGGCTCGCCCGAAGAACAACAACACACCGTGCTCCTCAAATAATGTGTCACTACTCGAGTGCATGATGCTTCTCGCCGCGGTACGAATACCGATGGAAAAAGGGGAGAAAATTGGACAGCGAAAAAACAACAACACCGAGGCTACCCACCGAAAACAGATTATGTCAGCGGCATGCAGCAGTCCTTCCCTGAATATCTACCAATGGCCAAGTACTTCAACTCAACTCGCTATACCTACAGCGATTCTGCTAAATCGATAACTTGTTGTAGCGGGTCGGTGGTTTTTCTCAGTTTAAGCCATATTGTGGGAAGCAATTTGTGAAGTGATTCGACTTGAATGAGAGTAAAATACACACTTCTTGGATCTTGGAAATACAGAATTCTATATTCAGATTTCAGAACAAATACAGATAACAGACATAAGATTTAAGGTATCAGCTTTGAGATTTAGGACTCACATTCCAGATTCAGGTGTAGACTGAATAAACGTGGACTACTTAAAATTAACATTTAAAATCCCCTTACTACGTTGACCACTCGTTGAATTCCAAAATCATATTTAAAAAAAAATGCGTTATCTGACATTTATTCCTGAAGTCCTTTAAGGGTCTTAAACTGAATCTCAGGGATTGAGATCTGTTTTTTTTAATTCTTTGCGATTTGAAGCGTTATCAAGTTTTTTTTTGGGATTTGGACCGAACTTTTTTAGATAACGAACACAAACACACACACTGGAACTCAATGAAACTTGATGTTTCCTTGAAGAGTTTCCTTTATCACTCTTGGCGTACAACCCACAGAAAGTGTACTATGTATGCCGTTACTGGGATTCGATCTCATGCCCGTTGGCTTAGAAGACTTAAAGGCTATCCTCTACACCACGAGCTGCGGCTAAACTTCGTGAGCACATTTGAAATTATTAATAAAAAAAAACTACAAATCCTGGCCTTTAGAAGCGATTTTATCGGGGATTGAATCATATTCTGAGAATGCACCTCAAAATTTGACCCTTATTTTCTGGTTCTTAGGAATGGGATCAAATTTCGGTATCACACTTAACCCTCATCCGTCTGAAATTTTGACCCGTTACAGTCCCTGAAGTGTCTTTTTGACACTCCTGACTTAAATCAATATATATCTCTCCTGTTTCCCAACCAATATTAACAAAATTTATCACAGACATATTTCACCTATAACACAAATTCCGATTCAAAGCTTAAGAAAAAAAATCCGAAAAAATATAATTCGGAAAATAGACTGTAGATCAACTATGGAATGCTAAAAAAATTCACTTAGTGTCCTAGAAAGCTGAAGTTTGAAGCTATACGTTGCACACAAGGATATATTTTTTTTCAAGTTTTATATTAATCATATTTTTGTGATGCATCCCTGCGCTTATGTAATTACCCAACTAGAAAGGTATGAAATTGCCTTTCTGATGATTATAAACTTATTGCGGAAATCTTGCGTGAATATACTCAGAATCTAGTCCAAAATTGAGTTTAAGTGCAAGAAATCTAAGAAATTGTAAATTGACAAAAAGTTCGAAAAACGCTACCTTTGAAAATTCGTCAAAAGCTCTGTGTTTCGTATGTTGAAAACATAAAAATGTTAAAATGCGCCAAATTACTTCAAATGTTCAACCTTCTTTTAAAAATTAATCTGGTGTAAACAATTTTGACAGTCCATTCATTGAAAAGTTCGGTTTAACACCACAATTTGACATTTTTTGTTATCATGATGCTTAAAAAAAATCAAAAAAATATATCCTTATATGAAACGAATAGCTTCCAACTTCAGCTTTTCTGGAAGCTATTTGATTTTTTTCAAGCATTTAGTAGCTGATCTCCAGTTTTTTTTCCCGAAACAATTTCGTAACGGATTTTTTTTGCAAAGACTTTGAGTAACGGAAAACTGAAGTGTTGTAGCTGACATACTGATTTAGGTCACATCACAAGGTTTCCAAAACGATTATTTTTATAAAAATCGGTTTCAAGCGAGGAGTGATTGACACTCAAGGTCTGGTTATGAATTTTTTTCCTGGGTTTTCATGGTGTTTCCATAAAATAGTAATGATAAAGATTAATAAAGTAACAATAAAGATTATAAGAATTCATAGACGGTCTCCAAATGTTCATTTATTTGGATATACCCGAATAAAGTAACAAGCCGCCAAGCATCCGATTGTATCATATTAACAAGAGTGGATTGTGATTAAATTTTTCTCAAATAGATTGTTTGCGGCTACAAACTTTTAAATGCATTATCTGGCTTTTCTAGGTGTTTTTCAAGAAAATTTGGCAAAATAATGGCTTTGTAAAATGTTTAAATGCGTTTTTTTCTAAACATTCCTAACATTTTTTTTTTGTTTCGATTATAGTCGTTTTACCATCTTTATGGCATTCGCGACTTTATCAACGTTGCAGTTGGCGGATCGTTATTGAAAAACTATCCGGTACAACTGTGTTCGATGTTTACTCTCGGGCTCGAACTCGCGGACATCGCCTCAGGAGACAACAGACTTGCCAACTGAGCTATATCACAAGCCCAAAAACATCCCTGACGTTTTTCAAGACTACGATAGAATTTTTAAATAACACTGAAAAAATATCAATAGTGCAGTTTCGGGTATGTCTAAAAGTTTCCTGGTGAATTGGAAAAAGTTTTGGCCTTGAAAAGTTTAAAATTCATTCCCATTTTTCCCAAGTGTTTTTACGGGATTTAGAACAAATTTCGTAATTGCCAAAAAATTTAAAAAAATCATAGTTTTCCTTTTCGAGTATTTTATTTGGAATTTAGGCTGGAATTTTTCCAAGCCTAAGTGATCCTTTTTATTCCAAGAATTGGACCGAAACTTTAATTCACATTTTGATGGCATAAGGCAACAAAATTCACATTATTCCGAGGTGCAAAAAACTTTAAAGCTAATTTTTACACAATCGGCTCTGAATTATGTACAATTTTTTTTCTCAAATCAGCTCTTGTATTTTAAAACAACTTTTGAAAATAAGTAAACATTCATCAAAGAAATTTTCACACTTGTTTTGCAAGATTTAATTCAATGACTAACTTTTCCCGAAACCGCGAGTTATTTTGACTTCTGAGAGAAAAATTGTTAAACTTTCCTTTTTGCTTCTTTTTGACGAAAGTTTTAAAAAGTGTAAATAAAATTTAATGTAAGATAATTTGTAAACCATAAGAGAAATCGTCAAAATTTTCCATATTAAATACAATCTTTAATATCGGTACTCAAAGAGTTTCATTCGTGATATCAGAAACAGTTATATTCATGTGTACTCAATGTTGATAATAATATAATAATGAACAATAATTAATCGATTCTAAATCAGTAGCGGGGTAGCTTTGATCAATATTAAATTTTTCCACATAATCAATAACTAAGTCTAAAGTTAAAATATCTGTAAACTTTTTTCTTCTTTGAAAACCTCTATGTTGAATTTAAAATTGAGAAAAATTTGTTTTTTTTATTGTGAGTAAAAATTCAATTTCAAAATCTTTAAATATCTATTTTCGAAGGCTCGTAAACAGATACTCTATCAGATGAAATCAAAGCATTTAGCTTGAGGTTGCCAGATTGCCCGGTTTTATCCGTTTGGTCAGGATATTTTATACTAAAAATGGGAAAAGTCCAGCCCGGCCCAGTTGCCCAGATTTTAATGAAAAATGCCCGGATTTTGCCCGGATTTTGCCCGGATTTTGCCCGGATTTTGCCCGGATTTTGCCCGGATTTATTCTTTTTATTTGGTAAATCAAGCAAAAAAAATAAATAGTGCTGTGATTTTTTTTTATTTATGCCTCTGAAACTAATTTTTCGAGCAAGTTTTATAAAAATAATCATGGTAGGTTTTTTGGAAGCCTCAAATACGATTTGAAATCTAACGATGACTTTAGATGAAAAAAAAAATATTTTTGAATTTTGTTCCCTTGATTATTGTTGAGTAGTTTCTGGGTTTGACCGAAATTTGCCCGGATTTTTGGTCATCAATTTTGAAATTAAATGCCTGGATTTGCCAAGTTTTTGTACAAAATTGCCCGGATTTGCCCGGCCCGGATACGTGCTGAAAAAATCCTGGTAACATTATTTTAGCAGCAAACAGGTTGATTTATGTGAAAGTTCAACTTTTTTCTTTAGTAAATGTAAAGTTTTCGTAGTAGTTTGAGGAAATTTTTAATAAAAAAAATTAGATTTTTATTTTTCCAGAGTAAGCCAGTCTAGGACAAAACGCAAGAAGCCTTATAAAATAGTTAAGTTTGAAGGAAAAAATAAATGGTGAATTGTGCGAGGGCCTTGGGAATTAAATGGAGGCAAAATTTCATTTTTTTTTTGTGTAATTAAAATTTTAAAAGTTTTGTTAAAATATTCAACCCCTTAATTCGCGGACCGTGTTTTTATTTTTTGGACCGCAAAGAAATCTTAACCAAGAAACACCAAAATTGAGCATTCTAAATCTCAGAATTCACTGGACCAAAAGATATAACTTAAGTATATTTGAGCCACCGAAAGTGTTGTGTTCCATTTTGTAGGGTTTCATTATTAATTTTATTTCATTTGAATTTGTTCCGAACTACCTTAGCAACTGATAAACAAGCATTTGTAAATATAAAAAAAAAAGTGATTAGTATCCTTTATGATCAAGAAAACTAATTTAAACCGTTACAATAGAGATAAATCAATTTACCCAAAAGCGTCAAATTCTAAACAAAGACGAAATCGATTTTTAAATTAACTTTTTAGTAGTCTAATAAATTTCTGCAACTATGTTTAACGTTCATAAGAGTTCAATGGTTTTAACAATATGAAACATGCCACATTCCCCTTAACAGAAAAAACTTACGAAAAATATTGAAAAAAATTATCAATCTTATCCCGGTTTACGAAACGTAAATTTTTTTCCGTATTTCAAATATAAACATTTCTGTCAGTTGGATAAAAATCTACTATTTGGTTTTGATATTTTTTTTCATTTGTTTCAGGGATATGGCGGCGTCTTTTCAAATAA
Organism: Uranotaenia lowii; assembly: GCF_029784155.1. Lineage (NCBI taxonomy): Eukaryota > Metazoa > Arthropoda > Insecta > Diptera > Culicidae > Uranotaenia > Uranotaenia lowii. The sequence goes on along the minus strand of NC_073692.1, from coordinate 173,321,039 downwards.
AATAGAGAAAAACATAACTCTTATCTGCTTTAACTAAATTTGTTTATTATAAATTTTATTTTGAATCTACGATGGCCTTCAATCACGAAGAAAAGTTTTTACGACAGCCTTTTGAATTATTTTCTAAGAATTCCTGTCAGATTCCAAGCATTGATGATATCGGCAAAACAACCATTTAGCCTTTCTTGGCATCGAATAATCTCATAGTTGACTTTTTGAATTTTCAGGTCCGAACCAAACAACCATATTTATGTTCCTATAGATGCGCAATTTAGCTGATAAATCTATATATATTTCCCCGTGTTGGCAGCAAAATAAAATCCTAAATGCATTATCTGGCCTTTCTAAACGTTTTCATTAAAAAAAATTTAAAAATAATGGATTCTTGATGTTTTGAAATATTTTTTCTAAACATTTCTAAGGTTTTTCAATAAAATGATAGAATTTAGACATTACCTCAAAAAAATATCTAAAAATGCAGTTTCATGTCTTTCTGCAACATATTTAGGAAATCGAATCAAGTTAGGGCGTAAAAAATTGAAAATTGTATTCTCATTTTTTCTGACTGTTTTTACAAGATTTGGCAAAAACTTCAAAAATATATAAATTAATATTTGTTAATCTACTGATTTGAAGATTATAAATATTATGGTCGCTTAACTAAATTAGAAAAAAAAATTTACATCATATTTATGTGTTCAAAAAATTATTTTATGTTAGTTCCCACTCATTTCCAAAATTGTTTTCCATGGCGGGAACTACGAATTTTTCTTTTAATAATGGAGTTTTTTCTTTTAATAATGGATCGAATTCCAATTTTATGTTTTCACCAAATTTTGGGAGCTGAACCGGGAGCATAAACTCAAAAATGTATTTTCCAAGATTTCCGACCACATTTTTTGCAAATATCACCAAATTTACTAGCCTAAAGACTTTTCTTAATTATAATCTTAAACTGATTCTTAAAGAATGTTCGAGATACTTTTTTGTTTGCTGATTTCTTTTTTTTTCTGTCTGAAATAAAAATGATTTGAGGTTTAACACAAAAGTACAAGTACTTTAATTCAACTAAAACCCTTATACGTATTCAACTCCATCTTACCATCCATTAAATTTTTGAATTGAGACTTCGAAGTTAAAATAATTTTGAAAATATTGCAAAATACCATAAAGCTACCTTTCACGTAATTATTTGTTAAATAATTGGTTCGTAATAAGATTGTCGAGGATTGAAACGTGTTAATAGTAGATCCACTTTAATAAATTTTCAAAGGTTAGCTTAAAAGCAAATTACCTTTCAAAATTCAGATCATTTTGAAGACACTTGTTATATGTTTTAATTCGATATTTCCGTATTGCTGGTTTAAAAACTTATCGCAAATCAAAATGAATCTCCATAAATTCAAACTATTCACAAAAACATAAGTGTAATTACATCTCATAAGGATGAAGCCTCTTCAAAAAAGTCAGCTGTCTCTCTCAGTCTTCTCTTTATGCCGAAATGTTAAGAAAAGTTTAAGTCGCGAATGCCATAAGTATGTTAAAACGACTTTAATCGTAACAAAAAAAGTTATTAAGTTTTATTAAGTTTTCAATTCAATAACTCATCCAGTTATGTCAAAATTTCAAGAAAATCGCTTAAAAATGTTCGAGTTACTCAACATTTGTTTTGCTTGTAAGCTTTCTCATTTAAAAGTTCGAGCGATTGGTTAATCAAATGGATCGTTTTATCAAATTTTCTTGAAAAGTTTTTGTGTTTTGAGTCGTATTTGAGCTTTGAGTTTATTTGAACTTCTTCGTTTGAAAACTGCAAGAGTTTTTCCAATGCAATAAATCATTTTGTTATACCAAATTTCATATTTTTTCAAAAACTACTCGATTTTAAAACAGATTTTTTTTTAAATCGAATGGCTTATTTGAAACAATGATTCATTTAGCCATGCCAAGATCATTACTGAATCAGATCTGATGAAAATCACTTGGAAAATGTCTTTAACTGTGTCGTTTTCATCATTGATAATGTAAGAAATGCACATATTCTTCCCTCTGTTTTTAAAATGAAGAAGTCTTCTAATGTTATGAAGAATCTGTTAATATCGAAACTTGGTTTAGCTCCAGAATCAAATAAAATAGCTTTTTGAGTGATCCAGCTGTATTGATTTTTTTCTGATTTTGTACGAAACTCACCTGTTTTGAAAAGAGAGAAATGATCGGATGTCATGATCATGTTTATATACGGCATATGATGAATATGAGTTTAACAAATTTCTTTGTCGTATGCAATACTTTCGTTAAATAAAGAAAAGTCATTCATTGCAAATAATTATCAGTAAATTTTGTTAAAACTTACTTGCACCATTTCATGAAAATCAGTTCAAATTTTTTTCTAGTCGTTTCATTTGTTAAGAATTTGAATATTTCTCATCAAGTTAGTTTCTTAGAGTGAAAGTTTGATTGTAATTTAATAAAAAATGAAACATTTTCGTCGTTTTTTGCATTGGTAATGCACTTCCATTATAAAGGTTGTTGAATGCTTTGGTTGTTTCGTTTTTCAAAAAATGTTTTGGTTCCTAATTCGATGAAAATCACTTGGTAAATGATTGAATCGTGTCCCTTCTATTGCGTGGTTTTGTTGATCTTCTAGTGTTAAAAAACTTTTCGTTATGAAAAAAAAACTTTTGTTTGTATTAAATTTGATTAAAACAGCTTGACTATTGTTCGATTTTTGATGTTGTTTATTTATATTGGCTTAGTATGGGAACCCCCTTTCCTCTTTGGGTGAGGGGTCAAAAAGTAAAATATATAATCTTGGTATGTTAATACTTATTCCTGTTTCTAATTTGATGAAAATATCCTGAAGCTGAGCCATATTATTTAAAAGATAACTGTGAAAGGGACCCCTTCCCCCCATTTTCAAAATTTGAGGGTCATTGGGCAAAAAAAAAAGATTTGTTATGCGAACATCTTATGTCTGGCAATTTTTATCTGAATCAGTTTTGAAATGATTAAAGTTGCCTCCTTTTGTACGTTGATTTTATATGGGAAGCCCCTCTCTCTCAAGTGGGGGAGCTGTTAAATATTTACACCATTCTTGGCCCCATAGATCCCGGATACCAGTATTCACGTCAATCACATAGCTCGTTATCAAATGATCAATTACAAAAACCTTCGTTTTTAAATATGGGAATCCATATAATTGGTCGTTCAGACGAACCCAAGCAGTCCTAAATCGTCATATCGTCAAAACATATTTATAGATCAATTACAACATTGCTGAAAACATGTTAGAGTTGCCTCAAATTTGTATTGGGCTTCCCAAAAATGAGAGTGAGAAAGGTCACTCATTGCAACAAATCATCTTGTCATGTCAAAACTTGCAAGTGTACCAAATTTCATGAATATCAGATAAAATTGCATGAGCTCTGGGGTTTTTAAAAATTTATTTTATATGGGAGCCCCCCTTTTCAAAAGCGAGGAGTTGTGATGCACAAGAAATCAACTATCGTTCGAGTTGTATCATATTTTATGTTCATTTGTATGGGAGTGCCCCTTTCATAGAAAGTGAAGGTCTTGAAATTATAATATAAACCATCTTTGGTCCAAAAAACCTTCGGGTATCAAATTTCAAGTCATTATGATAACCCATTCTGAATCACGGTGTCCCAAAAATGTCGCCTTCATTTCGGCATATATATTATACATGCAGATAAAAACCAAAATCTGAGCGCTAATAATCATAGGAGCTTTGGCTACTAGCGACACGTCGCATACGTCGCGACGTTGAAAGAGACTTGATGCATGCGACTGACGGCCTAAGGAAAATAAACAGTAAATAACGTAAATAATGTTTGTTTTCTACATTGAAATCGCCTACTGGACCGAAAAAAGGATAACAAACCTGCAAATGACAGAAATCTCGCTAGTAAAAAGTGTCGCTAGTAAAACTGTCGCTATTCGGTTTGGTGCTATACACATAATATTTCTTCAAAAACTCCTATTGGCCGACTTTATGATACTTAAAGTTGTGTTTTTAAAAATCATATTGATCCATCATTACAAGGGTACAAAGAATTGATTCTATAGAATTAGATGCTTTCCAATAAGCTCTTGGAAAACTCCATATGAGCGTTTATGAATTTCTGAGGCCCTTTCATATTATCTTCAAAACATATTCTATCAAGATAACAGCTTGAATAAACTTTGAAAGCCTAAGAAGACTATGTAAAAGATATATTACAAATCGCTCTGAGCAAGTTCATAAACAAGTTGATACTAACCAATTCTAACGAGAAATCCCAAATTTTGAGGCACTTTTCCGATAAACTATCCAGCCGGAGAAATGTGTTGCCTTCAGGCAATAGAGGAGAAACAACGAACACTTGCGCTCGATGTTCCTTGAGGATCAAACAATAATTTTTACTCGGAGAAAACACAAACAAAACACTGATTATCACCAACAATAACAATAATTCGATTCGATTTCTTCTGACGGGAGAGATGAAAATTTTTCACTTTGATCTAGAGACAGGATGCGCTACTGAACACTTTCACACACTCGAATTGATGGTTGTTTGAATGATTTTGGGGTTTTTCTTTTCTCTCTTTTTAGTACGGTAATATTCCACAAATTTTCTTTTGAACTGGTTATCACTCCTTTTTTCACCTTTTTGTTATTTCTCAGACACTGGTTTATTTTTCATTCTCCCTTGCTTCGAAAAGCCTCACCAATCCACCGAATGGGGCACATGTATTACGGTGCTTTGCGCACGGAATGAGGTAGATCGGATCCTTTGAAAGCCTGAAAATTATTTTATTCAATATTTGCTCTTAATTCATACTTCTTTGGATGATTCTTCTTCGCTTGGGATGGCTCTTTTTCGAATTCTTCCGCGCACACACACCTTGCTTTCTCGCTTGCTTCGACTCGGGCTTTCACGCAAATGCACTTATTTCTTCTTCGAACGAGATTTGTTGTTGCTCTCTTTGTTTTCCACGCTATACACCAGAGCTATACCAAAATTTTTTTCTTCCATTTATCGGTTTTCAAATCACTTAACACACTTTTCGGTTGTTGATGTTGTTGTTATCGTTGCGGCTTCGCTTTGCTTTCGATCGAGCGGCTCTTTTTTTCCTTTTTTTGGTTAATGCACATTCCACTTTTTGTTGGTGGTTTTGTTGTCGATTTGGTTGTTGTTGCTATTATTTTCACGAATCACGCTCCCCACCCGTGTGTGTTAGTGTGTGAGCAATCGAGCAGCGAAAATGCATTATTGGCTAGAGCGTGAATCGGCGAATACGGCGGGCGCGCACACTTTCGATGACACGGATGATTGATGTCGGCACAGTAAATTCTTCGGTGTTCTACACACCAATGCTGGCAGGATCGCCAATGTACGACCGAGAAATACACTAAGAGGCGCTCCCTTATCGACGCCAGAAACCACAATCCACTTGCTGCTGATAATGATGTTGTAAAATTGGTTTCGACTTCGTTTTCTTCCCAGATTTTCGAACCATGGGAATCTTATCAGCCGTTCTTTTTCCCTGGGGCCGAATTTGCCTGTTCTCAAGCTCTTGCGCTTACACCAGATGGTGGAATTTATCCGTACTTCATAATAACCTGTTTGGAGTTTCCATAACTGCAACACACACTTATCATTCTTCCCAACATCATTCGATTATTTATTACGCCCGAGCTCGTACACACGTGAGAAGACGACAATTAAAAATACCTTTTGTTCTGTGGAGGTTCACTTTTAGTCTTCCTCGCGATTTTGCTTTAGCGGTGTTGTTGTTGAGGTAGAAGTCGATGTAGCGCACCGTTTCTCATGTTTCCTGCCTCTTCAGCAAATTCCACTACGGTAGTAGAGGCAGCGGTACATTCCTGCTGCTGCTACTGTCTTTGAGCGAACCGTAAGTAAGTTGCATTCGGTCGTTTGTTCTTGCTGCACATTACCAAACAACAACGACGACAACAATAACAACAATCCCTGAGATATTGCTGCCTCGACTCGGATTGTCGCTGACGATCTGTGTAGCCACATAATCTTTCCTTCCGCACGGAACAAGCACTTCCACTTCCCTTCTCTTGCTACAATGGAAGTCGATGGCAGCAAGAATCTACGACACCAAGAAAAAAAAACACAAAAAGTTGTTCTGAACGGTCGCTGCGACTTGTTTTCCGTCGAGACCTTACGCTATACCGCACCACTTATTTGAGGCTCTTAGACACTGTTTGGCAACAGCAGTCGCAACGTCGAGAACAAGTTTTAAAATATTTTTCGCATCCTTATGTGCTTCCACACTATTCGGCGGTGGGTCTCGGTGGGTTCTACCTATATCTAGCGACCCAACCGACCAGCCAACTTTCCGCTAGAGACTCGAGCGGAACCTTTTTTCCACGTAATAACCCTCCACAACGGAGACCAGTTAGACCACTATGCACTTAACGCCAAGGTGTCAAACAAACACGTTAACTGGTTCCTCACGCTTGGAGTTTGGAGTCCCCGAAGACCCGACCAACCGGACCACACGGATCCACCGGAATCGGAACCCCGCGTCACAAAAAAAAAATCGCTCTTCTAGCTATCCACCGCGATTTTCTTTCCGTGAATCAAAACCAACATAAAAAATTGGATCACTGAGAACAGGAGTGCACGCTGCGTACACACGCGAATAATGATGTGCTCTATGACCAAGAGACTCGAAACGGTCGGTGGTGGTAGCACCAGAAGGCGGATACAACAGCACAGAAGGAAGGCGCACAAGACGGCGGCGATCAAGGCGACGACGTTGACGACGACGACACTACGGCGCGGCGACGTACTACGGCAGCACGGCAACTGACACGGAAAGTGCGACCGATTCACATGACGTACTGACTCAAACTGAAACCACTCACGTCCGAGCGAGAGTGCTCGCCGCGCGAACAACGGAAAACAGAAGGCAGACACCAAACCATCAATAAAATGGGGAGGAGTGCGCACAATCAAAATTTTCCTCCACAACGCAGAGAGCGATGAACTCACCGCGGTCGGTGAGTGACCGAAACCGTACACGAGAGAGAGCCGAAACAGTGGAAAAACTCGGTGAGCGTTCCGGGCTCTCTAACTGAGTGCGGAAAATTTACACCAACCAACAACCAATAATAATCGAAGCAATCGCGCCGTCGAAAGGAAAATTTCATTGGTGGTGTTTCCACTCAGTGTTTGAGGGAAAAGAACGCAAATGCCGGTCTCGGCGTATGATTGTAGGTGGTGAAGATGCCGGAAAATCTTGAGTGGAGCGGAAACACGAGAAAACATTGAACCATTCTCTCTCTCTCTCTTTTCGATTCTATACTGGAATGGTTTGGGTGGAAGGAACAACAGCTGCCGACGTCCGTGTCTGTTCTGCTCTGCTCTGTTGGTATGATGATGAAGGTACAAAGGAAAACTCTGATGATGCACAACAAGTTCGGTCGTCGTCGTCGCCGCCACCATGAACCTGGGAGATGAAGCCCTCGTCTTCCCCCACAATTCAAATTCAATAGGGAAGGGCCACCGGACGACCGTAAACGACGATGGCGACGACGACGATATTGCTCGGTCGGAGATGTGCATAACCTATCCTAATTGCAATTTGGTTATCGAATGCGCTTCAGCTACCAGAGCGAGAAGCAGCCACCAGTAACAACTATTTATTCGAATGTCATATATCGAAGTTTTGGAATGAATTTTCCATTACATTTTATTGCAGTTGTTATTTATTGGATATTTTTTAAATTCTTTTCCACGCTGTCGCTGAACTGAATAGATTGACATATACATTTACATTTATTATCACATTTCACCTGACTGAATAGTCTACATGAAAGATTAGTTCTAAGTTTATCAGGAATATTACACATATAATTCATTAAAATGTATAATTTTCTATCGAGACTATCAGATTTCTAAGTTGTGGCGAATTTCTTATTCTAGATCTAAAACAGTTAGTTGTAATGTCAAATTCGTAAAGTTGAAAAAACCAGTTGAAGATCCGACTCATACTTCTTATTGGTTTATGTTGTCCGTAATTAGTTCGTCGGAAGTCGATTTGAAGGAAATCTTGTTGCCTTAATATTCTTGCCGGAACGTTGATATTAAAGGTGAGGTGATTTTTGAGTGAGGTGCTGAAACTATTTAGCTTTGCTTGTTCGACTACTCATATCCGTCTTAAATCATTAAGCCCGAAATTCTTTAATAAGCCAGATAGCGCCTGATGGTGGTACCAGAAAAGACATCGAAACCCGGATCAGAAAGGCCCGATTTGCGTTTGCGAGTCTCCGAAACATCTGGCGGTCACGCCAGATCTCTTTACGAACGAAAATCCGAATCTTCAACTCAAACGTCAAATCTGTATTGCTGTACGGGTACGAAACTTGGTGCACATATGCGGTAACGACGCGAAAACTGCAAGTATTTGTAAACCGCTGCCTGCGGAATATCATCCGCGCTTGGTGGCCTGGCAACTGGATCTCAAATGAGGAACTACATCGCCGGTGTCATCAAAAGGCGCTAGAAATCGAGATTCGGGAACGTAAGTGGAGATGGATTGGGCACACGCTGCGAAGAGAAGAAAACGAGATTTGCAGAGAGGCGCTAGATTGGAATCCAGAAGGTCATCGAAGAAGAGGCAGACCCAGAAACTCGTGGTGGCGAAGCCTAGCCGCTGAAATCCGAACTGTCGACGAGAATCTTGACTGGGACCAAGTGAAGACGCTGGCTCCGGATCGTCAACAGTGGAGGTCTTTTACCACGGCCCTATGCACCGGAGGATCGGCGCGGGATCATTAAGTAAGTTAAGTGGAGTGGCTAAGTAGAACGAGTTCCTCATTGATAATGATAGCTACTGCGTGATTGATTGAGGCCATCAGTTTTGTACTAGGGCTAATAGAATGCAGCTTGGGAATAGCAATTCCATCTCAATTCAATGCATAAAACTCATGCTCTTCCTAAAAAAAAGATCAATAACGGCGCCGATCACGTCCTGGTAGTCAATGAGGGATGAAGGATAGATTGTTAGTAAGATACATTTTAGGATCAACCATAAACCTGTGAATTCCATCCTTCTTCCAAAGCGAGAACTTCGCCGGAACTATTGATGATATTAATAGTCCTTCAAGACTATTATGAGGGTCCCTCATTAATTCTTAAGAATATTTTCCTTATTATTATCAATTTCCACAAATTGCTTAGATTTTATTCCAAGACTTGGCATTATAAATCACATAATGACATCCATATGACTCCTAAGGGACTCTTTAGGAAGACACGCTAGTTGAGAAAACTGTCTAACCGAAGTACGTCTACGTCCCTCCCCAAAAATCTGATTTGTGATGGCTTCAAACTCCACTTCCGTATTTCTACTTACTGAAGAAACCCAAATTAAAGGAAAAATTTCTTCTGCCGCAGATGCGATCACTTTGAATAGTCCCCGGCAAGCACTTTTGAGAACCTGAGTCCTGATGAAGCTTAGAACCCGACGGCTTCATGCAAGTCATATCCTAAGTAGAGATCCTGTTATTCGGATACATAGTCCAAGTGTTCATCTGAAAGGAGTCAGCGCCCTCGAGACAATATACTTATTCCACTACAGCGTGGTGGAGAACCTCCACATATATCTGTAGACTGATGAAGGTCAATTCCCATATACCCTTGAAAAGAACTAAAAACTATAATGACCTTATTCGGCTGATGTTCCAGAATTGTCGATACCTGCGGAATATCACACGAACGATAACCTGTTGAGGATGGGGTTCCAACAGATCTCAAACTGGTGGATCGGCGATCCAATGCATCAAACAGAAGGTTCTCTAATTTATTGTGGCCTTAGTGGCACGGTGAGTGTGCGCGTCTTGACAGTGAACTATTTCAAGTAGGTAGATATTTCATGTCCATGGATCCCTCCCACAAGGGCGATGAAACTTTCCTTTCAAGGTGCCCATCGTGTGTCAATCGAGTGTTACGCCTGCCACAGTTCAAGCTCAGGACTTTACGCAACATCTTGTGTGATTATCGTCGAAGACGTCGTGCTTCAACGACAGAAATGACTCAACTGGCATCGAAACCACTCTACTCCGAGGTGGAGCAGATTTTGCTGGAGGAACTACGGGACATTGCTAAGTCCCTCCAGTTGAACAAAGCTCCTGGTCCGGATGGCATCTCTAACGTGATAGTGAAGGCCGCGCTCATGGAACATCCCGAAATGTTCCGGTCATCACTGCAACAATATGTGGATGAGAGAGTCTTCCCAGACGTGTGGAAGTGGCTCACTCGGGTAGAGTGGCTCTCGACGCCGGGTAAGCCATTCGCGTCGGAGTAGGATGATGTCTTCGTCAGGAATCATCCGAGTCGTTGCGTTAAGTCCCGCGCGTGTGCCGTGATAGGCGCGAGTCTAGGATAAGCTGCTCTCGATCAGGAACACGACGGGAAAGGTGGCGAACCTCGAATCCTGAAGATAAAAAGTCGTGCTTCATGTCATAAGAGAAGAGGTCAGGACTCGAACTTCCAGGTGGAAAGGTTTGTGTGGTCAACTCTGAGTCTTTATGATAAGGGGTCGGGTCTCTAGTCGTAAGAGGAAGGATCTAGCCCTTAATCAACAAAAGGAGGGGTACTAGTGGTCACCTCGAGTCATTACGAGGAGAGGTCACATCTCAAGTCGTGAGAGGAGAGATCGGGCCTTGAATCGTGCAGATGAGAGGTCAACCTCGAGTCGATTGAGGAGAGATCAGGCCTCAAGTCGCGAAAAGGAGAGGTTTTTGTGGGAATCTCGAGTCATTGCGAGAAGATGTCGGTTCTCAAGTCGTTAGAGGAGAGTTCAGGCTTCGAGTCGTAAGGATGAGAGGTTTTATTGAAAGCTGGAAAGGTGTTAGAGAAGGTGGTACAGAGCAGGATCCAGCTTTACACCAAAAGTGCGAACGGTCTATCCGATAAACAGTTTGGTTTCCGAATAGGCCATAGTACGGTGTTTGCTATTCGTAAGGGGCAGACGAAGCCAAACTGAAGAAGAGGAGAGAAGATCTGTTTTACGCAGTGGTTACCCTTGACGTGAAGAACGCCTTCAACAGCGTCAGTTGGGCAGCGATTGCGTTGTCGCTTATTCGTATGGCGATTCCGGCATATATCTGTAGGATGGTGGATTGTTACTTCCGTAATTGCCAACTACACTATATGACCAGTGAGGGACTGGAAATAGTGAGTGTTTCGGCAGAGGTTCCACAAGGATCGATACTTGGCCGGGTAGTGTAGAACATCGTTTACGACGAACTGCTTAGACTGCGTCCCCCCACGGGAGTGAGACTTGTGGGATTCGCCGATGATGTGTTAAGTTTCTACCCGGGGGTGATGATCGACTACCACCTAAGCTTTACAGCCCACGTCGGCTACCCCTGTAAAAGAGTGACAATGGCGACAGCAGCCCTCTCACGGGCCATATCGAAAAACGCGGCGATCCGCTGCATCAGAAGGAGGATCTTGGCGAGAGTCACCTTGTCCGTTTTTCGGTACGGAGCGGCAGCCTGGAAGGCAGCCTTGAGCAACAGTGTAATCTGCAAAAGCTCTGCAGCGTACAGCGGCTGATGAATCTGCAAGTTATCAGCGCATACCGAACGGTGTCCTCGGTAGCTGCTTATGTTGTGGCGGGAGACATGCCCATCTCGGTCTCGCTAGAGGAAGATATCTTCTGCTACAAGCACAGGCACATGCCCGATGTGCGGAAACATGCCAGAGAGGCCTCGATGTCCAGCTGGCAGCACCAGTGAGACCGCTCGGAACGTGGCCGGTGGACCTATCGCTAGATCCCTAACGTCGGATTCTGGATGGTTCGGAGACATGGAGAGGTAGATTTCTGCATGACACAGTTCTTGACTGGTCACGGATGCTTCATGCAGTACCACCATCGATTTGGACACGTGGCCTCGCCATTCTGCCCAACCTACGGTGACGTAGTTGAGACTCCGGAACACGTAGTGTTCAACTGTTCGAGGTTCAAAGGGATAAGCACTAACATGCTTGCCACCTGTGGACCAGACACGACAGCCGACAACATCGTGCGGAGGATGTGTGAGGATGACAATACTTGCAGCGTGGTCAGTGATGAGTTTCCCCGAATCATGACTACCCTGCAGGGGAGATGGAACTAGCACCAGTCCGCGACCGGTGTAGGATGACTCGCCGGACGTGTACTGTGACAAGCGCGTGTCCAGGATAAGCTGCTTTCGATTTGGCACATTTACGGACAAAAAGGAGAGGGCCTCGAGCCAAACCAAGCGGAGACAAGATCTCGAGTCGTTAGAGGAGAGGTCATTGGTCTTTTGCAGTGGTCTCGAAAAGAGGTGGAGCGCACGATATTCGTTCAAACCAAGCGAGCCTCGAGTTACGAGTAAAGGCTGGCCCTCGAGTCGTCAGAGGAGAGGTCCTTAGTCTTGAATCGTAACAAGAGACAAGGTACATATGCTAGAGTTTGGACTTGCCCGAAATTGAGTAAGGCGATGAGCGCTTAAGCGCGGACTAGTTCTCCCATCTCGGGTACAGCCTTCGTTGCAGGTTCGGATGGGATTTATGACCAGAGACCCCAGGTGGAATTTATTGCGTAGGGGTACATAGTACCATTAGTCGACCATTTGCACCCATGGACCCAGAGAAGCATACTGGGGAAACGCGCTGGCTCGCCGTGCCTTGGAATGCAATCCGTAAAAAGAATTTTCCACCTGGGGGATCAACTTATACAAAAAAAAAAGACAGTCAGTACACCCTTACTATCCTTTGCAAAGAAGGTAGAGTGGCCTGGCAAGCATTCCGGAATAAGTATTGTTACGTTGTAAAGACGTTGTAAAGATCGACAAACTCGCGGGTTATCAGCTGACACTGAACCACTTTTTCAGGCAGATTTAGCATGAGGAGAATTTCTACGACAATAAGGAGTCCTCTATAGAGCGTGAACTACTCTTGTGGCCAACTGGCAACAGCTTTTAGAAAGACAGCAACTTGTCACTTGCAGACCTAACATGTTGTAGAGCAGGGCGGAAAACCCTCGCCATTATTGTGCGAGAAACTATGACTGCGACTACGTTTGACCTGTCACTCTCGTTTGAATCCTGTTCAAATGAGTTCTTTGTCAAGCGCTGGTCACCAATAAAATGTGAATTTTATAGAATTTCCAAAACAGGCAAAGACTAACTCAGTCATACGATCGATGTCGAGTCTAGAGCGTTGAAGCTGCCTGAGCTCTCGTTCGTTTTCTCAGTTTAAAGATATTTCTTTTTGTTGACCGATCTGCTTGCACTTAGCCATTCAAATGACGGAGAAAATTTGACGGCAGTCGAGAACTTCTCGCCAATGAGTGCTGATGATTCGTCAAGTGAGTACTGAGCCATGATGGTCACGCAGACGTCACGCCAATTGTGCAGACAATGGTTGAAATCGTGCTACATCGTGTTCAACTGTGCGAGATTATGAGGAAATTTGAGTTAAAAAGAGTGAAACCAGTTCTTAGAGAGAGAAAAATAGTGCGAATTGATGCAAATTTTGCAGTTATTGTGAAATTTTAATCATAACCATTCCAAATACAAAGAATTCTTTTTTTATTGCTCTCACTTAGACGGAGAAAGAAAGTTGTTAGTCATTTAAAGGGACGCTCACGTCATAAATCATGCAAAGGAGTTGGAGTAGAAAGAAATAGAGTGACTCCATCGTTCGGGAGCATCTGCGTTGAGTAAGTCCAATCCCACGATGGAAGTAACAAAATAGCGGCATAATCTACTGCGTGGATGCCATGGGTATGTCTTCTGCGTGAGTTGGAACTCCACTCTCGAGAAGTATCCCAGGCGACCCAATGTCCTTGATTGAGGCTGTGAAATAAGACATTACCTTATCCAATGTGATTTTCCGGCACCGTTTAATTAACGGATGAAGTTTGGGATAAACTCTTCGCCAGGAATCTTCCAAGTCCAAGTGGTCAGAAATTCTACAAGTGCGGTTAAATGGCCAATACATCTCGTCGGGTAAGAAAATATCCTGCAAGGTTGACATAACAGGTTACGAGTCACGATAAATGGTTTCTGATTGTAGCGCGTCTCGATAAGTAAAACAGACCTTAATTCGTTACGAGAAGAGAGGCTTTGGGTTATAGAGAGGAGAGCTCAGGCCTTGAGTTGTTAATAAGAGAGGTCAGACTTTTAGTCCTCATGAGAAGAGGTCCTCAATGACTACATTTTGAAGGTTGCGTCGTTCATCAGTATTTCTGAGAAATGCTACTGCGGTACTAAAAGGGATAATGGTGAAAATCCTCAGATGGATTTGATGGCAAAAAGGGCGTATTTCCTGTCCATGGGCGTATATCTTAAGTCGACAGGCTCGCTCAATGTATCCAAAGATAGTTTACGAAGTCGGTTAAAAAAGCAGCGGGAGATCAAAGAATATTTCCTAGCCTTCAAAAAACCATTCAACTGATGGAGGCAAAATACATCAATCTCACAAGCCTATTATTAAAGTACAGGGATCTCAATGCTTAGTTTTCTGTGAGTAACAAAGTTACCCACAAATGTAACCACAAATGCGTCTATACTTCTAACTAAGTGTAACTTGTCAATCTCTTTAAGGCTTAAGATAGGAAACATTCTTACTGGACGTCGAAGTTATCTTAAACATTAAGCTCAGGAACTCAATTCAACAAGTCCGGTAATCATTGTGGTCAACATCATAGAATTTATAGATTAAAGATAACGAAGTTGATAATGAATGACGATTACGTGGGTGCCAAGCTCTGTTACAAACCAATGACAATGCTTCTGGTGTAGTAAGTGCGTTTAATGGACATCCAGTGTTAGTGAAATCATGATTTTCAAAAGTAAAATTTAACGGTTCAATCAATGTTTTGCATAAGCAGTATCTCAGATATTAAAAAAAGGTATCCAAAGAATTCTGTAAATTATGACAAATTTGAAGGGTCTTGATAACTTAAGGAATATCCAGTACGCCCGAAAAGCTGCACTAAGAAAACAATCAACAACTATTCCCAGCACATTTTTTTCTGACACTGTTTCGTGTCGATATTCGGTCAATATTTAATGAGTTGATTTGGATAAACGGTAGTCAGCAACGCTACGGATTACTAGCGCAAACAAACATTGTTAACCCACACAGCTAATCACGAATGTAATCCACCTAAAACCAATTCCATATGATGCAGAAAACGTTCAACATGAAAGTGAATCGAAACATCAGTCAAGCTAGAGCGTGAGTGTGCAGAGTGTCCCGGGGCGTGAAGCTTTTTCTTCGAATCTAGCAAATAAATTAGAATGAATCCGGCAGATTACCGAGATTAATTCAATGCAAATAAATCAAAACATACCGAGAGATAAACATAATGGAACTACTACCGAGTACTAAAATGTTTCGCGAAACCAAAACAAAACAAGTATAGCGAGCAGAGGCGCGCTTGAGCGCACTCGTGAAGGTAAAGGCCTTCGTCGTCGTCGTTGTCGAGAGACGGGAACTCTCAGTGAGTTCCCAACTATTTTTTGTTGTGGTTGCTTTGCTGAAATTCTTCTCCTCTGATTTTTTTTTCCTACGAATCTCGTCTCACCTTCCTGCCGTGACTCGGGAAGGCGGCAGTAAATTATCCCCAAGTCCCGACCAAGCCAAAAAGTGCAAAAAACTGTTGTGCTCGTCAAAACTTTAATGCTTCAATGGTGTTGGTACCAGCGGCAGTCTCGGTCTATAGATACCAACACATGGTTCGCTCCGAAAATGTTTTTCTGTGATTCAACCCTGCTCCGAGTCACAGCTGAATCAAAGAGTCTTCTGGAAAAGATTCTACCAGATTTGTCGATTCGCGAAACGTAATCATCGCACTTCTCCGACGAAGCTGAAATTCGTTGGTCCTTTGAGCCGGTTCAGTTCAGCTACATAGCAGTGGGCTGTAGGTTATGAGAATTTGCATTTCGACGCATGTCCACTGGATGGGGAGGTGCATGGACTACATACACAAGCTGTTGCGGTCACTCGCCTCGTGAGTGAGGGGCTCTCAGCTTTATGGAAATTGAGAGTTCCTCCCGTTTTTTTGTGTTTCCGGAGAAGGTTGACGACGATTCGATTTATGTATTGAGGAGGGTGGCACTTATGGAAGTACCTTCCCCATACTCCACAAAATTTCCTTGGTTCTGATGTATGTTTAATTTTTTTTTTTCTATAAATTTTCATTTTCATTCAGCCTAAGAATACCATCAAAGTTTAAGTAACCGAAACTGACTACTGTTCACTTGTTTTTTTGTTCGATATTTTTAGATTGGATCATACAAATCGTTAGAAAATGAAAGTTAAAAATAAATATCAGCTACTAAGTACTGACATAATCGCCCGGTTGTCGAATAAGCTAAATGACCCGTAAAATTCACTTTTCTCTAATGGGGAGGTAACAACTTTCTCTCAAAAAAACCAAACCAAAACAGAAATAATCCACCGTTCCGAACCAGTCGGCGGCTCATCTCGGCGTGTCGTAAAATGGATATAATATAGTCCGCAACTGCGCTGCCGCCCGTAGACACTTTCGCGCCGCTGCTGCAGGTGTCGCCTCATCGACGACGAAAGGTCCAATGTTTGAAATCGATTAATTCACATTCCATCCAGTATCGAAAGGGCTCAGCCCCCCTATCTCGAGCAATCAGCTCCAGTTAGGGGGGACATATCTAGAGCTACGTTGGAAAGAATGTACTTATGATGCTGATATAGTTTTCTGATTAGTATTTTTATCTCAATACCTTCGATTTTTTTTATGATTACAAATCAAATTATATAATAAAGGAAACCACTACGGAATACGAAAGTGTTGTATGATTTTTGGAAAAACATTTTTTTTTTTTGACAGAACAACTTTCCAAATTATCAATTTGTAGGAAATACAAGTCAGAAAATAATTGCGCTGGCTTCGTCTTTAAGATAAGTTGAAGAAAAAGGGAAAATCTCACAGTGTTTTTATATATTGCAGCTATTGTTTCCAACAACCATTTCTTCACAATAAAGCAGACTCACATTGCTATCGGTTTAAATTCAAATATTGAACCCTTTTTCGGCTGGAGAGCAGAAATGTTCCGTGGTAAAAAACTTTGGACTTTCTCAGTTATAATTCGTCATGCTACTAATTTTAGCCAAACCAAAGAGGGTAGAAACATTTTCACAGGGTTTGGAATGACCTATAAAGGGTGATACGGTTAAAATTTGGTCAAGGTAAAACGCGTGTAAATCGGTGAGATCGTTTATTTAAAAAATCAAATTAAATTTCTTTTTCAAGTCTCATTAGTATAAAATTCAGGAAAAATATTCAGTTTGGCTTCCGCTTTTCCAAATCCGAATTTCCGGGCCTTACGCTTAACCCCTGCCATCAGATTTCGTACAGCCACCTTGTCCACCTTCTTCGCCGCAGAAAGCCAGTTTGCCTTGAACATGCCTTGCTCGTCCTTAGCAGTTTCGTCGTCCATTACCACGCAGTCAAACTTCGTCAGCATCGTCGTGTACAGCCTCCGGGATCGCGCTTTGGCCGTCATATTTTGTTTATCATCGCGATTTGAAGTCAACCTACTTGTAAGTCGATAGTCCGGCTCGTTTTTTGGCTCGATGCACGGTTGTAGACGATACACCCAGCTTATTTCCGGCATCTCGGAGAGAGAGGTTAGGATTTCGCTTTAAACTACCGGCAACTCTCTTTGTCTTCTCAGCGGCTTCCGGTTTTCGATTTCCCCCCGATCCAGACTTCCTGGCTGTCGACAAACGTTTCCCAAACACTTTAATTACATTTGTAACGGTTGATTTGGCAACTTTTAGCGATTTTGCCAGCTTTGCGTGCGAGTAGCTCGGATTTTCGCGATGCGCGAGCAAAATTTTGATACCCTGCTCTTCTTCCTTGGACGGCATTTTGACAACTGAAGAGTGAATTCCAAAATCAAAATAGGAGCAACACACACATCTTCAAAATGAGGGGTGTTCAGGTTTTTTAAATGCAAAATTGAAAAAATACGTCAAGTTGATATTGACTTAATTTTGACCGTATCACCCTTTATCTGTTTTTTCCTCAATTAAATTAGTCAAGAAAAGTAAATTTTCAACAAACGTGTTTATTCATCAACACACCTCAATAACGTCAAAATAAATTTAGTTGATTTTTTCGTTATCTTTTATGCAAAAATCCTGGCCCAAAGACATGTTTGGCAAAACTCCTCAGATCGGCTTGTTCTGTGAAAGAGAGTGCAATTTTTTTCGTTCTGCTCCACCCAAGCTGTGTAGGGAGAGATAAATCGCACTGCAATCCAGAGTGAGATTATCAACACATAAGAGTGAGTGAGAGAATTCACATCCGCGGATGAATAGAATCGCTCCTCGGGAAAATCTATTGCGCATTGTGTTGAGGAGAAATTTAAATAAGAGCTTACACAGTTTTTTCTTCGTTAGTTTTCAAAAAAGACGCTGTTCTTCAAACCAGAGACCGTCCTGAATTTTCAAAAACTATCAAATTGTCCTGATTTTTGAAAATGTGGACTTTAAAATGTCCTAAATTGTCCTAATTATCAAAAAAAAAAATCTAAATTATAATTGTATTTGTAGGTAAAGGATGAGAACATCAAACGAATCTGTAATAAAACAATTTTACATCAAAAACCCATAGTTATCTTCAGCTCAGATGATATTTAAACGATGTTTTTCGATATAAACTGCAAACCAGTCAAGAAGTTGATCTCTTCCAATGCATAAATTAAGGCGTCTACAGCGCCTTTATTTCGTCTTCATTTAAGCAATCCAAGAAGAGCTGCACATTATTTTCACCAAACTAGTAGCGTCCTTAAAAAAAACAGATTTTTTTCTTCGCGGTGTTCTGATTTTTTTCGAAACCATCTGTCACCATCTGTGCTTCGAATGTCACCTTTGACTTTCATTATAGAGTTGTTTTTGACATTTCTTACGCACACTTGCTGAGCGTGTACAGATGAGATGGGACAATTAACCTCAAAAACTCTCGGTACAAAAAACGGGCAGCCGGACGACACACATGGTCGTTTTTGAGGTTAATTGTCCCAAAACTCGAAAGTGTTGGTGAAACAACCAGCATAATATCACGAACACTACCAGCGGCAAATAGGACTATTACAAGAAAAAAAATGCAAAATAGCTAAAGGCATGGTTGCCACAAGTACAGATTTATTTTAAAAAGTATATACAGATTTTTTCAATATTTATTGGTGCAGATTCTTTTCGCAAAGAAGACAGATTTGAAGGATTTGTAAATGATTAGTAAATATTTGATTATATATGAAATAGATTACAAAAATAGGTTATAGGTTTTGTTCAATGGTATAGTATGCAATTTTGTTTCATACAAGCTTTCGTGCAATTTATTCAAATTTATAACTTTTTCTTATTTTTTTCCATTATCGCGATGTTCGCAATGTTCCAACTCCGAATGACAAAAGAAGGATTTGAAATTCGTTCCGGCCTTATTTACTTATTTCATTTTTAAAATTCTGGAAAAAGAATAAAAATAATAATTTTGACGTAGATTTTGACGCTATCTTGAAAATGTTTTTAGTTCTTATTTAATAAAAGTGATTTCCACCTGTTTTGTGTGTTTTATTTGAATAATTTATTATTTTAATTCCGAATATGAATTCTGCATTTTTAAACTATATAAAAATTCTGAATTCAAAATTTAAAATCGATATCTGAATCTAAAATCCAAAAAAAAATTTCAGTAACTCTGAACTAACGAGGGCATTTTATAACAGAATCCTTAACCAGAAATCTTTTATTTGAATTTTGAATATTTGAATTTTTGTTTGAATCCTCTTTTCAATTATTTATTCGTAATGCAACTAGTGAATCTGAATGAAAATCCCGAATGACCAATCTCGGACATTTCAATTCACCATTATGGAACTTTTTCAAGTTTCAATTCTACTTAACAATTAAGAGTAAAATTTCAAATCGAAGTCCTAAATGATTTGTTATTTTAAATATTTTCTTTTATCCGAATTCCATAAAACGGTAACAGGCACTAAATTTTGAAATTTATAAAAATAAATTGGAACCAAAACATCGGAAATGACTCAAACCTAAGCTTACTTGATAATTATCAGGGCTGTTTTATCGAATAACCTTTCAAAATCTTGGCAGCTGATTTCAAAGTTCACAACCCCAAATCTAAGCAATATCTAGGCAAATAAGGGAATTCTTCAATTAAAGTCAAGAAAAAATAAATTCGAGAAAATGGATAATTTTCATTTTTCGATACACATTGACCATTATATTTTTATAATCTTTGTTCAAGAAATTGCTTTGCACGCAAACTACTACTGTGATCATGCAATTATAATTTTTCTTTTATTTTACAAATAAAGTGAAAACATCCGGGCAAAATCAGGGCAATCTGGCAAGTTTAACCTTTTTGAAAATTCAATATTCAATATATATTTTTTCAGAGTTGTCCTGGCAGGGATGCCAGATGTCTTGATTTTTCAATATTTTTCTGATTTTTGTGGACCTCTTTTTTCTTTAGTTTACGAACAATGTTAAACAAATATTTGAGAAATCTGAATTATTTTTTCAATTTTTGATTAGTCGGCACGGAAGTCTTTAATGGTATCAATTCATTCAGCATAGTTCATTTGATACAAGACTCAAACAAAAGTAATCGATGGATTTATATTTAAGTTTATTTTACGTAAGTCAGAATTGTTTTGATTTTATTTTATGATTCAACAATAGTAGATGGAGAGGTGAACCAGCCTGTGGCTGAAAACAAAAAATAGGGGATGGATTTATGTTGATTTATGCTTGTTTGAGAAATATTAGCTTTAACAAATTGCTCAAATCCACATTCATATTATATTTTCATTATCAACACATTTAAATTAACAGAAAATTAGTTGCTCTTGACCTCACTTGAAAGCTTACTTACGTTCTGAAAAAAAATGATAAAAATTTTCCTTTTAATGTAGCATACCCTCGATTGTTTTATTCGGGAACCATTTGCAAGCATTGAATTTTTAAGCCTGAACATAAAAAAGAAATTTATGCCATTGTCCCTCCATGTTGGATTCAAGCTGTATAATCTTGTATGACAGAGCTTGTATAAATGGTCTAACAAACTTCATATTTTTATGATGATTATTTGGTTGATTGATTGATTGGTTATTGATTTGATTGATATTCGTTTTGAAATTTCCAGAGTCTTACAAGAGATATATAGTACAAGATAAAAACAACATTATATTTTGCTGTAAAGTCGTCGAAAAACCCATTAATTGGAATTGAAAAGCCAAATATATTTTATTACATGGAATGCATCAGTGCATATTTTTTTCGCAATTTTATTTCTTACCAAACAGAAAATTGTTTTTAATATTTTTTTCGTATATATTTCTTACCATCATAGACCTTTTTGATTTAAATATATTATGAACCTAAATAGACTTTTTTGACTAGGTTTTACAAACTTAAGTTCAACTAGAATAACTCATCCATAATCCAGTTAGAAAAAAGTGGTTATACCTTTTTTAATTGATTCTTTTCAAAAATTTTATGCAAAGTTGAGAGTTACACCCCGATACACATTTTGTGGGTAAATGTTTTCAAAACATGGACAAATTTTTTTTAAATATTTTCATCATTTTATTGTTTCAAGTTTCCTCATTTTTCATTGTGAAGGAATAGGAAAGAATTTTTTTTAAATATTAAGAGCATCCCTGACTAAGTCTTGTCCAGAATACATGATATCACGAGGGACACGAATTTCTAGAATAAGAGCTTCCATTTTATCCGCTAGAGGATGCTGATGCTTTCGCCTTTTCGTTGTATGGAGAAAATGACTGTGGTGAATAATGGATTCATATATTTGGTTTTGGCCTTAGCTTTGAGTCGAGATTGTTACTCTTGATTCATTTAGTCTTTTAGCACAATATGATTGAGAATTAAAAATTTTTAGTTCAAAGACAAACATTTTGCTTGACATTCCATGCCAAAGGATTCTTTATGTTCCATGTATGGGTTGGGCGTAGTTCCAACTAAACTTAATCCTGAATCAATGTTTTAAAACAATATTCTTAAATAAAGTGGGTAAAAATCATTAAAAATTCTATAAAACTATTATATATGAACATCAATTTTTGATTCGGGCTTGAAATTCAGATTTAAAAATAAATTTTCACATATCAGACTATTGATTAGACCACTGCAAGCTTTGTATGGAAATTTGAAATTCCATTATTTTAACATCTCTTTTTATCTTTTTGGTTGTCTTTTGTCCATCCAGTCCTGAATTAGCGCAACGAGTTTTATCCTGGTTTGAAAATTTTTATTCAAAAATCGCCAGAGATATACTGAAAGTTGAAAAAAAAAATTAACTTTTGATGAAAAATTTTCTATGATTCTTCGAGTACAATTTATGTGAACAAACATAAATCAAACTTATATCCCAGATATTCAATGTTTTACCATTTTAAAATTATTTCTTAATTATTTTCTATTTGATTTTAGCGTTTTTAACTGCTTATTTGAAAGCTGTTTAACCGTAGGATGAGAATATAAAATTTCAAAAACTGCTTTGCATATCCAGATTTGTATAATCTTTGCAAAAACATTCATGAAATTATTTAAAGCTCTAACAATCAAAGTTTGCTATTTTTATATGCAAAAATTTCTTCTTCCATACAAATTTACATACAAAATTGAAACGCGTTGCGCTAACTCAGGAATCAATCAAATCATCATAAATTTTACACTGATGCTTGGTGACAAAAAGGCATCGAAAAACCATATGGGAGTGAAAAGTCACTTTACAGCGGTCTACTATTGGTAGATTTTGGAACTATTTAAAAAAATTTAGATATGGTTCATTTCAAATTTTCACTTTCAGATTTAAAATTTAAATGAATAAGAGAAATGCTCGTTTACTGAACATTCATATATTGCCGGAAAATGAAGTTTTAAACAGAAAAGTGTACGGTTTTCAGGAATTCACACGCACATAAACAGTAGGTTAAATGCCAAGAAATTTGTCTTACCTTGTTTTGTTTGAATCGTTGTTTACAAGTGACGCACACAAAACTCGCTGTCTGTTGAGGTTCGCTTTGCCTAACTTTTAATCTGATTTCGGCCATCCATTGAAAAAGATACTGTGTTTTCTAATTCAAATTTTTTTTTCTTAGAATATTTCTAACAAAAAAGCTAAATTTCCTATATTATTTTAACTGTGTTTCTGAACGACCAAACTTCAAAGATAGCTTTGTAACTGAAGAATGATATACCTATTTCGTTTAAAACAATTATTACTGAAGTTAATCAGAAGTAGAACTTTTAATCAACACAAAAACTTGACCACAAGCTACCCAATGCAGGTATGTTTAATTAACATTATTTGTCCTAAATAATGCATGAGGCCATTCGATGAATGGTTTATTGTTTTTCCAACTTTCATCACTGCATATTGTCGAATGAGCAACCAGAGCTTTATTTACGTTTCAATAGTAATAACAATAATATATGAAAAAAAAAACAAAAGAAGCGTGCGAAAATAAAAACTGCTATAATACGGATGAGAGAAAAAAAAACTCGGCCCTACTGAAATTGAATAAAAGAAGGAAAACAAACTGCTCGCACAATCCCATGTGTGCAGCAGCATCTATCTTATTAAAAATGTAAAAGGCCGATCGGTAAATGTTGATGATACGATTGAATGGTTACAAATTATGAGCCGCACTCTCAGTGCAGCATGAAATTAAAAATAATGGAATTTGGATTTTAATTGCTAATTAACAGGTGCGATTCAAAAATCATACGTTTGCAGAACTTTCGTTTGGATAAAATGGATTAAAAGTAGATTCAAATAATCAAAATTGTAACAGATATCTGGTCATTAAGCTTTCGAGTTTGACTTACCGAACACTTCAATTTCGGTCAATCAGGCTTACCTGTAAATAAAAAAAAATACATTTAATCCCAAATTTAAAGGCGTAATAAAAAACATGAAAAATCCTAAATCTTGTGAATATAATATGATAAATAAGTTTAAAATTCTCCATAAATGATGATTTCATTCCATATGTTTGCCTAACGTTTGACCACAGACAAACAGACGGGACACTCGGTTTTCATTTTTCGCAAACCTGTTCCGAAGCTAGGCAATGTCGCCACAAGAGTGCACTAGGATCACTAAGAAGCAAATCTGAATTTTCATCATGGTAGCTGTGATTATGATGATACATATATTCATCACCATGGTGTTCACAGTATGTTTATTTCCGTTTGTTTTTATCCAGCAAAATTTTGATTCACGGTTTAGAAGAAATTTATAATTTTGAAAAATTATCCGCAACAATCTGCAGAAATAATCGAACCAGTACATCAGTCAAAGGCTTACTCCATCGGTATGTAAAACTTCCTGTCTTCGTGCAAGATCGAGCTTCTAACAGCCAGTGCATTTGTATTTTAGGAGTTATTTCCCTGAGAGTTGTGCAGATGAGTTGGGCGTATCCAGTTTCGCGGCTGATACGACATCTGTTCCGGAGCTGATGCGTCACCGAAGACGACGATTGAAATCTGACTTTTGGAATTCGACGACAACGGTTGCCCTTACCAAGGGTAGACGCTACCACACTGCGGTTGATCCGTTCGAAAAGCGGACGGTAATAGGGAACGGTTAAAATCCAGTGTAACATGGCCACTACGTTATCACCATTCGAATCGATTCGTGTAATAAGGAGGAGCGCATTTTCAAAACGAGAAGAATGCCCGATCCCCGAAACAACCGTTTTTCGTCCCTCTTCCATCAATGGTTGTTTATGTTCACGAAAAGTACAAACAGCAAATCAAAAACTACATATGTATTTAAAATAATTCAAATTAATTCTAAGTCATCTCAATGAATCTGGAAGACCGCCAAAAAATGGAAGCGAATTTATCGAGGATGAGCCGAAATACTACCAGATGATTTTTCAAATAAAGTTTAACCTCTTAATTAACTCTTGAAGAATTGTAGAGAAGGCTCAAAATTTTTATTCCGACAAAAACCTGAGAACTTGGCACTTGACAATAACTCAAGTTATTTTTTTTTATTAAAAACAACACCTTCAAATTACAGGATACCTACATAGTTCTCAACAATGTTGAAAACCTGACCAGTAAAAATGGGTTACATGTAAAAACTAAGTATGAAAAAACGTTAATAATTCACCTGAGGTCTCAAAACAAAATGGAATATGTACTAGGAAATCCAAAAAAGATTATTCTCAAATCGTAGTTGTATTTTAAACAAAATATTCATTCACAATTGTAGTAGTTTCATTTAATAAGTCTTCATCGGTTTCGGCTGGAGGAATGTTCGATAGTTCATTCGGTCGTCAACTCAAACCCTGTTAAAACCAAATGGTATCTATCGACGGGATTCACTCACACTCAAGGGGTTACCTAGTCCGGGGCGTAAATTTTTATGACATGACTCTGCAACATAAAATTGTAGTTTGAATAATTTAAAATACTTACGCTAACGAAATAATGAGGGAATGATTAAAATCAATCTGGTCCAGACAATCTATCTGTGAGAGATGATGAAGTTCCGTTTTCCTTTCCTTTTATTGAGCTGCAGCCGTTCATGAAGTTTCTTTTATTTATTCTCTTAAAGCCTTGCGTTTAAACCACCAACTTGCGCTCTGATCTTCAATAAAATGGAATGTCTCGATCACACGCAAAACATCAAATTTAGAAGAAAATTGACAAATTCCCAGCACAAAGAAAAATTTGTTGTTTACACTTTTAAAAACATCACAATATCTTAGGCTACCTGGGTTACCTCGATCATTTCATTTTATACAAAACTGATTGTTAGGCAATACCGACACCAGATGGCAGTGCAATCCCTTGCGAAAATTTGGACGATTTTTCTTCTAAGTGTCCTGTCTGTTTCTCTGTGGTTTGACGATTGATTGTTTTGTGATGCAATTGAACAATTTTCATCATCTGTTAGCTCCTTTTAAGGAGCTCAGCGGCTGCACTGAAATAAACGAATCCACACACTTCACAGAGACGATGACTTGAGCTCGTGTTGCTTAAAACAGTCGGCACAGCAATTAAATCTCCAATTATTTCATTAACTTTTGCCAACAAACAACACACAGCTTTAAAGTTTCTGTGCCACAGAGATGGCGTCGCTGTCGTTATGTTTCTCTGTTTTAGTTTGTGAAGTTAATGTGGATTTTTTCTGTTGTTTTCCTGATTTTTTGCTCCCCCAAACTGTTGCTTACTTGGGGTTGTTTCTTGTCTGAGCTGTTGCAATTGCGAACGATGGTCATTTTGAGCCACGTCAGCAGTTTTTTCCTCTATCTGCATTCGTCAAACTCCCTAGCTGCTGTAATTGGAATCATCATTCTCAAGTAGGAAAGCATAGAGAAACACTGGGGGAGATAAAAAAAACCTAGAAAATTTGCAGCTAGCAAAAACTTAAATGATTGCTGATAATTTCATCAACAAGAAGTTGAAAATTGTCATAATCATCTTTGAGTGTGCATATTTTCGGCTAAATTACTAAACAGTGCTATGGTAACACTAATCATTAGAACAGGAAAAAAAACAAAATAATGTCAAAAATACGTGTAATGATATCTTGACAATTTTCTAGAATAAAATTTAACTTTTTAGAACATGGAATCTCTGAAATTAGAACATCTAGGCAAAATATGATTCCTTCATTGAATGGAGGACGATAAACAAAATCAGAATGAATTAGTTTTAATGTAGATTGGATTGTTCATCAGTTATCAATGATTGATTTTACTCAAACATGATTCTTTTTTTAACTTTTGAACACTATTTCACCAAAACTAAGTGTTATAGAAGATATCTGACCAAAGATTCGAGTTCAAGAATCCAAAAAAAAAAAAAATGAAATCAATCATTTGAACATAGGCACAAAAATTATGGTCCTATGAGTAATCAATTAAATTTTAATTGATGTTTTGATTTGATTGGAAACCAAAAATTTACCAAAAATTTTATTTCTTTGAAATTTATTTTAATTATTATGTCTTTGATTTTTTAAATCTGAATTTTTGTGTCATGAAAACATTATTTTCTTGGAGGCCTAAAAATCTAAATCAAACGTTAGAAGTTCGACCATAGTGTCTCTGATGAAAAAAATCATTCCCATCCGGTGAAAATCATGCACAGCAATCAATGGACACCTAGCCGTCGTACAAAAACGAAATCGACAATAACAACAGACAGAATAGTCTCTTGAAACCAACAAAACTGACCAAAACGTCTGATATTTCAACACAATTATTGTTTGATCTACATTCAAGACAGGAAAAGCCTAATGTAAATTGATAAATCTAAATTTTTAACTATATAAAAAAAATTATTTAAATGTTTAACACTGTTTGAACCTTTCGTCCTTTCCACGACCCAAGTTTTAACTGAAAGTTTGAAATTTTTAAGAAAAAAAACAATTTTAAAATTTATAAACCTTCTACTTTTTATTACTATTTTAAATCCTTTTTCATCGGTCATGGATTTTTTAATGTAATAAATCTGAAAATCATTAGAAAAGACAACCTTTAAGGTGGAACTTTGTCACTGGCGCAGTGCCAGTCTGGCACTCTTGAAATAATTATAACTAATCTTAGGTTGCCAGAATTAATTCATCACCTAACTGGGCTGGACAAATCCAGGCAGTTTTCTATAAAAACCTGGCAGAATCCGGATATTTGATTTCAAAATTGGCGACCAGAAATCCGACCTATAAAATTATTTGGAAAAAATTGTCAAAACTCTGAAACTATTCAACCAAAATCAAAAGAGAAAAAATAGATTTTTTTCATTAAAACTTATCGATAGATTTTTAATTATATTTTAAGCTTCTAGAAAACATTTCATGATTAGTTTTATTGAGTTGCTCAAAAAACATTAGTTTTGGAGGCATGAAAGAAAAAAAACAACGGAATTTGTTTTTTTTTGTTTGATTTGCCAAATAAGGTGGTTCAGGGAAAAAATGCGGGAATATTTCAACCAAAAAAGAGCAACCGGGCTATTCCCGAATTTGGTTGAAACCGGTCAATCTTGCAACCGGGCAAATTAAATAGTTTCCTTATTTCAACAAATTAATTCAAATCATCAACTTTGTGTTTTGAACAAATTCACTTCAGTTTAAAATTGATTTTTTTCCTTATTTGGAATGAAGTTTCCAATCGCTGTTCAATATTTTTTCCGAATTCAAGGAATTTCAGCGAAATTTATAAATCAACTCTTCAATTGAAAATTAGGAGAAATGTAAATATAGTTGATGAATAGTTATCAATTATCAATTATCATTCGATAATCAATTCTGAACTCACCTGACTTTTTTAAAATTCGGATTCTTTTTAAAATCTGGTGTTATAATTTAGGTTTTCTGTTTCTGCGTATTGATTCTCATGCCCAAAGCTTTAATATCTGGTTTTGTTCGAAATTTATTCCGTTTTTGTTTTCCGGAAGTTCCGAATCACATATTTCAAATTTGTACTACACTGCTTATAATTTGTAATTCAGAATAAGAAACTTATTTTTTCGACTGAGTGTGATGGTCATAATTAGAAAAATGGTTTTTGAATAAAATTTCCTTATTTATAGTGCATTTTTGGTATTATTTACTATTTCTAGATAAATTTCAGTATCAAAACAGCTACCCCCCACCCCCTCCCCACTAAGTACAATTCCTTCGATCCGTGTATTAACAGTGTATTTTGACTCCATTATCCATTCAAATTTTTCTAATAATTCTATTAGAATTGAAAATTAATAAGAAAACAATAATGATGCCTCCCATTTAATGTGAATGTTATTTAAACTTAATAGAAAACGATTTTCAACAGAATAATAAATTTAAGCGTTATTATTCTTGAAGTTCAATTTTTTTTTAATAATATTACCGCGCCATTTTCACTACCTGGATTGTTTCTATTTTGGCAAACGGTAATAATGGTATCAAAGCAACCCAACGCCGGGGTATTGGAAAAAAATCTCGTCTTAGAGCTAGTTCACTGGTGTTGGGAAAAAGTGGTAGAAATTTTGACATTTTGAAAATTTTACCATTTTAAGCACTGTTTCTATTTCAGCCGTATGTGATAGAAAAATTGCTAGTTTTGCATCACAGCATGCGAAACTACAACAAGTGTTGTTAAAAAACTTGAAGGCCACAGATCTTGAAAATGTTTTTGCATGGCAAAATCTTCAAAATGTGCTAAGAGTGACAAAATTTCTACCACTTTTTCCCAACACCAGTGAACTTGCTCTTATATTATATCGATTGGCGAAGGGATAAATACGAAGATTTTTCCGAAATGCATCATCGCCATTATGGAAAGAAGAATCATTATTGAGATTTAAAACACTCACAATTTCTTCATCACTCATCACATCAATCTGAACGTTTTCTTCTTGAACAGTATTACTTTACTTCTCATCTTATATTTGATGAAAATATGAACGAAAAATATTATCACAGTCAAGTTGTAGGTATAGCATGTTTTTTAACCCTTTCACATTCAGACAAATTTAAAAATATGTTTACTTGAGTTGAATTTTTAGACTACCCCCTGTTTGTTTCCTGATAAGGTTTTTCTCATGTTTTTTTTTATATTGGATGGGCACTAGACCGCTGCAAGCTTTGTATGGAAACTTGAAATTCTTAAATTTTTACACCTCCCATAACTTTTTTTGGTTGTTTTTGCTGCCAGAAATAGCAATATTTTTTTTAAAGCGATCCATCCAGTCCTGAATTAGCGCAACGAGTTTGTATGGAAATTTGTATGGGAAAACAAAATTTTTCATTCAAAAATCGCCAGAGATTTTCTGAAAGTTCCAAAAAATATAACTTTGGATGAAAAATGTTCCTTGATTCTTGCAGTAAATTTCTTGCGAACAAAGCACAAACCTAAATTGTACCCCAGAAAAGATATTCAATGTTATATAAATTTTTTGTTTTCAAAATTCATTATTTTAATTATATCGTTTTTGACTGCTTGTTTGAAAGCTGTGTAACAGTAGAATGGAAATAAAAAATCTCAAAAAACTGCTTTGCATTGCCAGAGAATTTATTGATTAATATAGCCTTTGCCATAACATTTCATGAAATTATTAACAGCTCTAGCAAGCAAAGTCTGCCATTTTTGAATACTTTTCAATTGATTTTGATTTTTTATTTTGAAATTGTTATAACTTTTTCCATGAAATTCTTAGCTGCTTGTCATGTAAGCAAAAAATGAAGCTTAAGAATAGTCAAAACCAAATATTAAAAACCGACTTCATTTCAAGCTTATTTGAATTTTCTGAATAATTTAATGTGCAAAAATTTCTTCATCCATACAAATTTCCATACAAAATTGAAACGCGTTGCGCTAACTCAGGAATCAACCAAATCATCTCTAATTTTACACTGATGCTTGGGGACCCAAAGGCATCGAAAAAACATATGGGAGCAAAAAGTCATTTTTTGCAGCGGTCTAATGGGCATCCTCTTTTTCTTTGACGGGTAGGGTCTTTGTGTACTAAAAATTATCTGAACATGTTGATAAATGTTTGCATTTTCATAATACTTGATAAGATTCACTTGTCAATAGTTTGAATATTACCGAATTTTATCTTATATAACGATTATTTTGTATAAGAGCTCTTTCTCCCTTGAATGCGACGGACTCAAAACTCCACAGATACCATTCTTCACTCAAAACACTACTCCATGCTGAATTTAACATTTATCGGTCCAGTAGTTTCTGAGTTCTTGAAGAACAAATGCACAAATTCTATCTATTTTTATACAGATTTTGACGATTTTTATTAAATTTCATACAACAATTAAAAGCATTAAGGGGGGGGGGGGGTAGGGTCTAACGGGTATAAAAAAACGCCATTTTCACGATTTTTTTCTAGAGCTATCGTTCAACCAAATGTATTCAAATTTTTTGCATTATACAAAGCATTGTTAAAAGAAAATTTAGTAATTTTTTCGTAGAAAAATATTTAAAAATGAGCCGGTGACGGAGCACTTTCGAGGATGCCTTTTAGAAAACAGAATTTGCGGTGGACACTGTATCTCAGCACAGAATTATCTGAAGTCAAAAAATCAGAGCAAAATATTTTTAATAGATGTTTTTCTGGACCCCAACGTTTTTATTTAACTTAAAAATATTTTTATGAAATTTTTGTGGCTGTTTGAAGTAAAAACTACGATTTTTCACTTAAAAATCCGCCATTTTTCACCTGTAAAATATCCTTAAAGTAAAAAAATCAAAAAAGAAAAACGTTGGGGTCTGGTATTTTATATGTAGAAAATATGTTCCAAATTTGAAAAGAATCCGATAAGTAGTTTTCAAATGACGATGTCCACGGACTTTAAAGATGTGCTTTCGAGAAAAAAGCGTTTGAAGTTTCTGCTCTTGCTTTCTTGCAGTATTAGATAAGAGGAGATAAAGGCCTATAACTTCTACAGTTTTGCTTCAATTGACTTGAAAATTTGACACAACATTCTTGAAATGTTTTACAATAAGAAAATAAAAAAATAAAAAAATCGATTTTTTGAAAGTGTTAGACCCTACCCCCCCCCCCCCCCCCCCCTTAATTCAAAACATATCTCCAGATTTTTATATTGTAAAGATAGTAACATGAACTTTCAATGCAATCAACGATCTTATTTTCGACTTTCTCTATTTGGAGTAATTGAAGCTCTAAATGAGAAATTTTTCATCACATATTGTCTCATAAATTCAAAACAAAAACAAATTTTGTTGATCCGTTTGCATCAAATGATGCGCATTATAATTATCTTAAATGTTGCTGAATAAGTTATTTTGATAAAATATCACTTTTACAAAACATCAAGAAAAAACTGATTTTTATCTTCATGAAAACAAATTGTCATTAAACTTTCAGTTCAAGAGATAGTTATTTGATGTCTTCAACAAAGTTTCACGATTTGTTATGTTCTACAATATTTGTAGAATTATGTAAGCCTCTATCTTATTGCAGTTCAAAAATAATTTTCGAATCTCAGAAATCATATGAACCACCCAGTTTTTTTTCAGTCACCCCCTTTTTAGTTGTTTTGAAAGTTAGTCTAAGACAGACATCAAATATATCAAACTGAAGGGTAAGACGCTAATAACACTAGTTTACAAAATTTGAAAAAAATCGTGAACTTGTCTGACTGACCAATATTTTTAATGTGAAATCGGGCGCTGAATCCGAAAATGAAGTTCAAAAAAATCTCAGTAGAACGGTTTTTAAGCTATGCTCCAAATATGAAATTATGTAAAAATAAAAAAAAAGTACATGTACTTAGATTAAAATATCTCGGACCGCATAAAAGAAATTTAAAATCTCTTTTGTGCATATTAAATGTGAACAATTAAGCTATCGATCATCTGAACATCATTTTTGCGTATCATCAACATTATTGTGAATATTAGTGGCTTTATGAAAGAAAAATTATTAAAAAACGCATTTTTTTTAGAGAAACTTTTGTTTGATTGAAAGTTTTAGACTCGATGGTAACATTTAAAAAATCTGATTTTCTATTGGCCTTAAAACTGAATTCGGAACAAAGATTTCAAGTGATTATTTTTCAAAATCGGTTGAAAATTGAAGAAGTTAAGGTTACTTTACCATAACAGTAATTCTTGAAATTTTGAATAATTTAGCGAACCGCAGTATACTAATCATAGTATAGGAAGAATTTAATATGGTAAATCTCACTCGCTCCGAGTCAAAATTATTTTTTAGCTTATCAGAAGGTCACATGACAAATTTCAGAATGATCTAACCATAGAGAGGGGTTGCTTGAGTCTCAAACGTGAATAGGATTTAAAGGTATTATGCTCGGGAGAAGCAAAAAGTACTGGTTTTTCAATAATAACGTTTTTCTTCCCCAGCCAATTATTTTTTCTGATTGATTTTCTCAAAGCATAAGTTGAGACAAACATTTCGTTCGAAGACTGTAACACGATTGGACTTGAAACAAAAAAGTTATTGCGGTTTCTCTAAAAAAATGCGTTTTTTTAATAATTTTTCTTTCATAAAGCCACTAATATCCACAATACTGTTGTTGATAAGGAGATTTTAAATTTCTTTTATGCGGTCCGAGATATTTTAATCTAAGTACATGTACTTTTTTTTTATTTTTCCAAAATTTCATATTTGGAGCATAGCTTAAAAACTGCTCTACTGAGATTTTTTTTAATTTCATTTTCGGATTCAGCGCCCGATTTCACATTTAAAATGACGTTCAGTTCACTTAGTTAAAAAATGCTGTAAACTAGTGTAATTATTTCCCGCTAAATTTCATTTCTGGACCACCACAGAAAAGAAAATTTAATCAATACAGGAGTTTTTTTAATAATAGAAACCATTTCCATGTTTTTAAACTTATTCATAAATCGTTCATGAAATAAAAATAATTCTATCTACCGGAAGTTTCATCGAGAATATCATATAGCCATTTTTTACTGTACAGATTAATTACCAACTTCAAAACTAAATCTGAAAATAATGATAATTCATTTATGTAAACGACCATTAAGGATTTTCATTGAACCGAATTGTTTCCCCTCGGAGAAAGTAAAAACAAAGGTTATTTTAAGATGCATTGTCGAACAACGGACGAATTTTGGAATAATTTTTGCATGAAAAACATAAAATCTAAGTATTTGCGTTTTGTTTTCTTGCATAGCTTCTTTTTACTCTACTGTAACTAAAACTGTAATTTTACGATGATAAATATATGATTAAGATTTATACAAACGATGATAAATATACTGGCGTTGGTTTTTGTGAAGATATCATTAATTGAATGCGTATGAAATATTTGATAAAATGGTATTCATCGAAACATGATAATTGAAGCACGTTGAAGCGTATTTTTCAAAAAACTGGTCTAACTTTCTATTTTAAACTCAAAACCTTATATAAAAGAAACCATAATGAATTTGAAGTAATTATTATTTTCCTTGCTGTGCTGGTTTTTTTTTCTATGGACCCTACTCCCCATGTGGTTTATCTATAGGTGGGGACAAGACTACCCTTGCACGAGTGTGAGAATCAGTTTTTTCAATGTTTTGATTGCTACGTCACAAACGTTCATGAGCATCTCGACGTTGAAGTCGCCATTCATCGACGTCATGCAACGTTCCATGTTATTTAAAAAATCACAATCAAAGCACCCTTTTATTTACGCTTTTTCTTCCTGACGCCCGGTACGGCGACGCTATGAGTTCTACATAATAAACAACTTTATTTGCGTCCCAAACATTCCTCCTAATAAGTTTCTATGGCTACATTTGGAAGCCTAATACTTGACTCCGTGATGGCGTCGCGTTACGTCACAATCGTTCATAAACAACTGTATGGATACAACGAACTAATACTAATGTTTTTGGTTGTCCCCACCTATAGATAAACCACATAGCCCTACTCCAGCTTTGAATAAATGTTTTCTAATCAATTCTTTACTAAAACTTGTTGTACTTTGTATGGATTATGCTCAGTGTTAATCCACGGTGTGCCAAAATACATTATTAAAAAGAAAAAATGACCACCAAAACGGCACTCGGCATTCGAAAGATATAGTATTCAGGCATCCATCCTGAAAATTTGGAAATGTTTCATCGGGCTTTTTTGAAATTAGA